>NC_063180.1:10828171-11155046 GCF_023159225.1 Perognathus longimembris pacificus
ATATTTTCCTTGCCCAAAAATGGGTTAGACCTTATCATCTTGAAAGCAGTGAGCTGCTCTGGGCTCTTTTGTAGTGATACATTCTTTGAACAGTGACATCAAAACTAAGGAGGAGGATTTTAAACAGACTCTCTCTTCCAGTTCACAGAGAAGAAAGGAATTTTTTCTTTTGGATTCATGTATATGTGTCTATAGATAGATGAAAGGATTGCAAAGCCAGGAGACAATGTACTCTTTGTACAACACTGTGTCTAACTGAGCCTCTAACACAAACTGAGGTCAGAATATTAGGAATGATTTGATAGTGGGTTTTATGCAGGAATTTAAAACTGTTTTGACAAAACAGAGCATCTGTTAAATAACCTGTCCATCCTCCTCACTTGACCTTGTTAAATGTAAAATAAATTTGAAGATGCTATCTGGGAATCACAGCTACAAAGTTAACAGAGTTCTATTTCCAGGTTTCACCTTATTTGGAATATACGTGTGTGATTATTTTTCTTCAGTTATAAAATGAAAATTCAAACCAGAAGCTAGTAAGTTTGATTATTAATGGAAACTGAAGTCTATTGCACCATTCTATCATTTAAATATTCTTTATATTCACCTAGATTAGTTTAAGCATCAAGAAAGCAGTGTCATATTCAGGTTTGTATAATAGAAATGAAACAGCAAAATAAATAAGGTGACCTCAGGTTATTCAACGATCTCAGATGAAGAATGTCATCATAAAATTATAACTTGGTCACTAATTACTATTTTCAGGATATTGAAAAATTATTGGATATTAAAGTGAAGAGTCATTCCAGAAATGTTTTACTCACATTAAAGTAATCCCTTTCCAATTTTTTGGCAATTCTTTTTATAAAACAATTTGCATTTATACTGAACCTACTTTTCATATGGCTTTTGTGTTTCCCCTGGAGATTGCATTCCATTGTATACTTTTATTACATTGAACAAAAGGAAACGACAGAGTTCAACAGAATTAATATTTCAATATTAAGTTCTTAAGTCAATGTGGACAATATTTAAGGAACAAAGTAGGAACAAAAATACTACTTGAAATTCTATGCAGAATGTTATACTGTAATTGTTTCATCTTCTTTCCTCAAGAGATTTATCTTATCTGGGAAAGTACCCCAGTTGACCTGAAAAGCCAGATAAACTTAGCTAGCTCAGCAAGGAACATTCATCTGCATGAGTGAATACCCATTATTCATAAAGGCAATACCCCCATGATTCATTGTGACTAAAGTAGATAATGGAAACTAGTGTGACAGAGGAATGCCAACTTAGGACAGAAAAGAAGTCCCTTCCCTGAGGGGCTCAGTGTCTACTGCCTTTCTGAACTTCCACAAAGCTTGCTAATTTATTAATGTCTCAGTTCTCTATTACATGCTATATAAAATTCTCTGAATCAAGGATGATTACTCTTATTTTCCAAGAGTAATATTTTTTTATAATTTGAAAATACCATGTGTTTAGTTTTAAATGGATATATTTAATAAAAAACAATATATAGTTATAGTTAAATGACTAGTTTTGTATATACTCTATAAAACTTAGGTCAGTACTTTTCAGACTGTGGTCAGCAGACCACCCACTTCAGAATAGTTTCAATTACTTAACACTACACTGGTACTGAATTTTATGCTTGAAATACTAGCTACTCATCAGGCAGAGATCTAAACATTCCAGTTCAAAACAAACCCTAGTAAGGGAAAGTCTATGAGACTCTTTTCTCAATAAGAAAATAGTTGAAACTGTAAGCATGGCTCAAGTGGTATAGGTCCAGATTTGAGCAAAAAATCAAGCAAGTGAGCAAGGCCCTGATTTAAGAATGTATTTATCCTGATTACCTATCAATTAAATAGTAATTTATAAACATGGACATCAATCAAGATGCATTGTACTTAATAAACTTATTTTGTGAATGGCAACTCATTTGTATGACTACTTGAAAATAATAAATATATACTTAAAATATTTTAGTAAACCAGTGACCTTTCTCCTCTGTAGCCTGTAATTTGAAAGCCTCTGAAAATAAGTTTTCACTGATATCTCTTTCTACACTCATTTAATTGTGATGAGTCTTAAGGAGCTATTGCAAGGCAGAAATTCATTTTTTCTCTGTTGTAAGGAGTAGAGCTGACTATATCTAGATTAGGCCAACATGGTAGCAATTGTTAAAATGAAGTTAAATATTAGGTCAACCTGACGGCAAAATTCTGCTTCTGTAAATGGCTTGCTTAACTTGTTTGTTGCTTGCTCTACCCCCTGCATCAACCCCCTACATCTGTGCTATGCTTTTACCTTTATGAACCCCAGCTTGAGGACTGCTAGGGGGTCACACTGTTAGCTCCCAAGTCTGCAATGTGTCCCTGGCTGGTCAGCCCATTTTTTTTTCAGCCCATTTTTTTAAGGTTGCTGTTTGAGCTCCCGAGACTGTGCTGCATCCCTGGCCGGTTGCTTCAATTTTTGCTTCCCCAATAAATCCATCTTTGCTTGAGACTGTCTCTGCGCAGTGGACTCTGGAGGGATGTGGGTTTGGGTCCGGCTTGGGGTACCTCCCCAGGATCCTGTAACACTCTCCTGGTCACAAGTTTTGTGTGGAGTTTCTAGTTCACACATGACAAACCACATAAATCTCAATCATGAAACACTGTTATGGGAACCAAGGGAACTAACTATGCCTTCTGCTGTCCCTCTGGACTTGATGCTAGTTTCATGTACAAGCCAGGAGTCTCTATGCTGCTTTCAAAGAGTGAAAGGCAAGCCCATTCCTGTGGAAGTTGGAACTCCATCATGGGCCATTTTGGCATAAGGACATCTGACTGCCCATATATCTGGAGATTTTTTTATACCACAGTCTGAGACACTTCTTCCCCAACCCTTCCTTCCTGCCTCTTTCCTCCTACAAGTATTCAAACTACATTGAGCAACTAGAGGTGTCCCTTCACCTTATTGCTTTCTTCAATATCCTTCTCCAGCTTTTCCCTAATATAATTCCTGTATGCTTCTAGTCCCATTGTTTAAACTACCTAAAAGTCTTTGCACTTATTGAGCATAAGCTTTTCAATTAAGGTGACACTTGAAAATTATTCACAATAAATACAATCCCAACAGTCTCCTCAACACATGAAAAATATGACGGAAAATGTGCCCATGCATTTCGAAATATGTGACAGATGGGACCGTGATTACTCTTTGTTTACCTCCTGCATGCAGAGTATTTCTGAGCTAATTCTACAATAGTCCCACAAATTCTAAAGCTATCTCCACTATCCCTACATGTTACAAAAATTATTATACACCATTGAAAGGAAACTTTGTGTGGAATGTACAGGGACAATCATGAGATTAAGGGAGCAGAAAAGATTGTGAAGAAAGGAGTGCTTCAATTTGCAAGCTCTACAGAAGTGAAAGTCAGAGTTCTTCATGAAGAAACTCTCAACAACATACATGTCTAAGGCTGGCATGTATGGAGACAAAATAGCAGCTTGTTTGGCAATTTATTTTGAAAAGTGCTTCAGTCTTTTGCGTGCAGCTATACAGAAATCGCTCATTAATTTTCTCATGTTTTTTCAAAAGTCTCAATACTTATAGCCCTTTAGGCCTTAGAACAATAAGTGATATATTGGGGGAGGGATATGAAATTGCTAGAACTGTTTTTGACAGTGTTTTATTTGATTGCACTTAAAAATTTTATGTATCTATCTCTCCATCTACCTATCTCTACAACTTTGTATTCACACACTTACACATACATTTTGTGGTGTTATATTTTAATTTTAATGAAGTATGCTATTTTTATGGACTCCTCAGAGTATCTCTTAGATACAACTGAAATGTTACTGCATTTCCTTGTCTACTTTGCTGAGTAGAAAAAATGGTCATTGCAGTTAGGAAAACTTTTCGAATTAACCTTAGTCTGACTTTGGGCAAGTGACATAGTATCTTATTATCCTCATCTGAAAAATGGTATAAAAATGGCCATATCAAGACTGTGGAAACTTTACATATTGTAACTTCATAATGATGTGTAAAGTGGTAAACAGAAAGCTGTTCTAGCCATTTTTAATCATTTCCAGTAAATGAGAACAGATATAAAATGTAGATATTACCTTGGAAGAGAAAACACAAGATAGTATCGCATCAGCTCAAATTACTTATTAGATAAACTAATTTAATCAGAAAGTCCTTGCAGAAATGCATATGGAATAGACTACTGTTATGGGTTAAAATCTTATGAAAATGCAAAACATATACCAAGGATGCCTGACAGTGACATTCTTGCAATATGTTTTGCTCCATTCAGAAAGATCCTAATATCACTGTCTCTTATGGAACACAATTAAGTTTAGTAATATTGGTACTTGTGAGCAAAGGTCAGTCACAAAATAAAATGATATATATGTTCTCATGTTCTAGCTAGTTTTTTTTCCATTCCTTACTCATATTAATGGTAACACAGTATCTGTTTGAATATAAGAAAAGTCGACTCATGTTTTTAACAAAAAAAGTTGAAAGTTTCATAATGAAAAACAAATCCACAAAGCAAACTTTAGGCTCAGTTTTTAACACTGAAGAGAAGAAAACTTCCTGTTACAATAATGCAATAGTTCTGAGGCCTTCCAGGTAAAATTCTAGAATTAAAGTATACTAACAACAAAGAGTTAAGAAACAGTCACAGGAAAAAGAATATGTTTTTGTAGAAAGTATAGGCAGGAGATACAAAAAAGGGTCTCTTAATCACCCTTAACCATCACTACAGCAGCAAATGAAAAGAAAGACATGCACATTTCTTCAGTGTTAGGCCTCAAAACTGCAGCATTTTCATAAATTCCTTAGGGGAAAGTGGAGACTTCATAGTGGAAAGGACTAGGGCATGGTCTTCACATAAGAAACAAGAACTTGCATGGAAAAAGAATAAAAATACAGGGGCTGGGGATATAGCCTAGTGGCAAGAGTGCCTGCCTCGGATACACGAGGCCCTAGGTTCGATTCCCCAGCACCACATATACAGAAAACGGCCAGAAGCGGCGCTGTGGCTCAAGTGGCAGAGTGCTAGCCTTGAGCAAGAAGAAGCCAGGGACAGTGCTCAGGCCCTGAGTCCAAGGCCCAGGACTGGCAAAAAAAAAAAAAAAAAAAGAATAAAAATACAATGTGCCAAAATTTCCACTTGGGAATAATCATTTTTAACTGATGGTAGTAGAGGGAAGTGAGAGACAGACAAAACTCTCTGTTCTGCTTGAATTGGACAGAAGTTAGGAAATAAGTATCCCTTGGGAAGTCTCCTCATCTAAGAAGAGAGCAACCCTTTATGACAGGAGAGGAACAAATTCTTCATGTGAGTCTTCATGGACTTATCTTACCAAATAACTTATGTATTAGTAGTTCTTCCTTTCTATTCCCTAGTTGCTTTCCCCTCAATTGACTGGTTCTTCAACCCAAGTCCCATTTCCTTTTTCCTTTGTTCCTTGCCACCATTTATAATCCTTTGTTAAAGTGGTATGCAAGCCCCTGAGTTTAATCACTACTTTAGGTTTTTCACTTTTTTCTGAAGAGGCTTCCATGCATACAACCTTAAAAAGCATTAATATCAATAGAAGTATATGCTCTCTCTCATGTTTTCAGGCCTGTTATAGAACACTAAAAAACTAATAAAAGATAGTTTCTCTTCTCCAATCTCAGAAACAGTTTATGAAATAGAAAGTAAGACCTTTTAGATGACAATTAATGTTCAAGTCTGGGATTGGGTATGAAAGCCCATATAAATATTCACTTAGAAAGCAGATACCAGAGTGAGTAAAACAGAACTGAGATCTGGAGTTAAGGCCAAATCATCTCTCCTCCTGTTACAGTGGTATGAAAACCTGAGTATGTGGCCCAGGGTTTACAAAATTTCTGCTGGTAACTACAGGAGTTAACAAGCTAAAGCTACCCCTGCATCAGATGCACTTGCTGCTGCAAAGTGACAAGAAAATAGTCAAACTGAGGTATAGTGAGTGTTTTTATAGAAAAACAGGCAGAGCCTATATAAGAACAGAGACTGATAACTAAGTTACTAATTTCAAGTATTTTGATGAAAAGGAGGGCTCTGTATTTGTACTTGCATTTTGTTATAGAAATATTATTACATATAAGTTGGCACCAGTAGTTTGTTCCTACTCAGGAGCCTGAGATCTGAGGATCACAATTTGCTGTATATGCAACCAGTAACAATGGCTACCTCTACAGTTTGAAATATTTTTCTACCTTAATATTAACTTGTAAATTTAGCAGAATAGGGCCACTCTGAATAATTCAATGTATGAAACAAATATACTTGGTGTATTCACTTCATCTCCCCAACTGTTTGTTTTTCTTTTGTTTTTTTTTTGATTGGGAGAGAATGATAAGGGGACATCAAGCACAAACTTGGTTCTTTTGTCATCATGTCTTTATAGCGAACATAAACAAGGACATATTTGCCATTTAATCTTAGTTTTTCATGATATAATTTTTTAAGTTCTAATATTAAATTTTTTTAAATTTTTATTATCAAACTGATGTACAGAAAGGTTACAGTTTCCTACGTTAGGCACTGGATACATTTCTTGTACAGTTTGTTACCTTGTCCCTTTCCCTTCCCCCCCCATGGAGGTGTTCAGCTCATTTACACCAAACAGTTTTGCAAGTATTGCTTTTGTAGTTGTTTGTATTTTTTTACCCTGTGTCTCTCAAATTTGGTATTCCCTTTCAATTTCCTACTTCCAATACCAGTATACATGGTTTCCAATATACTCAGATAAGATTACAGAGATAGTGTAGGTACAACCACAGGAAGGTGATACAAGAACATCATCAATAATAGAAGCTTGGGCTGGGGATATGGCCTAGTGGCAAGAGTGCTTGCCTCGTATACATGAGGCCCTGGGTTCAATTCCCCAGCACCACATATACAGAAAATGGCCAGAAGTGGTGCTGTGGCTCAAGTGGCAGAGTGCTAGCCTTGAGCAAGAAGAAACCAGGGACAGTGCTCAGGCCCTGAGTCCAAGCCCCAGGACTGGCAAAAACAAAACAAAACAAAACAAAAAATAATAGAAGCTAAAGATACACATAGGACGTTGAAAGTACTTACAACTGTTTCCATAACATGGAGTTCATTTCACTTAGCATCATCTTATGTATTCATAAGGGTATAGCTATTGGGCCTTGTGATGCTCAGCTATGACTTGCCTAAACCTGTACTAATTATTCCCAATAAGGGAGACCATAGAGTCCATGTTTCTTTGGGTCTGGCTCACTTCACTTAGTATAAAAGGCCCAGAAAGGCTACAAATCAAAGAAAGGTTGGACAAATGGGACTGCATCAAACTGCAGAGCTTCTGCACAGCAAAGGACATAGCTCGCAAGATAAACAGAAAGCCCACAGACTGGGAGAAGATCTTTACCAGACATTCAACAGACAAAGGACTCATCTCTAAAATATATGCAGAACTAAAAAGAATTGTCTTTTTCCAAAACAAAACTGCAAAGAACCAATAGCCCCCTCATCAAGTGGGCTAAAGACTTACAAAGAGACTTCTCTGATGAGGAAATGAGAATGGCCAAGAGACATATGAAAAAATGCTCTACATCACTGGCCATAAAAGAAAAGCAAATCAAAACAACATTGAGATTCCACCTCACCCCAGTAAGAATGTCATATATCAAGAAAACTAACAATAACAATTGTTGGAGGGGATGTGGCCAAAAGGGAACCCTACTTGATTGTTGGTGGGAATGTAAACTGATTCAGCCACTCTGGCAAGCAGTATGGAGTTTCCTCAGAAGGCTAAATATAGAACTCCCCTATGACCCAGCAGCCCCACTTTGGGGTATCTATCCAAAAGACCACAAACAAAATCACAATAATGCCACCAGCACAACAATGTTCATTGCAGCACAATTTGCCATAGCGAGAATCTGGAACCAGCCCAGATGCCCCTCAGTAGACGAATGGATCAGGAAAATGTGGTACATATACATAATGGAATTTTATGCCTCTATCAGAAAGAATGACATTGTCCTATTTGTAAGGAAATGGAAGGACTTGGAAAAACTATAATTTTAACAACTCTGAACAACTTAAACTATTTGAGATTTGCCAAACATAATGTCAAAACTCAAAGTAAGTAATAGTGTCTTTAGAAAAGCACACTCAAGTTTGTAATCACCAGCATTAAACCCAGATGGGCTTTTATATTGTATATGCTTATAAACAAACCCTCAAGAAAGCTACTTTGTCCTATCCATACAGAGATATAGAAAGATAGACAGACAAGCAGGCAAACAGATAAAGAGGTACCAAAGCTCAGAAGCAAATATGAATTGGATGCTTTCTTCCATAGACTACCTCTTGAAACAGGAAGTGATTTAGTAGACCATGGTCTACTTAGAAAGTTTCAATAATATTCTAAAAGCCATCTAAGACAAAGTACACCTCAGCATCATTTCAATTCCCAAAGAACATTTGTAAGAATATCTCGCAGCATAGCTATGAGTCCAAATCCTGTGTGTATAGGAAGTCTATAGAAAAGGATCAGAATTATTTTGCTAGAAAGTTCATAGTACAGATAAACAGAACAGCACCATTTGTTCATAAATACTGGATACAATTTATTCAGTAATGCATTTAATCAGTGGCCTAATCCAATTAGGATTCCCTCTTCTCCCAACAGGAAGTACCAGGAAATGTAACATTCAATAATCAGAGTATTTTATGCAAATTTCATGCACCATTTGGTATTTCACTCAAGTTTAAAGTGAAAAGGGAGTCATACATTTTTGAGGGCAAACTATAATAAACATGTGAAATGACAGGTTTTGAAAAAGTTCATGAACATAAGTTCATAAATTTATTAACCCTGAAAACAGTGGTAATTCCCACATATGAATATACTCTACACTTACTTATTATTTAGAAGAATTAGAAAAATGGCTAAGTAAAAAGACAATTTGCAATTTGAAATAAAGACTTAATAGAAATGTAATTTAATATAAAGGTTTAGGGTGTAATTTTGTAATTTATATCAAGTATATCAGACATAAGATGCCTAAAGGATATAGTTTTAAAGTCAAATGAATATAGGCATGCCTATAAAATAATAATATATGAGCATTATATGAATCATTCAAAGGTGTACATTAGTGTTCACATTAAATTTATTTGAATTGCTTTGGCATAGTGAATTCCCTTCAAATTCATTCATTTCCAAGGAAGGCCAAGCAATGACATCCTATAGAAGTAAAGTCTGAGTCCTCTACTCTCCTTTCTTCCTTTGAATTATCGTAGCTCAAAAAGAATAGTTTCTGACTTGCTACCTCTCAATCTAGAAATTTAAAGGCTGAGTAACATTTTCATAAACTGAATAATCTATTCTTGTTTTAATTCAAAGGAAGAGTAATATTTTCATATGATAGGAGTCATAGACATGTTTAGGTCTTCTCTGCTTTCTCTGTGCAGCTAATTCAGTCTATCAAATTAGCTCATGCTAAATTATCTTAAAATTTCTTAATAAATTTGATTTTTCTTAATGGTGATTCCATATAGCTATTGCATGGTTTTGTTAAACTTATACATATATTTTAAACTTAATTTTCCCTCTCATTTTATCACATGTTAAAACAACCTTTCCTAAGAAACACCTTCTACTTCTTCAGCAAATATTACTTTCCAAGTTCAATTAAAATGCAAAAGAAAATGTGACAAATAGGGAATCTACAGAATAAATGCTCACCAGATTTATCTTTAGGCATTTTTTATTGAATTGAATAAGCTTTTTGAGGCGATAATTATCATTGAAAATGCCTTTCTAAAGTACTAGACCAAATTCATAGTGAAAGATCTGAAACTGATCATAGACAGGGAAAGCTTGCCTAACAGAAATTTTTCTAATGTCAATAAAATACTTTTCTACTCTCCTCCAGATGTACCCTCTAACAGAACTGAAGAATTGCTTGGCCTAACCTCAAACCAGGAGAAGGAAAAATCTATGTTACCCCAAGGATAAGTTATGACCCTTCTAAATGAGTCATGGGCACATTCCTCTTGGAGATATTTGCCATAAATTGTTTGTATTCTAGGTGGGAGTTGCTACAAATATTTTACTTCATCAATAAACAGGGAGGAGACAAGAGAAATGCTCACATATTCTTTGATTCCTCTCACTTCTGCTTGTGGTAAATTAGGAGAATCTAGAACTTGACCGTTATCTTAAAACAACAGGGAAACAGGTTTGAGAAAAGCTGAAGAGCATTTAACGATATTGGCGCTGCTATTGTGAAGACCCAGAAAAAAAAAATGTACTAGTTGGCTCCAACAGGCTATTTTACTATTTGAAATGAATAATTAATTATTTTTGAGCCCATTACATTTGTAATATGGGCTTGGGAACAAGAGTGATTTGTTCTTTGTTGATTGTTTTAGTATTACGACATTGAACTCAGAGATTTGCATTTGCTAAGTAAGTCACCTGAGCCACACTCCTACAACTTTTATGCTTTAACTATATTTTGGATCCAATCTTATATTTTTGTTTGGGGCTAGCCTTAGACCACAACACTTCAATGTATACCTCCTGCATAGCTAGTATCACAGGCGTATACCACCATACTTAATTAGTTGGTTTTCAATGGTATACTACTAACTTTTTCCCGAACTGTCCTCAAATAATGATCCTTCTGATTTCTGCCTCCTGGGTAGCTGGGATTACAGGCAAGACCCACTATGTGTAGCATAAATGATTAGTTCTTCATCTCAAAATTGATCATGTATACTGCATTCCTTACATTATTTATTTGGGGGCAATCATCTTTTTAAAGGCTCATCACAGGTGGAAAATAATTTTACCATATGAAAAGCTTACAAAAGTTTAAGTGGTGCTATTTTTAAAAGGTGAGTGCATAACAAGAAAATTTTAAAAATTCTGAGCAATAAAGGGAAGAGGAATGCCCTATTCATAAGAGTCAATAGTTACCATGAGAAAGTGCCATAGGAATGATGCTAGATCTTCTATTTTTTCACCAAAAAGGTAATTCTATAGAAAATTTCTTAATTCATATGTAATCGCAGCTAAATCCTGTCTTTTTTTTTTTTTTTTTTTTTTGCCAGTCCTGGGGCTTGAACTCAGGGCCTGAGCATTGTCCCTGGATTCCTTTTGCTCAAGGTTAGTGCTTCTCCACTTGAGCCACAGCACCACTTCTGGCCTTTTCTATATATGTGGTGCTGAGGAATTGAACCTAGGGCTTCATGTATATGAGGCAAGCACTCTTGCCACTAGGCCATATTCACAACCCCCTTCTCAACTTTTTAGTCAGTCTTTGGTCAACTCTGTGAAAAGGTCCCTATTGACACTTCCGTTTAACTCTAAACTTGGAGACAAAAGCAATGCATTTTGTGTATATCTTACTTCAATAAATGATGTAACACAATTTCCTTTTATTGTTTTTTCCTACATTAAAACAATTACATAAATAGATCTTAAATTATACCAGGACACCAGAATTTCAATAGAAAGGCTGAACCAGCTGCAACCCCATATTTAGCTTTTCCAGATTTCTTTAAGCTTTAAAGTCGATTCTCATTTCAAGTGAAAAGTTGAGAAAGAAAATAGGTCAAAGCATAAGCAGATGGCTACTGTGAATTTCAAACAAAGATTGAGGGTCAGTTTCTGCATGAAAATCTACTCAGAAAATGAGGGAGATATTTTTGGGTCATGAAGCACACTGGAGATTTGTCTCTTTCAATACTGTGCTATGCATATTTTCATAAGCATGGTTTCAAGAATATTTGTAGGTATTATATATTTCATTATAGCTGTCAATTCTGAAGGATTTTAGAGCTGTGATGACAATAATGATGTTAAAAGGATTGGTGTTAGGAATATAAAAACTGCAAAAAAGACTAAAGAAGCAATCAGCTCATTTTGCCCTTGCACTAGAAAGTATTCGGTATGTAATGAGTTTTAATCCATTGTTACTCATATCTCATGATATAAGTCACTATGAAACAAAACCATATACAAAGTTTCTATAATTATCAAAGAACATTTATTGATAGTGGTAGGATTTTACTTTTGCTTAGCTAGCATCTATTCTCAGTTTTTAATAACATTTGGGCCTTCCTTAGAAAAGTATCTCTTCCTGTTTCTGTATGCTTCAAGTAATCTTGGTGGGATTAATTCTATACAAACTATACAAAAGGCTAGCTTGGTGCACAGTGAGCAGTGAACTCACACCCTCACAGTGGCTGGCTCAAGGATGGATATGATTTGGGGAGGAGAAAGGCAGCATAACTGTGGAAATGGTATGGGTGAAAATGGAGGAAGAGTACAACACGTACAAAAATTTCATAAAAAGAGAGCTAGATGAGCCAGAGCATGCAGATACTTCAAGACTTTTTATCCTAAAAGTGATGACTCTGATTCATCCCAACCCATTAACTAAGTTATGTGGGGGAAGGGAGGTTTAAAATCATCATGACTTCTTTGAGAAGACTGGACTGAAGACAAAATGGGATATATCACCCTGCACCAAAATCAATTCCAAATGGATTAAAGACCTTGAAATCAAAACAGACACCCGAAAAACACTAAAGGAAGGAGTAGGAGAAACACTTGGGCTCCCTGGCATAGGACGGAACTTCCTTAACAAAGACCCTGAAAGGCTACAAATCATAGAAAGGTTGGACAAATGGGACTGCATCAAACTCCAGAGCTTCAGCACGGCAAAGGACATAGCTTGCAAGATAAACAGAAAGCCCACAGACTGGGAGAAGATCTGTACCAGACATTCAACAGACAAAGGCCTCATCTCTAAAATATATGCAGAACTAAAAAAATTGCCTTTTTCCAAAACAAAACTGCAAAGAACCAATAGCCCCCTCATCAAGTGGGCTAAAGACTTACAAAGAGACTTCTCTGATGAGGAAATGAGAATGGCCAAGAGACATATGAAAAAATGCTCTACATCACTGGCCATAAAAGAAATGCAAATCAAAACAACATTGAGATTCCATCTCACCCCAGTAAGAATGTCATATATCAAGAAAACTAACAATAACAATTGTTGGAGGGGATGTGGCCAAAAGGGAACCCTACTTCCTTGTTGGTGGGAATGTAAACTGGTTCAGCCACTCTGGCAAGCAGTATGGAGATTCCTCAGAAGGCTAAATATAGAACTTCCCTATGACCCAGCAGCCCCACTTTGGGGTATCTATCCAAAAGACCACAAACAAAATCACAGTAATGCCACCAGCACAACAATGTTCATTGCAGCACAATTTGTCATAGAGAGAATCTGGAACCAGCCCAGATGCCCCTCAGTAGATGAATGGATCAGGAAAATGTGGTACATACACACAATGGAATGTTATGCCTCTATCAGAAAGAATGACATTGTCCCATTTGTAAGGAAATGGAAGGACTTGGAAAAAACTATACTAAGTGAAGTGAGCCAGACCCAAAGAAACATGGACTCTATGGTCTCCCTTATTGGGAATAATTAGTACAGGTTTAGGCAAGTCATAGCAGAGCATCGCAAGGCCCAATAGCTATACCCTTATGAACACATAAGATGATGCTAAGTGAAATGCACTCCATGTTATGGAAACAGTTGTAACTACTTTCAACATCCTATGTGTATCTGTAGCTTCTATTATTGATGATGTTCTTGTATCACTTTCCTGTGGTTGTACCTACACTATCTCTGTAATCTTATCTGAGTATATTGGAAACCGTGTATACTGGTATTGGAAGTAGGAAATTGAATGGGAATACCAAATTTGAGAGACACAGGGTAAAAAAAGACAAACACCTACAAAAGCAATACTTGCAAAACTGTTTGGTGTAAGTGAACTGAAACCTCCGTGGGGGGGGGAAGGGAAAGGGGGAGGAGGGAGGGGGGTATGAGGGACAAGGTAACAAACTGTACAAGAAATGTATCCAGTGCCTAACGTATGAAACTGTAACCTTTCTGTACATCAGTTTGATAATAAAAATTTGAAAAAAATGGGATATCACACCAATGCAAAGAGTAGTTAGGAGGCTCTAGACCTATCTGACATGGCATTGTAGAAGTGGACTTCATGGACAAGGTCAAGGGCCACATGAAAGCTTTACTTTCCACAAGTCAGTATTCCTTTTTTTTCCTGAATAATTACTTATTTATTGTCAAAGTGGTGTACAGAGGGGTTACAGGATCATACATAAGGCAGTGGGTACATTTCTTGTACAATTTGTTACTTCCTCCCTCATTTCCCCCCTCCTCCACCCCCTTTCTCTCTCCCCCCATGAGTTGTTCAGTTGGTTTATACCAAATGGTTTTGTAAGTGTTGCTTTGGGAGTAATTTGTCTTTTTATCCTTTGTCTTTTGATTTTGATATTACCTTTCCCTTCTCTATTTCTAATACCAGTATATACAGTATCCAGGGAACTCAGATAAGATACAGTGATAGTGCGGGTACAACCACAGAAAGCAGATACAAGAGGATCATTAATAAAAAAAAAGTTATAGTTTCACATGGCATGTTGAAAATAATTACAACTGTCATACAACACTCATTTCCAAAACATGGAGTTCATTTCACTTAGCATCATCTGATATGTTCATAAGGGCATAGCTATTGGGCACTTGTGATCCTCTGCTATGACTAGCCTAAACCAGTACTAATTATTCCCTAAGAGGGAAACCATAGAGTCCATTTTTCTGTGGGTGTAGCTCACTTCACTTAGTATAATTTTTTTCAAGTCCTTCCATTTCCTTATGAATGGGGCAATGTCATTCTTTCTGATAGAGGCATAAAATTCCATTGTGTATATATCACTCGGCACCAAAATCAATTCCAAATGGATCAAAGACTTCAAAATAAAAACAGATACCCTGAAAACACTACAAGAAGGAGTAGGAGAAACACTTGGGCTCCTTGGCACAGGTCGAAACTTCCTTAACAAAGGCTCAGACATGCAACAAATCAAAGTAAGGTTGGACAAATGTGACTGCATCAAACTGCAGAGCTTCTGCATGGCAAAGGACATAGCTCGCAAGATAAACAGAAAGCCCACAAATTGGGAGAAGATCTTTACCGGCCATTCAACAGACAGAGGCCTCATATCTAAAATATATGCAGAACTAAAAGAATTAAATTCCTCCAAAACAAATCCTCAAAGAACCAACAACCCCCTCAACAAGTGGGCTAAAGATCTAAAAAGAGACTTGGCTGAAGAGGAAATGAAAATGGCCAAGAGACACATGAACAAGTTCTCTACATCACTGGCCAGAAAAGAAATGTAATTAAAAACTCTGAGATCCCACCTAACCCCAGTAAGAATGTCCATTATCAGGAAAACTAACAATTACACATGCTGGAGGGGATGTGGTCAAAAGGGAACCCTACTACATTGTTGGTGGGAATGTGAACTTGTTCAGCCACTCTCGAAAGTGGTATGGAGGTTCATCAGAAGGATAAACATAGAGCTCCCCTACATCCCAGCAGCCACATTCTTTGGTATCTACCCAAAAGATTACACACAAGAACACATTAAAGCCATCAGCACAACAATGTTCATTGCAGCATAAATTGTCATTGCTAAGCTATGGAACAAGTCAGTGTTTCAAATTATCACAAGCATGCTAGAAGACCAAAGTTACAACTATAGCCATCTTGAAATGAGGGAAATGCAGAAAATGTAAGATCCTTGTTTTAAATACTGAAGAATGGGAAAAGTTGGATGGAAAGAGATAAAAGGCAAATGAAACAACATCAGTTAGGGAGTATCATTAACAAGATAGGATAAGGGAGAATGTTGAGAATAACTGTGCACAGGGCTGGGAATATGGCCTAGTGGCAAGAGTCCTCGCTTTGTATACATGAAGCCCTAGGTTCGATTCCTCAGCACCACATACACAGAAAATGGCCAAATGCGGTGCTGTGGCTCAAGTGGCAGAGTGCTAGGCTTGAGCATAAATAAGGCAAGGACACTCCTCAGGCCCTGAGATCAAGCCCCAGGACTGGCAAAAGAAAAAAAAATCACAGAATAACTGTGAACATTTGGGATGTATTTCATGAAAATTCAGAAACAACATGATAAAAATAGTTCCTTGACAGGAGGAAGACTAATATATACATTATTCAACAGGAAGCATCAGTACATTTAAGGTTTTCAGAAAATCCATGTATTCGAATTCCAAAATTATGCTTTCATAGTATGTATTCAGCAATAGTAGAGAATGGATTTTGGATTTACAACTGAGGCTGGAAGTTTATGGCAACAATGATATTTTTTCCAGTGGATCCATTATAGAATACACTAGATAATGGACATCAAAACATAATCCCATCAGTTACAATGGTGGGAGGAGATTATGAAGATGTCAAGTGTTAATTAGGTAAGTGATACTACTTCTAATCAAAGCAGAAAATATTGTATTTTGATGAATAGGAAAACAATAATTCTATACCCGTATTAAAGTTGTACATGATATCAATGCCACACTTCCAAAGAATCAAGCAACACTGGGTAAATGAGATGAGGATCAATTCTGATTTCAAATGAATGTAGAGCTACATGATGTGTTCATAGAAAAATAGACATTTCAAACATTGCATGAGGTCTATTGATGGCTGTTTTATGTACATAGATAAACTCTTTGCATCACCTGTCACTTCTAGTTGTTAAAGTTCTGTAAGCAAGAGGATATACCTTACTGAGAGTTATTAATGCTTAAAGTAAGATAGGATCTTGAAATATGTTGGTGTTATAGCAGAAGCTCCTATAAAAGCTCTATAAATCGAGCCTCCCATTGTTTCCCCCACTAAACAATGTTGATTTTTGAAGAACACAGTATTTGTGTGCACAATGTATCTCACTCTCTGTACTTTATGTCCTGGGTTTTCTAATTCACGAATGGATTTTTGAGACACATATGTGTATATATGTGGGGTTTCAGCCAAAAGAAAAAAAAAAAAGAATTTCTTCTAAACTCAAATTACTTGAGGAATCATCAAAAACATCCAGCTTTTGTTGCTGATGATCATAAGTTTATTCCCCTTCCCTAGTTTAAAAAGAGCTTAATAATATATAGTAGGAAATTTAATGATTCCAAAGGATTTAAATACTTTAATTGTCCTCATAACTCCATAAACAAAAAGGAATTAGACTAGATGCTTGCTTGTAACTTTCAGCATATATCTTTCAAGAATTGCTATTACAGCTTTCTAAATTCCAGACACTTTTGAGTTGAACTTTTAATTTTGTTCCTTCTACTTAATTGACATTTCTTGTTGCTTTCATTCGAGCTAATCAAAGTTTTATTGTACAAAAGTTAATATTAATGTTCTAGTAAGACTCTCAAGTCTAAGTGGGTTATTAAGTAAAATGAATTTTAACAATTGAACATAAGAGAAATAAACTGTACTTTAACTTAAGTGGAGTCCAATTCTACTCAAGAGAAGGGGAGTGCTTTTCTCAAATGCAAACAAACATCAAATATGTCATAATATTTGATCCTAACAAAAGCATTCACAAATGTGTAAGCATATATAATATAAACTTGTGAAATGAATTTGTAAATGGTAAAATAATAAAGAGATAAGGAACTCGTTTTTTTTTTTTTTAAACTAAATGTCTATTGCATCATGGAAGCTTGTACCATCATATATAAGAAGTTTTTTTTTTTTCCAAGATTTTGATGTTCATTTAAAAAGACTCTAGCGCATCCCTAGGAAGATGGCGGAGGAGAAGCACAGCCCTAGCGGAGCTCCCTCTGACATCGCAGTTTTCTTACCCCATAGAAACTTTTACTCCTAGAAAGACAGCCAAAGTAAGTTCTAACAGTACAGGCATTCTGACCAGGAAGGAAAAATCGACTTTGCTGGTCTGAAAACACAGATTTGAGCTCCAGGCAGCGTCCCTCCGCCGCGCCAGTGCCGGCACCGGCACAGCAACCCGCACTCTGCGCAGCTAAAGCAAGAAATACTCCAGATGGCGGCTGAGCACGGACGACCTGACATCGCAGAGACAGCATGAGTACCCCACAAAAGATATTCTCACTCATGCCCACAGACCAGCTTCTGGAAGGCATCCCTGTCCCCACCGCCAGAGCAAAGCGCCATCTTTGCCACTGGCATAGGGTCAGACGAGATTGGAACTGAAGTGGGCCTGGGGAAAGCGAGGTCAAAAAAGCCATTTTTGAAAAGGGCAGGAGGGCCGGAAACAGTGACAGCCAGTTCCGCCCAGGAGAACGCCCCCCTGCCCTGGCGGGAGGTGAGTCCTGGGCTGCGGCTTAGCCAGAGGTGCCCGTCCTGCCCACCGGAATTTCTAAATTTAAAGCAAAAGCTGCGAGCAGCTACCTGCGGCATGGAAACACCAGAGGGAGGAACAAACAGTTCCTGGGACAGCTAAATGGTCCACAGAGGAAGCCCAATTCCCAGCCCAAAATGGAGCTGCATTCCATAGCCACCTATGCCAAGGAGGCCGCCTCCCTCAGGCAAGCAACTCTCAGCTGAGCTAAACCGGCCAGAGGTGCCCTGCCCTGCTGAGTCCACAGCCTATTCAAATCCAGGCATCAAAGGCCCCACAAAAGACAGAGGAGCCACAGTTCCTGAGACTGCTCACGTCCCCATCTACAGAGGATGCCAAGGCCCACATGCAAGCTGTGCGAACCTCAGAGACCCAGGATTGCACCAACAAGGGAGAAGAGTCAGAACAGATCCACCCCTTGCAAACTGAAATCAAGTCAAACCAGCCAATCAGGAAAATAGACTGCAGACCATTGCAGGGAAACCAGAGACTGGGGAGAAACCACCCAAACAAGGACTCCATTTTTTTTTTCTTTTTCTTTTCAAACATTTTTTTAAACATTTTTTTAAATTTTCTTTTTAATTTTTTCACATCTGAAACATCATTGGTTGTTTTTTTGTTTGTTTGTTTTTTATTTGTTTGTTTGTTTTCCATTTTTACCGGTTTGTTTTATCAAGTTTTTTTGTTTGTTTGTTTATTTGTTTGGGTTGCTCCTTTTCTGTTTTTTTTCCTTTGTATTTACTTTTTCTTCTTTTTTAAATAATTTTTCTCTGTTTTGTGTATCTGTCTTCCAGTATTTTTACTTTATTTCTCTCTTTGCATTGTCTTTCTTTAAAAATTACTTTCCTATGAATAACACCTCCACTCTTTTCTGCTAACTCTCCAGTGTCTGTCATTTTAACCTTGTTCTTTCTACTGATTCTACTCTTCTCCACATTTCCACATCACTGAAACTAAACCAAAATCACCACCACCACCCCAATACATTTTACTCTATTCCCTTTACTACCTCCAACTTACCCTCCTGACTTACTGCCTGGACCTCCACGTTCCATTGACTCCTGGTTATTGGATAGAGGGTATCGCAGCTTAATACTAGTGAATCAAAGGGGTTCATAGAGAAGGCCAGTCCTAAAAGAACTTAATATAAAAACAAGAATTGTGTATAGGGTTGTAACAGTAAATAAGTAACTACTGAATACAGGGCCCAGGATCGGTTGTTATATTGAAATTGTATTCTTTAGGAACACCAAATCTAACTTTATAGACAGGTATAAAAGTTATCTGTATATAACTGTGAACTTGTAAGATTTACACAACAGTGCTTGGTAAGGGCTGCTTTGGGTCTTAAACGGTGCTCACAGGTGCTGGTAGACTGGCATTCCCAATTCAAATGGGCAGAAGAAACACAAGAAATATGGCAAACAATGAAGTCTTATCCCCCCACTCAAAACAAGCAGGAAGCAGAGCAGTCAATCAAAGACATAGAAGAGAACCCCCAAAATGCTCTACAAAGTCTACTGATAAACATGATAAATGAAAAGTTTGAATCTCTTCAGTCAATTATGTTAGAACGTGAGGAGGCAAAGCAGAAATTAATGGAAAATTTCATGGCATCCACAAATAGAAAGATAAATGAACTTCAAGAATCAAATGAAAAGATAGCTACCCAGCTTAAAGATTTGAGAGACAACACTCAAAACCAAATTAATGAAGTTAATGAAGTAAAGAAGTCCAAACAGGACCTAAGAAATGACATGGAAATCATCAGGAAAGACCAGTCAGAAGGAAAAGAGATTCAAAATCAAGTAGCTAGCCTACAGTCCCGACTAACTGAAGCAGACGATCGTATCTTAGGGGCTGAAGATTCCTTAGATTCTATGGAGAAAGATCAAAAATCAATACAAATCCAGTCCAATCAACAAAACAGATCGCTACAGGAGATTCAAGACACGATCAGGAAGCCCAATTTAAGGATAATATGTATTGAGGAAAACTTGGAGAAAGAGGTTAATGGCATAGGCAACCTATTTAACAGAATATTAGCTGAGAACTTCCCAAATATCCAGAAGGAAAGGCCTATACAGATACAAGAAGCATTTAGAACCCCAAATCGACCAGACCTGAATAGGACATCCCACCGACACATTGTGATCAAAACAGCTTCAGCAGAGTGCAAGGAAAAAGTACTCAAAGCTGTTAGGGCAAAGAAAACAATCACATATAAAGGAAAAGCAATCAGAATTACCCAAGACTTCTCAGCAGAGACCATGAAAGCAAGGAGAGCCTGGAATGAAGTATACTAAACTCTAAATAAAAATAACTACCAACTAAGAATTTTGTACCCAGCCAAACTCTCCTTCATAGCCAAAGGTCAAATAAAAGTCTTCCACAATAAGGAAAAACTGAAACGATATATCTCCACCAAACCAGCTTTACACAAAATCCTTAAAGATATACTATACAGGGAAAATAATCAAGATCCCAACACAGACAGAAAAATGAACCCTAATTAGTAAACATCGGATCAAGAAATGGGAAGACACAGCTTTAAACAAGATAGTGATAATGAAAGGAACAAACGATCATCACTCAATCCTAACTCTCAACATTAATGGACTTAATTCTCCAATCAAATGACATAGGCTCATGAGTTGGATCAAAAATCAAGATCCAGCTTTCTGCTGCCTCCAAGAGACACATCTATCCAGCAAAAGTAAACATCTTCTAAAAGTGAAAGGCTGGAAACAAATCTATCAAGCAAATGGCCCCCATAAGCAGGCTGGAGTTGCAATCCTAGTATCAGACAAAATTGACTTCAAATTAAAAAAGGTAAGAAGAGACAAAGAAGGTTACTACATACTAGTAAAAGGATCTCTCCTACAGGAAGAAATAACCATCCTAAATATCTACACACCAAATGCAGGAGCACCCAACTTCATCAAACAAACACTACTGGCTCTAAAAACACTCATAGACTCAAACACATTGATAGTTGGGGACTTTAACACTCCACTATCACCTCTGGACAGATCAACACGCCAAAAACTGAACAAAGAAATCACAGAACTAAACTATTGCATAGACCAACTAGACTTAATCGACATCTACAGAATATTCCACCCAGCAAGGTCAGAATACACATTCTTTTCGGCAGCACATGGAATATTCTCCAAAATAGATCACATCTTAGGACACAAAGAAAATCTGTACAAATTCAGAAGTATCAAAACCATTCCCTGCAATCTCTCAGACCACAATGGAATAAAATTAGAACTCAACTCAACCAGCTACCACAGAATTGCTACAATTCATGGAGACTAAACAACACACTGCTGAACCATCAGAGGGTCATTGAAGAAATTAAAACGGAAATTCAAATGTTTATAGAATTCAACCAAGTTGAGGACACAAAGTACCAGCTCCTTTGGGACACAGCAAAGGCAGTACTCAGAGGAAAATTTATATCTCTGAGTGCATACATCAACAAACTGGAGAAACAGCAACTCAATAATTTAAGGAAGCACCTTAATTTCCTTGAGAGAGAACAACAAGCTAATCCGCAAATCAATAGACGGAAGCAAATACTTAAAATCAAATCAGAATTAAATCAATTAGAGACAAAAAAAATGGAAAGAATCAACAAAACAAAGAGTTGGTTCTTTGAAAAAATCAACAGGATAGACCCCTGGCAAACCTGACCAAAAAACAAAGGCAGCACACTCAAATAAACAAGATAAGAGATAAAACAGCTAACATCACCACAGAAATACCCGAAATTCAGAAAATAATAAGGGACTATTTTGCAAACCTTTATGCCAACAAATTCGAGAACTTGGAAGAAATGGATGATTTCCTAGAAAAAATTCATATCCCCAAACTGAACCATGAAGATTTAAACCTCCTAAACAGGGGCTGGGGATATAGCCTAGTGGCAAGAGTGCCTGCCTCGGATACACGAGGCCCTAGGTTCGATTCCCCAGCACCACATATACAGAAAACGGCCAGAAGTGGCGCTGTGGCTCAAGAGGCAGAGTGCTAGCCTTGAGCGGGAAGAAGCCAGGGACAGTGCTCAGGCCCTGAGTCCAAGGCCCAGGACTGGCCAAAAAAAAAAAAACACACAAAAAAAAACCACCTAAACAGACCCATATCTAGTATTGAAATAGAAACAGCAATAAATGATCTCCCATCCAAAAAAAGCTCAGGTCCAGACGGATTCACTGCAGAATTCTATAAGACCTTCAAAACAGAACTCACACCAATATTTCTCAAACTCTTCAATGCAATTGAAAGAGAACATTCACTTCCAGACTCATTCTATGAAGCCAGTATAACCCTCATCCCAAAACCAGGCAGGGACTCATCACGGAAAGAGGACTATAGACCAATCTCCCTGATGAACAAAGATGCAAAAATTCTCAACAAAATTCTGGCCAATCGACTTCAACAGGTCATCAAATAAATCATACACCACGATCAAACTGGATTCATCCCAGGGATGCAAACTTGGTTTAATATACACAAGTCAATTAATGTAATCCACCACATCAACCGGAGCAAGCTAAAGAACCACATGGTTTTATCTCTGGATGCGGAAAAAGCGTTTGATAAAATCCAGCACCCATTTATGCTAAAAGCCCTGGAAAAACTGGGATTCCAGGGAATATTCCTAAATATAATCAAGACAGTTTATGACAAACCAACAGCAAGCATAACTCTAAATGGTGAAAAACTAAAGCCATTCCCTTTAAAAACAGGAACAAGGCAGGGATGTCCACTCTCTCCCCTGCTCTTCAACATCATACTAGAATTCCTAGCCAGAGCAATCAGGCAAGAAGAAAATATAAAGGGGATCCAAGTAGGTAAAGATGAAGTTAAACTCTTTCTCTTCACAGATGACATGATCCTATACCTAAAGAATCCCATAGACTCTACCCCCAAGCTACTAGAGCTGATCCAAAACTTTGGCAAAGTTGCAGTATATAAAATAAACCTTCAAAAATCAACGGCCTTTCTCTATGCTAACGACCCAAAGACCGAGCCTGATATCAGGAAAGCAACGCCATTTGCAATAGCCCCCAACAACATAAAATACCTAGGAATAACCTTAACCAAAGAAGTGAAAGACCTCTTTGAGGAGAACTTTAAAGCCTTGAAAAACAAAATTAAGTCAGAACTAAGGAAATGGAAAAACCTCCCATGCTCCTGGATTGGGAGGATTAATATAATCAAAATGGCAATATTGCCAAAGGCTATCGACAAATTCAATCCAATACCCATTAATATCCCAACACCACTTTTTGATGAAATAGAGGAAGCAATCGGGAAATTCATATGGAATAATAAAAGACCTAGAATAGCAAAAACAATCCTAAGCAGAAAGAACAGTGCTGGGGGAATTACAATACCCAACTTCAAGCTGTATTATAAAGCTATAGTAATAAAAACAGCTTGGTATTGGCACCGGAACAGGCCTGAAGACCAATGGAACAGAATTGCAGACCCAGAAATGAACCCACAGAACTACACCTACTTAGTCATTGATAAAGGAGCTAAAACAATAGTTTGGAAGAAAGATAGCCTCTTTAACAAATTGTGCTGGAAAAACTGGCTCAACACATGCAACAAACTAAAACTAGAGCCATATATATCACCCTGCACCAAAATCAATTCCAAATGGATTAAAGACCTTGAAATAAAAACAGAAACCCTGAAAATACTAAAGGAAGAAGTAGGAGAAACACTTGGGCTCCTTGGCACAGGACGGAACTTCCTTAACAAAGACCCTGAAAGGCTACAAATCAAAGAAAGGTTGGACAAATGGGACTGCATCAAACTGCAGAGCTTCTGCACGGCAAAGGACATAGCTTGCAAGATAAACAGAAAGCCCACAGACTGGGAGAAGATCTTTACCAGACATTCAACAGACAAAGGCCTCATATCTAAAATATATGCAGAACTAAAAAAATTACCTTCCTCCAAAACAAACCGCTCATCCAGTGGGCTAAAGACCTACAAAGAGACTTCTCTGATGAGGAAATGAGAATGGCCAAGAGACATATGAAAAAGTGCTCTACATCACTGGCCATAAAAGAAATGCAAATCAAAACAACATTGAGATTCCATCTCACCTCAGTAAGAATGTTATATATCAAGAAAACTAACAATAACAGTTGTTGGAGGGGATGTGGCTAATAGGGAACCCTACTTGATTGTTGGTGGGAATGTAAACTGGTTCAGCCAGTCTGGCAAGCAGTATGAAGATTCCTCAGAAGGCTAAATATAGAACTCCCCTATTACCCATCAACTCCACTTTTGGGTATTTATCTAAAAAACCACAAACAAAATCAGAGTAAAGCCACCAGCACAACAATGTTCATTGCAGCGCAATTTGTCATAGCGAGAATCTGGAACCAACCCAGATGCCCCTCAGTAGATGAATGGATCAGGAAAATGTGGTACATATACACAATGGAATTTTATGCCTCTATCAGAAAGAATGACATTGCCCCATTTGTAAGGAAATGGATGGACTTGGAAAAATTTATACTAAGTGAAGTGAGCCAGACCCAAAGAAACATGGACTCTATGGTCTCCCTTATTGGGAATAATTAGCACAGGATTAGGCAAGCCACAGCAGAGGATCACAAGAGCCCAATAGCTATACCCTTATGATCACATAAGATGATGCTAAGTTTAATGAACTCCATTTTATGGAAGATTGTTATATCACAGTTGTAACTACTTTCAACATCCCATGTGTATCTGTAGTTTATACTGTTGATGATTTTCTTGTATCACCTTCTTGGATTGTATCTACACTATCTCTGTAATCTTATCTGAGTATATTGGAAACCGTGTATACTGGTATTAGAATTAGGAAATTGAGAGGGAATACCAAAATTGAGAGACAAAGGGTAAATTAAGAGAAACAACAACAAAAGCAATACTTGCAAAACTGTATGGTGTAAGCGAACTGAACACCTCAGGGGGGGAAAGGGGGAGGGGGGAGGGGGGTATGAGGGACAAGGTAACAAACAGTACAAGAAATGTATCCAATGCCTAACGTATGAAACTGTAACCTCTCTGTACATCAGTTTTATAATAAAAAATAAAAAAAAATAAAAAACTCTAGTCTCAACTCTGAAAAAGGATCTTACCAAAATGGCTTCATATGTTATAGCCATATGGTTTCAAACAAACTGGTGTTGGGATATTAATGGGTATTGCCTTGAATTTGTAGATAGCCTTTGGCAATATTGCCATTTTGACTATATTAATACTCCCAACGGATGTGTATGGGAGGTTTTTCCATTTCCTTAGTTCTACCTTAATTTTGTTTTTCATGTTTTTAAAGTTCTCATCATAGAGGTCTTTCATTTCTTTGGTTAAGGTTATTCCTATGTATTTTATGTTTTTTGAGGTTATTGCAAAAGGAGTTGCTTTCCTGATTTTGGCAATGGTCTTCATGTCATTAGCATATAAAAATGCCATTGATTTATTTTTTCAAATTTTTAGTATCAAACTGATGTACAGAGAGGTTACAGTTTCATACGTTAGGCATTGGATACATTTATTGTACTGTTTGTTACCTTGTCCCCCATACCCCCCTTCCTCCTCCCCCTTTCCCTTTCCCCACTGAGGTGTTCAGTTCATTTTTACCAAACAGTTTTGCAAGTATTGCTTTTGTAGTTGTTTGTCTTTTTTTACCCTGTGTCTCTCAATTTTGGTATTCCCTTTCAATTTCCTACTTCTAATACCAGTATACACCGTTTCCAATATACTCAGATAAGATTACAGAGATAGTGTAGGTACAACCACTGGAAGGTGATACAAGAACCTCATCAATAATATAAGCTACAGATACAGATGGGACATTGAAAGTAGTTCTGTGATATAACAATCGTTTCCATAACATGGAGTTCATTTCACTTAGCATTATCTTATGCATTCAGAGGGCATAGCTATTAGGCACATTGCCCCATTTGTAAGGAAATGGAAGGACTTGGAACAACTTATACTAAGTGAAGTGAGCCAGACCCAAAGAAACATGGACTCTATGGTTTCCCTCATAGGGAATAATTAGCATAGGTGTAGGCTAGTCACAGCAACGGATCACTAAGGCCATTGATTTTTGAGGGTTTATTTTATATCCTGTTACTTTGCCAACGTTTTGGATCAGCTCTAGTAGCTTGGGAGTAGAGTCTGTGGGGTTCTTTATGTATAGGATCATGTCATCTGCGAAGAGAGAAAGTTTAACTTCATCTTTTCCTATTTGGATCCACCATTTAGAATTATGCTTGCTGTTGGTTTATCATAGACTACCTTTATTATATTCAGGAGTGTTCCCAGGAATCCCAATTTTTCCACAAATAGTAAAAACAATCCTAAGCAGAAAGAACGGTGCTGGAGGAATTACAATACCAAACTTCAAGCTGTATTATAAAGCTATAGTAATAAAAAACAGCTTGGTATTGGCACAGGAACAGGCTTGCAGACCAATGGAACAGAATTGGAGACCCAGAAATGAACCCAAAGAACTATGCCTACTTAATTTTTGATAAAGGAGCTAAAAAATAGGATGGACGAAAGATAGCCTCTTTAACAAATGGTGCTGTCAAAACTGGTTCAACACCAGCAACAAACTAAAACTAGATCCTTATATATCACCCTGCACCAAAATCAATTCCAAATGGACCAAAGACCTCGAAATAAAAACAGATACTCTGAAAACACTAAAAGCAGGAGGTAGAGAAACACTTGGGCTCCTTGGCACAGGTCAAAACTTCCTTAACAAAGACCCAGAAATGCTACAAATCAAGGAAAGGGTGGACAAATGGGACTATATCAAACTGCAGAGCTTCTGCAGGGTAAAGGACATAGCTCGCAAGATAAACAGAAAGCCCACAAATTGGGAAAAGATCTTTACCAGCCATACAACAGACAAAGGCTTCATATCTAAAATATATGCAGAACTAAGAAAATTAAATTCTTCCAAAACAAAACCACGAAGAACCAACAGCCTCCTCAACAAGTGTGCTAAAGCCTTAAAAGAGATTTCTCTGATGAGGAAATGAGTATGCCCAAGAGACATATGAAAAAGTGCTCTACATCACTGGCCATAAAAGAAATGCAAATCAAAACAACATTGAGATTCCATCTCACCCCAGTAAGAATGTCATATATCAAGAAAACTAACAATAACCAATGTTGGAGGGCATGTGGCCAAAAGGGAACCCTACTTCATTGTTGGTGGGAATGCAAACTGGTTCAGGCACTCTGGAATGTGGTATGGAAATTCCTCAGAAGGCAAAACATAGAGCTCCCCTATTACCGAGCAGCCTCAATTTGGGGCATCTACCCAAAAGACCACAAACAAGGACACACTAATGCCAGCAGTACAACAGTGTTCATCGCAGCACAATTTGTCATAGCTATATATGGAACCAACCCAGATGCCCCTCAGTAGACTTATGGATCACTAAAATGTGATACATATACACAATGGAACTCTACACCTTTATCAGAAAGAATGACATTGCCCCATTTGTAAGGAAATGGAAAGACTTAGAAAAAGTATATTAAGTGAAGTAAGCCAGATCCAAAGAAACATAGACTCTATGTTTTCCTCGTTTGTAACAATTAGTATATGTCTATGATAGTCATAGAAGAGGATCAATCACAATAGCTCAAAAGCTATGTACATATGACCATATAAGATGATGCTAAGCAAAATAAACTCCAAGATATGAAAAAAAGAGGTTTTTCTTTACAGTTACTGTTGTTTTTAATGTACTGAGTGAATTTCTTTCTTTTTTTTTTCTGTTTTCCCCTCTTTGATTTATCCCCTGTTTTCACTGTACTTGATTTTGTTATCCTGTTTCTTTTTTTTTGTTTGTTTGTTTGTTTTGTGTGTTGTTGTTTTTTTGGCCAGTCCTTGGCCTTCAACTCAGGGCCTGAGCACTGTCCCTGGCTTCTTTTTGCTCAAGGCTAGCAAGCACTCTGCCACTTGAGCCACAGCGCCAATTCTGGCCATTTTCTGTATATGTGGTGCTGGGGAATTGAACCCAGGGCCTCATGTATAGGAGGCAAGCACTCTTGCCACTAGGCCATATCCCCAGCCCCTATCCTGTTTCTTGCATGTGTGTTTATTTGATTTGGGATGGGAAGAAGAACAACATAATGATGAAATAAAGGATAAACAAGACAATATACTGGAAATAAACTTTACAACTTGGTGGAAGATGGAGTGGGAGGGGAAGAAATGTAGGAGAGAAATAAGGGAGGTTGTAACAATGTCCAATATGAATTACACTCATTACTTTATATATGTAACCATAATCCCTTTGTATATCATCTTGACAATATAATTCAATTTTAAGACCCTTGTTAAACACAACTACCATCTACTTAAGGATAAATGCTTATATATCATAGATACATACATACATATACGTGCATGTGTCTGCTTATTATTAGGGTCAAATTGAGTACTGATGTTCTTTACAGGCTCCTTATTCAAGGATGATCTCCAGTGGATGGCATTATTTTCAGGGGTGGTAAACCCTGGGAAGAGAGGACTGGCTGTAGGATGCAGATCCTGTGGATATGCCTGTGAGGGTTTTGCCCAATTGTTGGTAGCTCCCTCTCTCTAATTCCTGTTCCCCATGGTGCAAGATTCTCTGTAACATACTCCCTTGGCATGAGAGAATGAAGATGTCTGTAACTGTGAGCCTGAATAACTGTATTCCCACAAGTTGTTTATAGGAGTTATTTTGGCACAGTAATCAGTTATCTAACACAGAAAACACAAAAACCAATTCAGGCATTTTGTATTTTTATTTACTTATTTCCTATTATTATCATTAAATAGTTATACCAAGAGTTTTAATTTAGCATATCAGTTTATGAGTACAATGCATCTTGATCTAGGCATTTCACTTTTAACTAAGGGAAAGTTTATATGACTGGAAAGAGCATACCGTATCCGGGATGCTTTAATTTTCATAGACCTTTTAATGACCCATCAGAAAGGACAGAAAAATAGCTCAGTTCTCTTGACTTTACATTTGTGGAAATCAAAACATATGTTCTAAAACCCTCACATAAGTTTATACTCTCAGCCAAACTACTACAGTAATTATGAAATTTAGGTTGCTCAGAGTTTCTTCTTGTCTTTTCTTTCCAATTCCAAATAGAAAGAGTAAGAACTAATGAAAATGAACTTAACAAGGCCTGAAAGCATGATAGAAAGGGGGATAGTCCTAGATGAGAGGACAGAATGGAAAACCAGTGGCTTTAAGGACTGTACATGCTGTAGAAAAAGACTTACAAACAAATGGACAGATTTTATTTGATGTTAGAAAATCCTACATTTTATAAAGTTGTAGTTGATGCAGGATTTGGGGATTCATGGTTTAATCACAGATAGTAGCAATAAAAAACAAAAAACACCCCAGCATATATATGAAGTAGATGCTTTCTGACTCATTTCTAGTTAATCTCCAAATACATACCATACCAGTCTCCCACTGTTCTGTCTCCATGTTGAGTCCTCTAGGACTCTTCCAATAAATTTTAAAGCCAAAGTATTAGAAAACTCATATTCATCTACATAACAGTTTTGGTTATCTTTTCTATTATAAGCTTTCTTTATGTCCTTTATCAAATGAATTAAAATTCTTCTACTTATAAAATTTTTCCCACTATTGTGTAGAGTCTCCAAATGAAAGAGGAATTATTAACAGCTATCTTTGCTCCTCATGCCCAGCATATTTCCTGACATTCAATTACTTATTTTTTAATTAATTTACTTTGTTGTTATTATAGAGGTGATATACAGAGAAACTACAATTACATGAGTCAGGTAAGGAGTACATTTCCTCTTGTACACTCAATTATTTAAAAACAAACAAATAGATGCTGTGAAAAACACAAGAGAGGGGATGGGAATCATGGCCTAGTGCCAAGAGTGCTTGCCTGGTATACAAGAAGCCCTGGGTTTGATTCCTCAACACCACATATATAGAAAAGGCCAAAAGAGGTGCTGTGGTTCAAGTCACAGAGTGTTAGCCTTGAGCAAAAAGAAGCCACAGACAGTCAGGCCCTGAGTCCAAGACCCAGGACTGGCAAAAAAAAAAAAAAAAAAAAAAAAAACAAGAAAATTAGTATTTGAAAATAAACAAGATATTTTAATTTCTAATAATTTTGGAGGAAAAAAAATTTCTCTTTTTCATATTGATAATTTAAAGCGATTATTTCCTTGGGAATTTAGGAGTACAAAATCTGCATCAAATTCTGCCACTGTCTAGTTTTATATTGTTTAAATTTTTTTTAGTGGCACTGGAGTTTAACTCCTGAGTCTTGTTAGGCATGCACTCTACCATTTGAATTACACTACCAGCGCTGTTATCATCTGATTTTTGGAGGCCTCAGTTCCCTCAGCAATAAATCAGCTTGTCCAAAAGTCTTCTCTGCACATTTTAAACATTCTCAGGTCCTGGTGACTATCTCAGAGCATTTTCTTCTACCCAAAAGAAAATATTTGGGGAAAAATAAAGACAAAATTTTAATAGACAACTGTCTCCTTTCTCTCTTAATCACTGAGAGAATACAAGACCAAAACAAAAGGAAGAATTTCCAAACCCTTAGGAACTCCCCTGTCAAAATTTACTGCCCTCTAATTGTAGAAAGGAAGGATTTTATCATGCTTTCCTTGTGGATTTCCACCTTTTCTGCTCTGCATGATTCAGTGCGTGCTTGCGTGTGTGTGTGTGTGTGTGTGTGTGTGTGTGTGTGTGTGTGTGTGTGTGTACCATAATCTGAACTCACGCCTCCTGCTTCTGCTCAGCTTTTCTTGTTCGTAATTGGAACTCTATGCCTAGGCTGCCTTGAAATTGATTCTCCAGGTCCTAGCCTTTTTTTGTTTTTTTGTTTTTCTTATTTATTGTCAAAGTGATGTACACAGAGGTTACGGTTTCATACATTAGGCATTGGATACATTTCTTGTACTGTTTGTTACTTCCTCCCTCATTCCCCCTCCCCCTCCCCCTTTCCCTCTGAGTGGCTGTGATTAGAGGCATGAGCCATCAGAGCCCAGCAACATCTAGCTATGTAAGGGGTAACCTGTCTGAATGTGAGTAAAATAATTTGCATTTGGCCCTTAAATTGGTCTAGACCTACATTGAGCTTGTCTGCTTTATTCTTGATGGGAACAATGTGATACATAAATTCACCTCTTTGTAACAAATGAATTTGTACCAAAATTAATTCTGGGACAATCTCATAGTAAAGGCTATAAATCTCAGCCACAATTTCCCGTGGCTTATGTTGAGACTGCACTTTCAGACTATGCCTAGTTTTTAATATGTTTATGCTTAGAAATTAGGACAAATGGAGAGGGAAAGATGAGGTCAGCATGAAAAGAACTCGAAGACATCAAAATTGGCCTTCATCAGATAGCAGGCAGCAGGTACCTCAGGAGATTTAAATGTAAAAACAAGAAATTAAAACAGTGGCAACAAAAACAAATACTTGTAAATCCAGAAACCTGACCATATTAACAATTTCCTCAAGGGTTATTTAATATCCTATGGATGAATGTCCCAAGGAATTTTAATTTTTATTACTGGCTTTGTGACATCAAGTTATAAACACATGGTAATTGATGTCTCAAATGTTTATTATTTCAGCATTTTGGAGAGAAAGACAAACATGTAAGCTTGTGTTTCTTCATGATTTAATTTTTTTTTACCTGTTGTAGTACAAAGACTAATTTTGAAACTATTTAATTTCTTGTTCCCTTTGAAGATACAATGGTTAAGTAAAACTCTGTCTAATATTAGTGTAACCTGAAATCAACACAAGAACTGTTCCCCTCTAGTGATTCTTGGTAGTTAGATCTCATCTCTAAATTGCTTGTTAGAAGTAGGAGAAATTTTAATCAGATGTTGATACTTGTTTGAGCACTGTCTGCATTTAATACAGTAGCAATCATATTCCCATGTACACCCAAACATGTTCTTTGAAGTCAGAGAAATGAATCCTTCTCACATTCTTTATGTATGTTATTAATCAGATTTAATAGGAAAAATGCATGAAAGACAAAGTCATATTGAAGCAAACTTATAAGTTATGATAGTTACATCACTTGTGAACTACCACAGAGAATACAAGATTAAAGAAATCCGATTTTTATGGCAAAGTATTTGTTTCTCATTTTCTTTCTTTCTTATTTTTTAAAATGAGTGAAGTCCCTGGCAATTGGCTGATTTTATCACGAAAATTTTACTTGTCTTCCAGGCATGTCTGTGACAATCCAATCTGCTCTTTTCATTAACAGCAACTTTTGCTTCCTGAGTTTTGTTCATTTACTAAGATGCTTTTTGATACCTGTCAAAAGGACTTACCCCCCTTTATTTCTTTGAAGGAGTGAAAGATCGAGACTTGGCTTATGTCATATAATTTTCCAAATGGACTGGAACTTTCTGGCAGACCCACTTAGTGTTTGCTATCTGACATGACCGCAAAGAACAGTAGTTATCATGTGTTAAGTAATGCTTCATCTTCATTCAGCTGACTTCTATGATATCCTCTGTATTTTATAAGTGCTGAAAATATTTAATAGATTTTAAAACATCCAACATGAAAGTATAAACATTGATATAGTACAAGCAATTTTAAATGATCTTATCAAGGGTTATGAAATATACAATTACATAACAAAGTCTGGGTTCTGAAAAGCAACAAAACATATGTGATTCTATGCAGATAAACATTCAAGTGGGATTGGGAGGGATGGGGAGAAAATTGAAAGAGGTGATGATACTGTATTGTATAAATAATTGTATTGTATGCATAAACTGACATGTTGAATAGTAACCACTTTGGAAAACTACTTAAAGTTAATCAAAATATAATTTGAAAGCATTCAGATGTTCAGGTAGTCTGCTATTGGTCTATTCTGATTTTCTTTTCCTTTTCCTATTTATTGTCAAAGTGATGTACAGAGAGGTTACAGTTTCATACGTTAGGCCTCGGGTACATTTCTTGTACTGTTACCTATGATATCCTCTGTTCTGAGGAGGATCTCACCCTGAAGCAAAGTCCTCTGAGTCACGGGACGTACCATCTCAGTTCTTCCAGCACATGCTATGTTTGGTTCCCTAGACAAAGGTCTGCAGGCACTTGTGCATCATGGATGATGATGGCTTACCACCTCATGGATGAAAATTTGATAAAAATCAACACATACATTCCAAAAGTCCCATTGAAAATTTGTTCAATCTCTTTTTAGAATAAATCCCACTAGAGATAGTTTGATAATACAGAGTGGCAGTTTTTGCTGCAATCTTAAGGAAGAAAGAATTCTTTTGATCTGCTTAGCATTTGGAAGTAATTTCATAGGAAACTTCAAGCCATTCCCATTGCAGAATAAGGATTACCCTCATTGTCCTTTACCCAAAGGTCTTCCTTTAATGCTGCGTTCTGTCTCACTGCTCAAGCCACACTGGGCTTCCTGGCTGCTCCAAACAAGTATTAAAGAGTTTTGCACCTATGGAAGCCCACCCTCAAGATATGTAGGAGTGTGTTCTTTCTTCCTTAGATCCAAGCTTTTGCTTCCATTTGTTCTAGAATATGTTTCCAGAGAACCCCACTAAAACCTAGTCTCTTCTCAGTAGAATTTTCTTTCCTGAATTGCATTTCTTAGTATACTATTACACACACAAAAGGGATGAGCTACTGATGAGTGGATCTTTATGGTATTGTGCTGAATAATAATAATAGTAGTAATAGTAATAAGCCAATATAAAAGTTGATACACAATATTATTCTATTTATGCACTGGCTGAAGTGAAAAACATTAGAGGCATTGAGGAGTGGTTTCTAGGGATTAGAGAAGGTAATAGAGTGTGTCCATAATGAAGCAAACTGAAATTTCCTTTGTAAAGGTAGAACCATTTTGCTTTTTGATAGTAGTGGTGATTGTGTATACATTTGATAAAATGTCATAGAGTCATACACAAACATCTACCAAAGATTACAGTATAGAAAAACATAGAATCTGAAAAAGAACCTTGATCCACTTAATTTTATTGTGCAAAATTTTCCTAGTTTTCATAATGTATTATTATAATTTAAGGCAACAGTTTGGTCATAGGCACAGGAGATAAAGGTCAAAGAGCTATTTTGAAAGTTTATTTCAGCCTATATTTAAAAGTAGAAGCAAATAAAACTGAAATTTTAAGTACAATTACATTTCTCCTAAGACTATCATCATGTAATATACCATACAATTTATTTTAATTTTTCTCTATTCTTTATACTTATACACAAGTCCCAGGGGGTCAAGGAATTCCCATTTGTTTTGTTTAGTATTGTACCTGTGGAATAGAGCAATGCGGGCCTAATATGTTGCTTGTACTTATTGCTTATGATTAGTGAATATATATTATACTTCAAATGGTGAACAAAACAGTATAGTAAGCATACAGGATTTGATTTTTGATACTAGTTATGCTGTTTTCTTTTTCTCATAAAGGTGATGAATACAGAATTACAGTTACATAAGGTGATGCATAAATTTCTTTTTGGACAGTTGTTTTTAAAAGCAGATCTTTATCAATCCATTTGACTTTTTTTTGCAATTGAAAAAAATAAATGCTTTAAAAAGCTAAATTTAGAACCACATATACAACAGAGAACTAGTGGAAATGCTATTCAACATAAAATACTTGGAAACAAATGAAAGTTTATGCTTAAATATTTTTAAGCTGATATTGTTTGACTTAGTTCAGTTTTAGAACTGTAGCCACAGTGCAATTTGAAATGCAAAAATAATCATTATGGCATTATTTATAGTAAACCCTGACATAACCTAAATATCTAGTAGCAGGCAACAAATTACATGGTTTTCATGTGTTGATTTTTTTGAGAGGTGGAATTGAGAGTCTTTATTACAAATCAGGTGACTGCAAAAAACTTGCAGCCTCAAATATAATTAATATAAAGCTTATAAAGGCAGAAACCACATGATTTTTATGAGAAACCTAGCCTAGCAAACATATGTGTACAGAAGCAAAGGAAGCTTGGTGGAAAAATCAGGCACTAAGGGCAAGAATTCCCAGGAGCAAGACTTTCCTGGAGGTTAAATACCCTTGACACACCTGCACTTTTTTGGAACTGGGTAAAAAGTCCACATCATCAATTAAGCTGCCAAGATGGCAGTGAGAACAAGATGGCATTACTTAGGCCCAGTATCCACATTTCAGAGGAAACTGATTGCAGTTCTGGGGGCCCATTCCCTCCCAATGCTCCAGAAGCAGTAAGAGCATATGCAATGTGTATAAACACAGTGTACCTACATGTGTGATCATAGGAGAGATCGGGCTCCCAAAGGGAACTCAACACTTCTAACACTATGGTGACAGTCACAGATTCTGGTTTCTATCATGGAAGATCTGTCATTGGTAACACTGTCTTTCATACTCAACAGTGTCTTTCTTCATTTGGGATGATAAATGGGCTCCTGGAAAGTCCATATGCTAAAGGTGCTATAGATGAGCTGAATCAACAGACTACACAGGCTGTAATATGTGGGCCACTCACCACCTGTTGGGGACTCAGTTTTGGCCTTGGTGGGGGAAGGGCGCCAAGAGAGAGACGCTGCCCTTCCCCCAGCCCTGGGACAGTGTGGGAGGGTGCCCCTCCCACCTTCCGGCCTCAACCGGAAAAGAAGCCCCCGCCCCTGGGAGGCGAACTCGTGCATGCCACCATGATAGGGTTGTCCAGCCCACAAAGGAAGTTTCATGACTTACCTGATGGGCAGCCCGGCTTCGGCAATGGCCCAAGTCCTTCCCATTCCTGCCATTACCGATATATAAACCCCCCTCCCAATTAAATCCTTTGAGACTCATTCAACCATCACAGTGTCTTCCTGATGCCTTCTTCTGCCTCCGCTCCTGATATGTGAGGGGATGGGGCGGGAGGGGAGGCATCAGCAACCTTTCCTCAACTTAGCGTATTTCCATAAGAGTACGCCTTGGCCTTCTGCTGGCGGGAGGCAAGGCCGAGTGCTCGTTCTTAGATTTTGGGGTTCAAGCATTTTCCCCGGGAGATCGGGGAGAAAGGGATCCGTCAGATCCCGACAACCACCCACTTGGGCTTGCACTTAATATGGCTTCCACAAACACTTGCCAGTCTCATGAAGCATTATCCTTTGTAATCCACAGAGAACTTGAACATGGTGAGTTTCAGTACTGGCCACTGTGTAGTTAAAGAAGCAGAGACTTTGGTAGACAATCACAAGGTTGTGTGATCGGGACCATAGAGAATGCACACAATAGGAAGGTGCATGAACTCACAATGCCTTTCTTTATGAAAGTTTAGTGGTAACTTGAGAATGGCATAAGAAAAGATCCCAGACAGCAGGTGGAGAAGAGGTTTTGGCACTGTCAGTGAGAGCAGAATCCATCACACCATGCAGAAGGTCTACTGCTTTTTATGCTTCAGTAAGCATGGCCAGCCTCTGAAGAGCCCAGCATAAATGGGTTTTCCTCTCTAAAGAGAGGCACAATTTTAATTGAAATATTTATTCTTATTACTTTTTAGGTGATACCATATATGTAAAAGTAGACCCTCTCTAAAGAAGCTAAGATTCAAGTCCTTTCAGGTTTGCCCGAACAAATATTTGGTGGCCTATGAATAGAAAAAAATAATTGGTTTTGGTGTTTTATTGCATAATTCACAGCATTTCTTTCTGAAAATAAGGCTCTCAACACACAATAATTTAAAGTCAGATCCTAGGTTTTCATTACAATTTCCAATATACATTATTTAGAAAATTTATATATGAAGAATTTTAATAACTTTATATGAAGATTAGAATTTACAAAAAAACATCATATTATTGTCTATAAATTATCTCAGGTTTGAGAAAATTTTCTTGAGAAATAACATAGAATGAGCATTACACATCTACCCTGAATCAGTCATTCATTTATTTAATATGCAAAGAAATGACTCAAGTCTTCATATTGTATGTATGTTGAAGACACCACATAGAATAACATCAAGTCAACCATTTCAAGAACACAAAGTTTATTACTTGGTACTTAGAAACAAAAGAATATTCTGTGCTTAAAAACAATATTGATCAAGAGAAAGATAATGCAAGCCTCGTATGGGCAAACATAATGTTTTAATAGTCTTATTAGTGAAAACCAGGCTAAATTGATTCATTAATGTGTATCCAATGTATTATTTCAGCATAAAAGAATATGTTACATTTGGTTTCTTATGCCTTAAAAATCTAGAAAGTTTACTTTGCACCTAGCCATATGCCAAGTGCTCAGTAGACATGTGTGATTAGTGGCTACTATACTGGTGACCTCGGTATGGATTATTTAATTTTATTAGCTCAAGCTAAAATAAGTTAACATTCATATAAGGCCTAAGTTCATATTTAACTGTGGTCAATAAAAACACCTCAGTTAATATTGGACTTTTCTTTCTTTTGTATTTTAAGAGCCAGATTTCTTTAATATTTTTCCTGACATTCATTTAGCATTAAGTTTAATTGTATTAACTTGGCCAGCGATTGGCATTTGAAGATTGTATAATATCATTTCACTAAATCAACTCTCATTTCCCACCTACCCATTTAAAGCAGTGATGTTTCTATACATCCATTTATTTAAAAACCATATATACACATAAAGTTGGCAAAGACCATGGGAATGGAAATAATTGTAGTTTATGATTTATCAATAGAAACTCCAATACATAATATCAACCACAATTCTATGAGTATGGCTGTTTATCCGGCTTCAAGGCTGGCTTAATTATCTTCAAAACCATGTTCAAAACAACTTCACTTTCACTAGGCTTTCCTCCTTATCTCCTTATTGCCTTGCTTTATTCTCTGCTTCCCATAAGTCTTGCTGGCTTCTTTTATTTTTCCATTCTTTTCCCCTTTTAGGGACTTCCATTATCTCTCTTATGCATATGCATACCTATATGCGTGTGTACATATATGTATAAATTTACATACACACAAAAACACATGTGCATGTGTATTTATGTATATACATAAAGCTTATACTAGCATATACTCCACACCAAAACAGCTCTCTTTTATAAGCTGTAATATCAAGGTTACTTTGTGAGATATTGTAGCAGTTCAGTAACATAGCTACAACCAAGAAAAGGTGCTCATATCTATAAGCACAAAAAGATGAAATGATTCCGGATAAACTAAAAATCCCATATGTTAGAATTATCTTCATTTTTCTAAATGTTACTTTGTCTAAATTTATCATTAATAGGATTATTTGTGTTTATACCCAACCTGTTATAATTTAATAGCTTAGACAATCCCATGAGCAGACCAGGCATTGCCTCAGACTTTTTAAATATGTTTCTGCAACTTTAAAGCAACAAAGCACTAAGGCCCAAAATTTAATTAGATAACTCGTTAGAGGAGAGTTACTTTTTAAAGCAGTAGTTTGTGCACGAGTCATTCTACAGCCATTAATTATCTGTTAAAATAGATATTTATCAGAAGGAAGAATTTGGTCTACAGACCTACAGAGCAGTAAGGTCTAAGGCTGAATGGAGTGCATCTTACCTTAGAGACTAAAGCAAAGCAAGCTGGGAGAATGGAGGCCGACAGAGCAGCCATGGCACAGATAAAATTGATATGTCCCCTTTATTACACGGGATTTAATGAATTGTTGACCTAGTTTTTTATTCAGGAAGAGCTAATCTTTATGCAAATTTATGTATCCTTATGCATAAGTAATTCTAATTATTCAAAAAAATCAGTAAATTTAATTATATCTTGACCACAGATATAAGACAGAATAAAGAAAAATGTAATCATGTCAAATAGTTAAATCTTATATTTGACATATATTTTAAAGCCAATGAACAAGAAATCTTTAAATAAGAATTAATTTGAATGGTTTAAAAATGTTTGTTTTGATTTTATATTTCGTTAAAATACAAACTATATCACCTTTTCTACAACTACTTAAAGATAACAAAAATAAATTATATAAGGTAGACATAGTAGCCCAAGGCTGTAGTTCTAGCTACTCACAAGGCTGGCCTCAAGGGAATGAAGTTCAATGCCAGTCTAGGTAGAAAGTTCCTGGGATCTCACTTTGATAATAAAAAGCTGGATGTTGTGGTATATTCCAGCCATTTTAGCTACATGAGAAGCATAAATAAGAGGACTGCAGTTCAGGAAGACTCTGCATAAACATAAGCCCATATGGAAAATTAAGTAAAGTAAAAATAGTTGCGGCTATATCTCCAGTGACAGAATGCATAGCTAGTACAAGGCCATGAGTTAAAATGCTTATGTCCTGATTTTTTTTAAAAAAAATAGGCTATATATAAAACTGTTCATTTTCCAAGGATGGATTTAAAATTTGAACTCTTAAATAACTCAAATGATCCAATAATTTCAAATATAAGGGGTTAAAATTAGATGTAATGGCTAATGTCAAAATATTTAATATATGATTTCTAATAGCAGAAGAGTATTTTTTTTCTGATATGGAGCATGTCAAAATAAGTGTTGACAATCAAATATGTTCATCCAGATTTAACCATATCAAAATTTACTTATTAAATATGTTTGACTCTTTAAAAATGTTCTCATTTTTGTCACTGAAATGCAATTATTTAGAAAAACAATTTCAAAAGTGAAGGTATGAAAATAAAATGCTAAGTCATCAAACATACAGAATTATAATAAAAGTTGAGGACTAGAATTGTAGCTCAAAAATAGACTGCTTGTCTAACAAGTGGAAGGCCCTGAGTTCCAATTCTATTGTCATGATAAATATAAACAAATAATAAATAAATGATATGCAAATATTACAGAAATAATATACTTAGTACAAATTTCATTAATTTTTCAGTAAATTGTAATCCTGCTGATGTGATTTCAAGAAATTTGGTACTTTTGGTTGAAAGCCAGTGTTGAGGAAATAAGCTCAGAGACAGTGCCCAGACCCTGAGTTCCAACCCAGGACTGGCATGCACATGAGCATATGCAAACACACACACACACACACACACACACACACACACACACACACAGAAAGTGAGCAGTGTCAACTAAACTGTAATTATTGAACAACATAAATAAATGTTGTTAATATTTCCGTAAGCAAGAAGGATACAGACAGTGTATACTGTATTCAATTTATTACATAAAGCAAAAAATCAGGCCAAAAAAATAAGCTTCTAAGATTTAAAGAACAATGGTTTCCCCTGTGGACACACATTTTTTTTAGTGTGCATTAACATCAACTGGACATTTTATCAAACTAGATTTCAGAGCCCAATTCTGGAATTCTGTTTTCATGATCTGGATTATGACGGATGTATTTCAAGTACATTCTGGGCTACTCTGACAGTCCCCCACAAACAAAATCTATGCATGAAAAACATTGCTGCAAATGGTTTCAATATTGATCACATTAGACAAGTTTTGAAAAATATCTTCTATATTTTCAAGAATAAAATAGAGCATGGCTGGGAACATGGCCTAGTGGCAAGAGTGCTTGACTCCTATACATGAAGCCCTGGGTTCGATTCCCAAGCACCACATATATAGAAAACAGCCAGAAGTGGCGCTGTGGCTCAAGTGGCAGAGTGCTAGCCTTGAGCAAAAAGCAGCCAGGGACAGTGCTCAGGCCCTGAGTCCAAGGCCCAAGACTGGCAAAAAAAAAAAAAAAAAGAAGAATAAAATAGAGCTGACTAAAGATGAGATGTGCCAAGATTGTAGGTACACAGCTATAATTCCAGTTCCTCCAGAGCAGTAATCCTTTCATCTTTGTTCATCCAGAGCAAGAAGTAACTGAGGCACCATATCAACCAGTAAGCTGAGCATAGTGGTAGATATGGAACTTGGATAGGCAGATAGTGGCCCGGGCCAAGCCCATAAACAAGCAAGATCCTAGTCAAAAGTTAATTAAAACACAAGAGATGGGGCACAGGTCTAGTGGCAGAGCATTAAATTCAGAGTTAAATCTCCAGGAAAAAGAGGGGGGAGGGAAGGAGGAGAGAAGAGAAGAAGAGGGACAGGGAGAGAGATAGGGACAGGGACAAGGACAGGGAGAAGGACAGGGAGAGAAAAATGAGGGGTGGACAGGGAGAGGAAGAGACAGAGGGGGAGGGAGGAATGGAGAAACTAAATGAAAGTGGTAAAGATTAAAGGCATACATGTGACAACTTTGGAACTGGATAGATAGATAGATAGATAGATAGATAGATAGATAGATAGACAGATAGATAGACAGAGATCTATCTATCTGTCTGTCTATCTGTTTGTTTTTACTTTTAGTGTTTCCATTGTCTGAAATCTCAAAAATCTTCAGCAGGTAGAAGCAACCATTTCATTTAAATCAATTACTCTTCAATCTTGGGGGTACATTACAATCAGCTGGGCAGTGTTTAAAAATATGAAGTTTAAAGTATACACCAGGTCAATTTTATCAGAACTTGTGCAGGGTAGGACCTAAGTATTAATATTTTCAGAACTCTCCTGGTGAATCTAAAGTACAACAATGATTGAGAATTCCAGAATGAAACTGAAAGGTAGTAAATGCTTTGATTTAAAAATCACTAAAAGAAGGGCAATTCATGGTACAATATAATGATAACAAAACAATATATGCATCAGCATTACTACTGATTCTATAGTATGAATGTGAAGAGATATACATTTAATTAGTAGACATAGTGTAAGTGATCTTCCAGTATAACAATTAGTTTTTCTTTAAAATATGGACCATCTTCTGCCAAGAGAGGAACATAACATGACAGCTATTGCCAAAGGAAAGTAAAAAATCAAGACAATTTTATGGAATAGTAGTTTCTCAGTAGATGAACTTTAGCATGTGTTATAACAGGATTTTTAACCTCATAGGATAAAAAAATAAACTAACTCAAAGTAACATCAACAATTATATATAAAATCAAAAGCTTCCTTTGAACCTGAGATATAGCTCGGAGGTAGAATACTGGGCTAGGAAGTTTGATGGCAGGGGCCTAAACCCTACTATGTGGGCAAAGGCACAGGAAGGAGGGGTAGGAAGAGGGAGAAAATAATGCTTAGATGAAATCTGGAAGTAAAAATCAAATCCCCTCAAAATCTTTAATTGTGAAGTAGATTCTTAGGTGTGACACCAATGTCATATGCAGCAGAGGAACCAAATAGATAAATCAGATCACTAAAACTTTAAGAAATATGTGCATAAAATTATGTCTTATGAAAAAGGGAAAAGATAATCTACAGAGTCAGACAAAATACTATAAATAATTTATTTGACAAGAGTTTACTATCCAGAAAACAAAAATTTCAGAAAATCAACCATGAACAGTCCAAAACAGATAAGTGCTCTACAAATATAAAATCAGTAACAATTCCATACTCAACAATTATTCAATTTTTCTATTATTATTATATTCCCTTGATTGTCTTATTTGAATAATGTACAAAAGCTGGGAACTAGCAGTTTTCATTTGTAATCTTAGCTACTTAGAAGTATGAGACCAAGAGGATTTTGGTTGGAAGTCTTGCCAATCAGCAAAGTTAGTAAGAGTCCAGCAATAATTAACCAGCAAAAATACTGGGCTATGGGCATAGCTCAAATCGTAGGATTCCACCAATGAGCAAGCAAGTATAGTGAGACAATGAGGCCCTGAATTCAAGCCCAACAATGATTTTTTTGTTAAGATGTAAATTTGGTCATATAGTCAATCATTTCTGGAGATGGGTTTTCAATTCAATTTTATTTTTTCATGTATTTTTCTGTTCTTTTAAAAAATTATTTATTCATTGTCAAAGAAATGTACAGAGGGGTTACACTTTCATACTTAAGGCAATGAGTACATTTCTTATCCAACTTATTACTTTCTCCCTCATTTTCTCTCACCTTCCTCCTACCAAGATCCCTTCCACTCCCCAAGTTGTACAGTTGGTTTACAGATTATTGTCTTGTTAAATATTGCTATTGAATTGGTTTGCCTTTTGCCCTTTGTCTGTCCATTTCAATGTTCCCCTTTCCTTCCCTAGCTACAAAAATGTATGTAGAATACTCAGGGTACCAAAATCATTTACAGTGACATTAGGGGTAAAACCATGGGGAAGAAAGACAAGAGAAAAAGGCATAATTCACATGGCACATTGAAAAAAACAGCAATTGTGGGACACAACTGGATCAGAAAGAGGAAGTCAATTAGCTGGCCCCACCTGTTTCCCAGCCCTGGGGCCACGTGTGGCTAAGATGGCACCTGACGTGAACCTGGAGGCCATTCTGTGGGCTGTGACAAAAAAATCTGGCCACCTCTAGGATTGGTCCCCATCTCGTCCGCCCTGACGGACAGCTCATGCCTCCCGTTACAGACTCTAGATAGGTGCACACCCTTCCCCTTCCTTCAGATCTTTGAGCTGATTAGCTCCTGTGCCTTATATTAGTTACACATGTTTCCCCCAATAAACGAGATCTTGCACCAACTTGACTCCCAGACATGTCTGATTGTCCTCCGGTGAGGGAGGGCTGGGTGCCTGCGGTCTGTCGGCCCATTCCTTTCATGGCTCATCCAGTCGGGCTGTGCCTTTCCCATTTCTCCTGCAGGTCAGGGGAGCATGGGTAGGGGGGAGAGGGTGGGCTAAAAACCGTGACAAGCAATGATAAACCCCTATCTCTACAACTTGGAGTTCATTTTGCTTTGCATCATCTTATATGTTCATACGTACCATCTATTGAGCTATTGTGATCTTCTGAGAGGACTATCCTGTGCACATACTAATTATTACCAGTGAGGGAAACTTTGAGTCTGGCTCATTTCAATTAATATAATTTTTTTCCAAACCTTTCTATTTCCTTACAAATGGGGTAATGCCATTCTTTCTGATGGAAGCATAGAATTCCATTGTGTATATGCACCACATTTTCTTGATTCATTCATCTGCTGATTGGCATCTGGGTTGGTTCCATATTTTAGCAATGGTAGATTGTACTGCAATGAATATAGCAGTGCTCATAGTTTAGTTTGGTCTTGCTTGTAATCCTTTGGGTAAATGCCCGAAAGTGGGGTTGCTGGGTCATATGGGAGTTCTATCTTTAGCCTTTTGAAGTACCTCCACACTGATTTCCAGAGTGGTTGAAAAATTTTACAGTCCCACCAATAATGTCATAGGGTTCCCTTTTGGCCACATCCTCACCAGAATCTGTTATTATTAGTTTTCTTGATAATGGCTATTTATACTCAGTTGAGGTAGAATCTCAATGTTGTTTTGATGTGCATTTCTTTTATGGCTAGTGATGTTGAGCACTTCTTTATGTGTCTCTTGGCTCTTCTCATTTCCTCTTCAGAAAAGTCTCTCTTTAAGTTGTTAGTCCACTTACTAAGGAGGCAATTGTTTTTTTGAAGATTTGTTTTGGAAGAACTAATTTTTTTGAGTTTTGAGTATATTTTAGATATGGGGTCATTGTCTGTTGTATGGCCAATAAAGATCTCCCAATCTGAGGGCTTTCTATTTATCTTGCAAGTTACATCCTTTGTCATGCAGTAGCTCTGCATGTTTGATGCAATCCCATTTGTTTATTTGATTTGTTGTGTTCCTGGGCCTTTATTTAAAAAGTTTCTACCTGTGCCAAGGAGCACAAATGTTTCTCCTATTCCTTCCTGCAATGTTTTCAGGTTATCTGCTTTTGTTTTTGCCCTAGTCCTGGGCCTTGAACTCAAAGCCTGAGCACTGTCCCTGGCTTCTCTTTGCTCACAGCTTGCACTCTGCCACTTGAGCCAAAGTACCACTTGTGGCAGTTTTCTTTTTGTTTCTTTTTTTCTTATTTATTGTCAAAGTAATGTACAGAGAGGTTACAGTTTCATATGTTAGGCCTTGGGTACATATATGTGGTGCTGAGGAATCAAACCTAGGGCTTCATGTATATGAGGCAAGCACTCTTGCCACTAGGCCATATTCCCGGCTTTTACTTTGGCATTGATTCTGGTGTAGGGCGTTATATAAAATTGTAACTTTGTTACATGTGTTGAACCAATTTTTCCAGCACCATTTGTTGAAGAGGCTGTCTTTCTTCCATCCTATTTTTTAGTGCCTTTAACAAAGATTAAGTGGCCATAGGTGTGTATGTTTATTTCTGGGTTTTCTCTTCTACTCCATTGGTCCTTAGGCCTGTTTGTGCCAATACCAAGCTGTTTTTATTAGTATAGCTTTGAAATAGAGCTTGAAGTTTGGTATTGATATTCTAAAAACTGAACAAAGAAACCTCAGAATTAAACAACTGCATAATCAACTAGACTTTACCACCCTCTTCAGAATATTCCACCCAGCAATGCCAGAATATATGTTCTTCTTGTTAAAACATTCTCCAAAATAGATCAAATTTTAGGACACAAAGAAAATCTGTACAAATTCAGAAATATTGAAATCATTACCTACATACTATGGACCACAGCAGAATAAAATTAGAGCTCAACACTAAAAACACCATAGAAAAGCCTGTAACTCATGGAGACTGAACAACACATTGTTGAACCACCAGTGGGTCACTGAAATCAGAACTGAAATTGAAATGTTTATGGTATTTAACCAAAATGAGTACACAAAGTACTAGCTTCTTTGAGACAAAGCAAAGGTACTACTCAGAAGAAAAATTATAGCTCTGAGCACCTACATCAACAAATTGGAGAAATCTCAATCCAACAATTTAATGAGCACCTGATGCACCTTGAAAAGGAGCAACATGCCAAGCCCAAGCCAATAGATTGAAGCAAATAATTAAAAGTAAATCAGAATTACATGATTCAGAGTAAAGAAAAAACAAAGAAATAATAAACAAATCAAAGAGTTGGTTCTTTGAAGAAATTAACAGAATCAACAGACCCCTAGCAATATTACCAAGAAAGAAAAAAAAAGCAACAACAACAACAACAACAAAAAAGAGCACACAACCAAATAAATAAAATCAAAGACAAGACTGAAAACATCACAACAGAAACAACCATGATTCAGGATATCAAAAGAGAATATTTCACAAACCTATATTCTGACAAATTTCACAGTATGGAAGAAATGGATGATTTCCTAGCAAATATTGATATGCCCAAACTTAACTAAGAAGATTTAAACCTACTAAACAGACCAATATCAAGTAATGAAATAGAAACAGCAATAAGAGCTTCCTGGGCTTCCAAGAAAAGCCCAGGCCCAAATGGATTCACAGCAGAATTCTATAAGGACTTCAAAGCTGAACTCATACCAATAATCTACACACTCTTCAATAAAATTGAAAGGGAACGTTCACTCCAAAGCACAATCTATGTAGCAAGTATATAACCATTATACCAAAACCAGACAGGGATTCATCTAAGAAAGAGAACTATACACCAGTTTCATCTATTTTTATTTTCTTTAGGTAGTTGTAGAAAGGAGTTTTCATTCAACAGAGCAGTTTATGAATATAGTTTATGAGTACATTGACCAAAGTTTCCTCTTTAATATTATCATCCCCTCCTTTCATCTCACCCCTTCCCTCTCTTTTCTTAATTTTTAGGTTATATATTGAATTTTTTGCTATTTAACAAATCAATTTATGTATACAATACATTTTTATCTGGGTCATCCCTTCAATATCCACAGCCTGCACCTTACACCTACCTCTTCCTTTATTTTTCTGTTTTTGATGCATATATAATACAGTTATAACTGTATTCCATTCATTTCCCCATTCATTCTTCTACCTCTTTTCTCTTGAACCCTCACCCCCTTTGCAAGTACCCATTTCTGAGTACTCATTTTTATTTTTGCCTGTCCTGGGCCTTGAACTCAGGGCTTGAGCACTGTCCTTGGCTTCCTTTTACTAAAAGCTAGCACTCTGTCACTTGAGCCACAGTGCCACTTCTGGCCATTTTTTATATATGTGGTGCTGAGGAATTGAACCTAGGGCTTCATGTATATGAGGCAAGCACTCTTGCCAATAGGCCATATTCCCAGCCCCCTTACTACTCACTTTGTTAAGACTTATAAACTTATACTATTTGTGTTCTCCATAGATTCTACTGTACTTCAATTAACTCATTTATAATCCCTTGGGTGCCACACAGTGTATTTACTTCTAGATTTGTTGTCACAAGCTAAGTAGAGAGACTAGAGAATAAGAGAAGATTTTTACCAGCTGTTGAACAGATTAAGGTCTAATATATCCAAAATATAATACTGAGAGCTAAAAAATTGAACCATCAAAAAATAAACTCATGGGGCTGGGGATATAGCCTAGTGGCAAGAGTGCCTGCCTCGGATACACGAGGCCCTAGGTTCGATTCCCCAGCACCACATATACAGAAAACAGCCAGAAGCGGCGCTGTGGCTCAAGTGGCAGAGTGCTAGCCTTGAGCGGGAAGAAGCCAGGGACAGTGCTCAGGCCCTGAGTCCAAGGCCCAGGACTGGCCAAAAAAAAAAATAATAAAAAAAATAAAAAAAAATAAACTCACAAAGAACTCAATTAATAAATGAAATAATCACTTAAGAGAGAGAGTTCTCAGAAGAGGTAAATATGGCCAAAAGACACATGAATAAATTTTCATCATCTGTGGCCATAAAGGAAATATGTAGGGAGCCAACAGCGATGATTATCTCAAAGGCGTGCAAGGTCATGGCTTAGGGAGCCAACAACAAAAGTTCATCCTATCTCAAGGTCATGCAAGGTCATGGCTTAGGGAGCCAAGAGCAAAGTTCATCCTGACCTCTGGCTATGTTGTTATCTCAAGGACATGCAAGCACATGGCTTACTTGAAAGACAGTACTAATCCAGAGATGTTTCATTATGTCCATGAGTCTGTTTTATGTAAACCATTCAATCTTATTTTGTTTTACTGCTCCTTGTTATTTACCAACATCAGGGCCTTCTTGTTTTCTTTTCTTTTTTCTTTTTTGGTTGTTGTTGTTGTTTTGGGCCAGTCCTGGGGCTTGGACTCAAGGCCTGAGCACTGTCCCTGGCTTCTTCTTGCTCAAGGCTAGCACTCTGCCACTTGAGCCACAGCGCCACTTCTGGCCATTTTCTGTATATGTGGTACTGGGGAATCGAACCCAGGGCCTCATGTATACGAGGCAAGCAATCTTGCCACTAGGCCATATCCCCAGCCCCCCTTCTTGTTTTCTTAAACTTTAGTTAATCCTATGCCACTCCCTGGTTCCTAAACTGTATATAAGCTGGAAGTTAAGAATAAATTGGGCTGCAGTCTTGAGCTGCAGACTTGAGCTACAGTCTTGAGCTGCAGACCTCCTGAACCCCATCTTTTGTCTTTTATTTCTTGTCTTGTATCTTTCTTTTTCTTTAATCCTTGCCCACTCAATTAGGATTCCCTTTAGCTGCCGGCTGGCTCCAGCAGAAATACAAATCAAACAACACCAAGATTCCACCCCACCCCAGTTATAATGGCCAGTGTATAAATAACTGACAATAACAAATGCTGGCAGGGATTTGACAGAAAGGAACTCTATTACACAGTTAAAGGGAATGCAAACTTTTCAACAACTGTGGAAAACAGTATGAAGTTTCCTCAAGAGACTAAACATAGTGCTTCCATATTAGCCAGTAATTCTACTTCTGGCACCTATTCAATAGAACAAAAATAGAACCTATTCAATAGATACACTAAAGCCACCACGACAACCACGTTTATTGCAGTATTATTTACCATAGCCAAAATAATGGACTCAGCCCAATTGTCCCTCAAAAGACAAATGGATTAAGAAAATCTGGTATATATATATATATACTGTTAGGTCCTCTCCCTGAGGGCTCCATGTAGATGCCACCACCTCATTAAGTCTCCACCCAGTTACCTGGGTAACCTTCAGACCTGGAGGCAGTTACCTCCCCTTTCCCTGAGGTCACATCCTAATCCACCTGGCCACACTCCTTGCCCTTGCCCTAGATATAAGGCAGGGCTGGGTACAGGTTGCTCTGCTCTCTTCCTTCTCTCCTGCCATGGATCATCTTGGCCACAGGCCAGCAGTTCAGTAATAAACTTTTTCTCTTGCCTGAATACTGCATGGTGTTCTCCTTTACCGGCTACCTACTTTAAAAACCTAACATATATGGTGCCGTGATTCAGATGGGGCTTAAGAGTCAGGACAGGCAGAATTCCAATCTATTTTTCTTCTTTTTCTGGGAGTATCCCAGTCCTGACAGCCCTTTATCCACGAACCGAACTGCTGCGAGTCGTGACGCGGCACTTTTCACTAATACGATTGCTGGCCTCCACATCCACCTCCACCTCCACACCACTTGTCTACCCTGGTGAGTGAAACTGCTGCTGCTCCAGTTCTCTGCCGCTCCGTCCGCCGCTTCTGCCATGTAAGCTCTCATCCACTCACCAGGCGCCTCCCTCCCGTGCTTTTTGGGTTTTGCATCACAGTCACACCCAAGCCAGGAAACTGCTAGCACGCCTCTTGACAGTGCAATGAGGCCTGCTCGAAATACACAGATACAGTTTTTGCCACTGCAATGGTAAATGGTCAGAAGTCACTTATATTCAGGCTGTCTCTCTCTTTTCCACTCTTTCTCTTCCTTTTTCTCCCTCTCTCTCTCATCTTCCTGCTTACTTGCTTACTGTATAAAATTCCCAAGTTGTGCCATCCTTGTGTGCCTTGCTCACAAAGCTGCCTCTTTTCACAGACCTCCGAAACTGAGGCTTGACCACCAATGTGCTTTGTCAGCAAAGATATCTAAAAGTTCTTTTCTCTAGCATTGGCCACGTGATGGATATTGGGTTTAACAGGCATCAGCTCAGGCGCTATTATGCCATGCCACGTGTTTTCTATTAGTGTGTTTGTGTCCTCCTGCCACCCCCCTCAATATGGCATCCCACTAGAGTTTATCAAAATATGGTTTCTCCATTTTATAATCTGAAAATTGTTGTTTGCTAGCAAAATTGTTTTTCTAACCGACCACGTGGTTCTAAAATATTGGACAAAAAAATGTCATTTACTATTGGAATTCTGAAAGAGTCTACTGCTGAAATTCATTTTTGCATGCGGTAAAATCTATGTACACAGTTTGTATGTGTGTTCCATGTGTGTATGTATGTGTAAATGTCATTTGTTAGTATGTCCATCTAGCTATATATCTGTGCTAAAACTCATCACATCTACTGAGTTTTTTCATTGCAGAATTCTGGCAAGTATTTGGTCAGTTGTTGACAAGGTACAGGTAAGCTCTAGTCCCCTTGGTCTCCTTGTTGTTTTAATTGGAAATAAAAAAGGGCTTTTGTGGCAAAGACGCCTTGAATTGCAGTTCGAAGCCAGCCAGGGCAGAAAATCTCTCAAACTCCATCTCCCAACTAACCAGCAAAGAGCCAGGCTGGAAACATGGCTGAAGAGACTTATCTCTTACCAGACAAATGCTGGAAGTGGAGCTCAAGTGGTAGAGTACTAGCCTCGAGCAGAAGTGCTCAGGGACAGTGCCCAGGCCCTGAGTTCAAATCCTGTGAATGCCAACGAGGGCAAGCCATCCCAGCAACAAGAACCTAGACCACTGGGACTCAGCCAGTTCCGGGAACAAGTATCATGGACTGGAGTAAGAGGAAAATGATCGCATCCAAAATGGAGTCACTTTGTCTCACCCTTTCAAAATTAATCAGAGCCAGGGGATCAAGAGATAGTAGCTTGTCCATCTAATGTCCATACCTTAGTATAAAAACTAGCCAAGTCACCCAATTTTTAATTTTGTGCCCTAAGCCCTTCCTTTTACCTTAATATTTTTTTTTTTGTCCAGCCCCTGCCTCATGAGACTTCTTCCAGGCTTCATTCAAGGACTGGCATCTACCACCAAGGGACCCTGCTGCTCACCTTCTCCAGGAGAGGCCACATTTCTTCCTTTTACCCCTAATGCCAACGCCCCTTGCCAGCAGGAAGCAGCCAGAGAGAGTCTTCGTCCTTTTTCATAACTATTAAAAGGCTGGAATGTTAGGTCCTCTCCCTGAGGGCTCCATGTAGATGCCCCCACGTCATTAAGTCTCCACCCAGTTACCTGGGTAACCTTCAGACCTGGAGGCAGTTACCTCCCCTTTCCCTGAGGTCACATCCTAATCCACCTGGCCACACCCCTTACCCTTGCCCTAGATATAAGGCAGGGCTGGGTGTGGGTCGCTCTTCTCTCTCCCTTCTCTCCTGCCATGGATCATCTTGGCCACAGGCCAGCAGTTTGGTAATAAACTTTCTCTCCTGCCTGAACACTGTGTTGCATTCTCCTTTACTGGCTACCTACTTTAAAAAACCTAACATACACAACGTAATTCTACTCATCCATCAGAAAGATTGGCTTTTAAAATTGAACATAATTTCATCCAAGTTCCTCCACAAAACAAAACATTATTCATTTTTATTTATGATGACTATGCTATTGAAATGTTCTACGCAGGTTAACGAACTACCTGCTAAAGATTATTTGGGTTACATTGTAGCTACAAAAAGTAAATGGGTGCAATTATTATGCATATGCTTCTGTGTGAACATAAGTTTTCATTTCTTTAAGAAAAAATGTTCTGAAATTAGTTTGCCGGGTTGGATAATAGTGCATGTTTAGTTTTTAGAGACTACTAAGAGTATGTGAATCATTTCACATATTCCCAGTTGTAATGTTCAAGTTTCTCTGAATTATGTTATAATTTAATGCTATCATTATTTCTTTACATTTAGTCATTTTATAGATATGCAGTTATAATATGTTTCCAATTGATGCTGGTGATTTTGAAATACTTATGCTCATTAGCTGTGTGAACAGCCTCTTCAGTGACATTTCCCTTTATATATGGAAATTTTTTCTTATTGTATGATTACTTTGTTGTTGCTTTTAAGTGTATAGTTTAGAGGACTGTTTGCAAGTGAATATTGGTCTTTGTCAAATATGCAATTGCAAATATTTTCTTTTACACTATTGTTTCTATATCCATCCTCATTTTTGGGTCTTTCCCACAAAACTTAATAGTTGTTTTTCCTTTCATGGGCTATACTTTTGAGGCACAATTTGGGCTATACTTTTGAGGAACAATTTAAGAAATTTCTCCCTGGTCTTAGGTCTCAAGGGCATTTTTTATGTTTTTTATTTTTCCCTAAAGGTGTCAGATTTACAATTTACATTTAGATTCATGATCCATTTTGAGTTTGGGTTTCTTTATAATATAAAGCTAGAACAAATACAGTGCTTTGTTTTGTTCTGTTCTATTTTTATTGTACTTCCTCTTTTTTCTTTTCTTTTACCTTCTTATTGACATATATTATTGTAAGGTCCATCCCTGGAAGGCTCCATGTAGATGCCCCCACCTCATTAAGTCTCCACCCAGTTACCTGGGTAACCAGCAGACCTGGAGGCAGTTACCTCCCCTTTCCCTGAGGTCACATCCTAATCCACCTGGCCACACACCTTGCCCCTGCCCTAGACATAAGGAAGGGCTGGGTGGGGGTTGCCCCCTCTCTCCCATCTCTCTCCTCTCTCTCTCCCTTCTCTCCCATCTTTCTCTTCTCTCTGGCCATGGGTCATCTTGGCCACAGGCCAGAAGTTTGGTAATAAACTTTCTCTCCTGCCTGAACACTGTGTTGCATTCTCCTTTACTGGCTACCTACTTACAAATCTAACGATTATATGTATAAAGGAGGAATTCATCTCATTCACCCTCTTGGTTTGCTTCTCTCCTCTCTCTAATACTACCTTCCTAAAAAGATTTTTTTTTTACTTTCTGTCATTCTTTTTATTATGGCAAGTAGTAATTGTTAAATATAGGCTTTGTCATTGTATTTCAGATGTGCATATAGTATATTTTAATCAGAATAAGCTTCACTATTACTTTATATTGACCTGAAAGTCAATCCCTATTGATCAGAAGCTTTTGTGAAGATTCCTTATTTCATCTCATATAAAGCTGCATGTATAACTGCAATTGGTTATTCACCCTCCATCTTTCTTTATCCCTTCACTCTCTACCCCTCACTCTTTCAACCAATTCTATAATTAGAATCATATATTCTAGTATATAGTATATGAACACACATTTTTTTTTGCCTTTGGACAACCAATTGCTCCAATACCATATGTGTGTGTGTGTGTGTGTGAGAGAGAGAGAGAGAGAGAAGGGGGGTAGAGTGAGAGCAAGAAAGAGAGAGAGACACTAAGAGGGCTTGAACTCAGGATCTGGGTGCTGCCCCAGAGATCTCTACCACTTGAGCTACAACTCCAATTCCAGATTTTTTGTGATTAACCGGGGACAAGAATCTCACAGACTTTCCTACCCAAGGTGACTTCAAACTGAGATTCTCAGATCTCAGCTCACTGTGCAGCTAGTTGTGAACCACCAATACACAGCTCCAGCAATACTTTCAGCGTCTGAACTACTTTGGAAACTTTTCTGAAAATTATTGACACATTGTGAGCTTGAGTTTCATATTCTGTTCCATTGAACTATTTGTCTGACTTGTAGTCAATCCTGTACTGATTACTCTTCTCACTTTTAAATTCAATATGAGCTTAAGATAATAGTAATTTCTAATTTTCATTCTTCAGGTAAATAATGTTACTTTTGAAACTTCTTACTATGTTTTAATATTTTAATTTAAAATCCATTTTTTCTTACAATAACAGAATTTCCAAAATCAGCAAATTAATATAATCCAGAGCACAGGGTATGGATTAGGCTATGCTACAAAGTGGAAAAAGATTATATTGACTAAAATAGCCCTACTTTGTCCAGGGTATATTAATTATTCTAAATAAAACTATAAACTCCTCTAAAATAGGTAGCAAAATTTGTATATGACAAAAGACAAAAATTACCAAGTAGCAGGCCTTTTGAACTGTGAAATCTCATGTGTTCAAATGCTTCCCAAGCATTATATGGGGCTTCCTGCCTGAAGTCCATGAATTTTTATTGTCTTTCTTAAAGCTCATAAAGTTTCTTAAATGGTTTCCAATCATTTATTCTCTACAGAAACTAATCTGCAGAATTGCCTTCCCAACACATATTTTGACTTTGAACTGTGCAAATTATATTGTTGTACAAAATACTCAACAACTGTACATATTGCTCCAATTGTGCTCTAGAGTTGTAATGTAATAATGAAACACTGACTGTAATTAGAATGTGTTCTTTGCTCAGTTAGTATTTTCACTGGACCCATTTAGATTTTTTTGACTACAATGCTTACATTCAAATACCACCAAGAAAAAATCTTTGACCAAATCTAGAAAGAAAGATATTTTATTCCTTTCCCAAATCCACATTCAGCCAGGAAGAAAGTCTAATTTGCATGCCCGTGAAACACACACACACACACACACACACACACACACACACACACACAGAGCAAGGCTAACCTGAGAATGCCACAAACTTTCACTCATCTGACATACTTACTACAGGCACTTGAGGAATTATTCCAGTTATTCACTATCAGGTATGGAAGGACAGATACCTTCTCCAAACCTTTGTGCAACAGAGCCATCAATATCCCTGTACAGTGTGACTGGGTAGTACTAAAATTTCTAGGTTGGCAGATACCTAATGCAAAACCATGAACTATTACCTAATTTTTTTCTTGGTGATGCCACCAAGAAATAATTACTCACAGAACAGCATTCTTTTACCTGTTTGACATCATATGCCAGAAGGACATACTTTAAATCTGGTGACACTGAATATCTAGATGCTTTGAACGTTACCTAGGGAGAAAAAAAAGGATGATTATTTTAAAAGACAAAGTAACAGAAATCAACATGCATTTGGCCATTTTATTGTCAAAATTATCTAATTTCTCATCACAAAGCTTATGAAATGGACATGTCATTCTTTATATTATATACTGGCTTATGTGCAGATGTATGTTTGTTTATATAGAAGTATATAAATACTTGGAATTCAGTAAATAGTCCAGTGGGGAAAATATCAGTATACATTTCTATATACTCTTCTTTAAAAAAGATCCTACTAATATATTTATTGTGAAAAAAAAGCATATTGAAATTCCTGAGAAGCCAAAATGCGTTTATATTTGCATTTGGACTGATCAAAAGAAAAAGATATCACATTCTGTGTCATGATTTTCTGTGTCTGTGCTTTTATGTTTTTAAGAGTTGAATATTTATATTAAATGAAGACGCATTAAAGCCAGACTGTCATTGAAGGAAATTCCGAGAGTAAAACAGATTAAAACACAAATATGTATGACTTGTTTGATGCCAGACAACAACTATAATAACCCTGTACCTGACTTATTTTTGAGCCTACAATTTAACAATTGAGCAGAATTGTTAACAGAAGGAATTTAATACATAATGAAATTGAAACACAAGAAGGTGCAGAATTGGGACTGGGAATATGGCCTAGTGGCAAGAGTGCTCGCCTTGTACACATGAAAGCCTGGGTTTGATTCTCAACACCACATATATAGTAAATGACCAGAAGTGGCACTGTTGGTCAAGTGGCAGAGTGCTAACCTTGAGCAATAAAGAAGCCAGGGACAGTGCTCAGGCCCTGAGTTCAAAGCCCAGGACTGGCAAAAAAAAAAAAAAAAAAAGAAGAAGAAGAAGAAGAAGGTGCAGAAATGACTTGAGTGGAAATAGAAGTGTTTGTCTAATTCACATTTGGAAAAAAGACAAGAAAATTCGGTTGACACATCAACAAGTCATTAAAATTACAAACAAAATTAAAATGTATGAGCATATTAACAAAACCACAAAGTGTTCACAGTAATTTTGAAAAGGGTAAAATTTGAGTTCTTGCTTTGTTTATTTACTTCCTCTTTCCCTCTGCCTTCCTTCCCTAATTTTCCATACCACAATGGCTAACTTAAGAGACTTAATTGTTTAGCCCATTTATTAATGGAGCAGTTGTTTCTTTGAATATTTGTTTCAGGGGAAGTTATATTTTTGAGTTCTGTATACTTTAAATATGAGGCCCTTATCTGTTTTATTGCCAGTGAATATCTTCTCCCAATCTGAGGGCACCCTATTTATCTTGAAAGGTATGTCCATGGTGATGCAAAAGCTCTGCAGTTTGGTGAAATCCCATTTGTACAACCTTTCTTTGATTTCTTGTGTTTCTAGATACTTATTAAGAAAGTTTAGACCTGTGCCAATGAGCCCTAGTATTTCTCTTATTCCTTCCTGGAATGTTTTCAGGGTATCTGCTTTTACCCCAAGCCCCTTGATCCATTCGGAATTGATTCTGGTGCAGGGTGATATGTAAGGATCTAGCTATTTTTTTCAGGTGTTTAACCATTTTTTCAAGCACCATTTGTTGATCAAATTATGGAAACAAGTGGTTTATCATTTTTGTTATTTTAACATAACATGTGAAATTATCTATAGTTTTTTCTTATGTTTACCTTCCCTATGGTTTAGCCCCTGTTGTCACTGTATTTGATTTTGGTACTCTGTGTATTACATATATGTAATTATGGATTAGGGAAGGAAATGGTGAGACAACATGTAAAAGGCAACATATGCAACAGCAATATTTTGTAAACTAACTGCACCACTAATGGGGGGGGGAAGTGGGGAGGTGGAAGGTGGGATACATATGAGGGAAGGGGTAACAAGTTTGATAAAAAGTGTACTCACTACCTTGTGTATGTAAATTTAACCACTCTACATCACTTTGACAAGAAAAATTTAAAAAGTCATCTTAAGTAATTAATACTTAGAAGATTTCAGTGGTATAAGTTGGATTTTCTAAGAAATAAAATACTTCCTTTTTCTCACTTCAAACTTTTCATCCATACTTGAATTTATGACAATGAGACATGAATAGAGTACAGGGATGGGGCTAACTTACAGGTTCAGAATGGAGACTAGGTAGCAATTCATGTCAACCATTTGACACTCGGCTTGGAGCCTTTTCTACAACCCCAAGATTTGAAAAGGGAGAAGTTTTAGTTCAACCATGTTTCTGGTGATTTAATGAACAAGCATGCCTAATATGACATTTTGACATCAAAATATCAAATCAAAAACCAGGTGTTGAGGATTGAAGAATCATTCTTTGTTGGTCAATATAACAATGCACTAGGCCAGTGGTAGTACATCAAGTGCAAAGTCTGAGGCTCGTTTGTTCACAATCCTTCTAGGTATTACCATGCCTACATCTTTATCAATATGCAACCCAAATCTGAAGTGAGGGCAATTTTGTGGAACTGAGCCCCTAGATCTGTGCAAGAATTGAATTGTAGGACACTCCTTTTGTATTATAAAGAAAACAAAACAAGGGCTGGGAATATGGCCTAGTGGCAAGAGTGCTTGCCTCCTATACATGAGGCCCTGGGTTCGATTCCCCAGCACCACATACATAGAAAATGGTCAGAAGTGGTGCTGTGGCTCAAGTGGCAGAGTGCTAACCTTGAGCAAAAAGAAGCCAGGGACAGTGCTCAGGCCCTGAGTCCAAGGCCCAGGACTGGCAAAAAAAAAAAAAAAAAATTACAAGTTATCTTGTATGCTAATTGTCTTTACTTTTAATTGTGCAACATTTAATTTTATAAACTACAGTAAGGAATCTGGTAGGTTGAGCAGAGGAAACTATATTCAAACATAGGAAAGAAGAACCAGGGAAAAAACCCCAGCAGCTTGACTATTTCAAAGTTACTTTGCTTATAAAGCAAGGTCAGAAATGAAACCACAGAAAACCAAGTTAAGGGGCTGGGGATATAGCCTAGTGGCAAGAGTGTCTGCCTCGGATACACGAGGCCCTAGGTTCGATTCCCCAGCACCACATATACAGAAAACGGCCAGAAGCGGCGCTGTGGCTCAAGCGGCAGAGTGCTAGCCTTGAGCGGGAAGAAGCCAGGGACGGTGCTCAGGCCCTGAGTCCAAGGCCCATGACTGGCCAAAAAAAAAAAAAAAAGAAAAAGAAAACCAAGTTAAGATCAAGCAAGTTCACATTAACTTTTTTGTGTTACAGACTTAATAAAGGGAGAACATCTCTATGACGGCAATTGAACTGTCTTGTTCAGAAATTTTACCTATCTCATATTTATTGATTAGATGGAAAGGTCAAATAAACAGGTTAGTTTTTGAGAGAGAAGTTAGCATTAATAATACTTTTTTACTTTTACTTTACGTCTGTGTGTGTGTGTGTGTGTGTACATACACACTTGTACTGGGCTTGAGCATAGAGGCTCGGTGCTGTCCCTTACTAATCCTAAGAGCTCAGCTTTCTAAGTAGCTAGCATTGTGGATGTGAGCCACTGATGCCCAGTCATTTTGATTTTTATTTTGATTTCAATTTCAGGACCCTTGTACAAACAACACTTTCCTGAAAGTTTTATTTAATGTTAGTAAGAATTGTTTTGGAATATTTAGTTTGTTAATCCATGACCAGAGATAAAGAGTGAGCACAGTGGGTAAACAAATGACAATGCTAAGATTTGGAAGTTTTGCCTACTTATATAACTTTATACAATTGATGTAAAAAAATTAGAAATCAGTGTGATGATTGGTGACAATTACTTGTAAAAGTTTCCATTTTCTGGATGATTTCCTAGAAAAAATTCATATCCCCAAACGTAACCATGAAGATTTAAACCTTCTAAACAGACCCATATCCAGTATTGAAATAGAAACAGCAATAAATGTTCTCCCATCCAAGAAAAGCCCGGTCCAGATGGATTCACTGCAGAATTCTACAAGGCCTTCAAAACAGAACTCACACCAATATTTCTCAAACTCTTCAATGAAATTGAAAGAGAAAGTTCACTACCAGACACATTCTATGAAGCCAGTATAACCCTCATCCCAAAACCAGGCAGAGACTCATCACGGAAAGAGGACTATAGACCGATTTCCCTGATGAACATAGACGCAAAGATTCTCAACAAAATTCTGGCCAATCGAGTTCAACAGGTCATCAAAAAACCATACACCACGATCAAACTGGATTCATCCCAGGGATGCAAACTTGGTTTAATATATGCAAGCCAATTAATGTAATACACGACATCAACAGGAGCAAGGTAAAGAACTACATGGTTTTATCTCTGGATGGGGAAAAGCGTTCAATAAAATCCAGCACCCATTTACTCTAAAAGCCCTGGAAAAACTGGGATTCCAGGGAACATTCCTGAATATAATCAAGGCAGTTTATGACAAACCAACAGCAAGCATAACTCTAAATGGTGAAAAACTAAAGCCTTTAAAATCAGAAACAAGGCTGGGATGTCCACTCTCTCCCCCGCTCTTCAACATAGTACTAGAATTCCTAGCCAGTGCAATTAGGCAAGACAAAAATATAAAGGGGATCCAAATAGGAAAAGTTGAAGTTAAACTTTCTCTCTTCGCAGATGACATGATCCTATACCTAAAGAATCCCATAGGCTCTACCCCCAAGCTACTAGAGCTGATCAAAAACTTTGGCAAAGTTGTAGGATACAAAATAAACCCTCAAAAATCAACAGCCTTTCTCTATGCTAACGACCTGAAGACCAAGGCTGAAATCAGGAAAGCAACTCCTTTTGCAATAGCCCCCCAAAACATAAAATACCTAGGAATAACCTTAACCAAAGAAGTGAAAGACCTCTTTGATGAGAACTTTAAAAGCTTGAAAATGAAATTATGTCAGAACTAAGGAAATGGAAAAACCTCCCATGCTCCTGGATTGGGAGGATTAATATAATCAAAATGGCAATATTGCCAAAGGCTATCGACAAATTCAATGCAATATCCATTAATATCCCAACACCATTTTTTAATGAAATAGAGGAAGCAATCCAGAAATTCATATGGAACAATAAAAGACCTAGAATAGCAAAAACAATTCTAAGCAGAAAGAACAGTGCTGGGGGAATTACAATACCCAACTTCAAGCTGTATTATAAAGCTATAGTAATAAAAACAGCTTGGTATTGGCACCGGAACAGGCCTGAAGACCAAAGGAACAGAATTGCAGACCCAGAAATCAACCCACAGAACTACACCTACTTAGTCATTGATAAAGGAGCTAAAACAATTGTTTGGAAGAAAGATAGCCTCTTTAACAAATGGTGCCGGCAAAACTGGCTCAACACATGCAACAAACTAAAACTAGATCCTGATATATCACCCTGCACCAAAATCAGTTCCAAATGGATTAAAGACCTCAACATCAAAAAAGACACCCTGAAAACACTAAAGGAAGGAATAGGAGAAACACTGGGGCTCCTTGGTGCAGGACGGAACTTCCTTAACAAAGACCCAGAAAGGTTACAAATCAAAGAAAGGTTGGACAAATGGGACTGCATCAAACTGCAGAGCTTCTGCAGGGCAAAGGACATAGCTTGCAAGATAAACAGAAAGCCCACAGACTGGGAGAAGATCTTTACTGGCCATTCAACGGACAAAGGCCTCATCTCTAAAATATATGCAGAACTAAAAGAATTGCCTTTTTCCAAAACAAAACTGCAAAGAACCAATAGCCCCCTCATCAAGTGGGCTAAAGACTTACAAAGAGACTTCTCTGATGAGGAAATGAGAATGGCCAAGAGACATATGAAAAAATGGTCTACATCAATGGCCATAAAAGAAATGCAAATCAAAACAACATTGAGATTCCATCTCACCCCAGTAAGAATGTCATATATCAAGAAAACTAACAGTAACAATTGTTGGAGCGGATGTGGCCAAAAGGGAACCCTACTTGATTGTTGGTGGGAATGTAAACTGGTTCAGCCACTCTGGCAAGCAGTATGGAGATTCCTCAGAAGGCTAAATATAGAACTGGCCTATGACCCAGGAGCCCCACTTTTGGGTATCTATCCAAAAGACCACAAACAAAATCACAGTAATGCCACCAGCACAACAATGTTCATCGCAGTGCAATTTGTCATAGCTGGAATCTGGAACCAACCCAGATGCCCCTCAGTAGATGAATGGATCAGGAAAATGTGGTACATATACACAATGGAATTTTATACCTATATCAGAAAGAATGACATTGCCCTATTTGTAACAAAATGGAAGGACTTGGAAAAAATTATACTAAGTGAAGTAAGCCAGACCCGAAGAAACATGGAATCTATGGTCTCCCTTATTGGGAATAATTAGTACAGGTTTAGGCAAGTCATCACAGAGCATCACAAGGCCCAATTGCTATACCCTTACGAACACCTAAGATGATGCTAAGTGAAATGAACTCCATGTTATGGAGACAATTGTTATATCACAGTTGTAACTACTTTCAATATCCCATGTGTGTCTGTAGCTTCTATTATTGATGATGTTCTTGTATCACCTTCCTGTGGTTGTACCTACACTATCTCTTTAATCTTATCTGAGTATATTGGAAACTGTGTATGCTGGTATTAGAAGTAGGAAATTGAAAGGGAATACCAAAATTGAGAGACACAGGGTAAAAAAAGACAAACAACTACAAAAGCAATACTTGCAAAACTGTTTGGTGAAAGTGAACTGAACACCTCAGGGGGGGAAAGGGAAACGGGGAGGAAGAAGGGGGGGTATGAGGGACAAGGTAACAAACAGTACAAGAAATGTATCCAATGCCTAACATATGAAACTGTAACCTCTCTGTACATCAGTTTGATAATAAAAATTTGGAAAAAAAAGTTTCCATTTTCATTTTTTAAAGATCCATTTCAACCATTTTGACAACAATTGAAAGCACAAGAAGTTTAGTAGATGTAATTTATTCCCCATCTATAATATAATCTTTAAATTGCTAAGAACTTCCTAGTTCTCAGGAGTCCTTGGGGTAATCTATGAGATAGGTATTCTTGTCTCTTCTCCTCTCTGCCATTCAATTATTGTATATTGGAATTTGATAGAAATTGGTTTATAGGGACTGAGGGTAAAATTGAAGATTCAAAGGTCATCTCTCCCAGCAATACAGAGGTAGGTGTATTATTCCTTGAAGTTATTACTCAAGAGACAGAGGCCTATTATCAGGTAAAGAAAAGAAAAGAAAAAAAAAAACAGCTAAGAGGATTACGCCATCATTTCTGTCCTAGGGGAGCTCAGAAACTATTTCATAGCTGTTAAACCTGTCTCAAGGTCAAAGAATACCAAAGATAACAAGAGAGTCAAAGAAGGTCACCTTTCATATGCCTCACATTATCTTACCAGCATGAGACTTTTTCTTCTTTCTTTTTCTCTTTTTCTTTGTAAATAGCTTCACTCACTGAAGTCTAATTTAACAGAAATCTCATCTTGTTTTCCCCCTCCAACCTCATGTGATATTCTTCACACAAATTAAGCTCACACTTTCACAGGTGTGCCTCTGTGCCTCAGGTAACAACATTTTAGTATCTTTTACAGTTCCTACAATTATCCAGTCTGGCACTTTATTAATTATCACTATACTCCCTCCAGCTTATGGCAGCAGCATGCAATCTGGGAAACTCTCCAAATATCTTTTCAGGGGCCCATGAAGCTAAATGGTACCAGAATTTAGCAAGGGGTTTGCAGGTCAGTGGATCTACACAGAAATTCACTGGAGATACAATGTAAGAGATACACTCTGGAAGATTCGTGAATGCTGAGTGTCTTAGGAAAATTCCTCTTGGTATTAATGTTCTCACCTGTTGTATTTGGGAAGGTATTGTTTTCCAAAAGCCACAAAAGACCCTGGATCAACATTGACCAAAGCTTCTGGTTGAGTCTCATTGTGATTTGTCTTCAAATTAGTGTTTTTGGTGGATGATGATTGACAATAGTTCTAATATATATATATATATAATATATAATACATACATATGCATGCACATATATACACATACATATATGTATATGTATATATGTAAATATGTACATATACATATGTGTGTACATTTAAACATATATAATAAGTGACCTAATTACTATCAAAATGCAAAATTGCAGAAAATGATTCTACATATTATGTGCAACTGTCATATTCATCCAGGCTGTATAGCAGTGCATATTTCATCCCAAACCAAGTCCAGAGGGCTTTACTTCTATGGCTTCAGAAATATTCCATTATAGTAAGACAAAGACGGATGAGCAGATGAAAATGCTTTACTAGTGTAAGTAAGGAAGATAATGCATTTGATTATGTTGGAAAATTTACATGCACTCAGCAATTTAGGAGCAAACCTGTGGTGCCACATCAGTTTATATTATTTCATACTACCAAACCTCACTTAGTGAATACTCTCCATGCAGCAAGTACCATGGTAGCTATTGTACTTCACCTTCACTAAAGGTAAAGACAAACAAAGTCCAGTGTATTATTTCTATCTATGCCAATTCAGCAGTGATAGGAAAGCACAGTGATCAGCAGAATAATCTCTGAAGTCCGTGGTGGAGGATGGACCCAAAAGTAAATGCCTCTAGGGACTTGCTATTAAGGGCCATAACCTACTGGTCCATGTAAAACCTTGGGAAACATGGAGGAGGAGCCCTTTGACTCAACATACTGATTGTCTCATAAGAAAATATATACACAGGGCTAATCTTTCTTCTTTCTTTTCCAGAAAAGTTATTAATCAAGACTAAAAGTAAGTCTTGGTTTCTATATCATAACATAATCTGCTTAAATATATATACATATGTATGTATTTATGTGTGTATATACATGTCTATCTATAGATACACATACACTGGTTCCATTCCCTTTTTCCTAGTGTTGCTAGATTGTTACATTTTACTAAAATCTTAATTTCCATCAGAATGAATGTGGGGCGGAGAAGAAGCTAATTATTTAATGTTTTAAATACAAAATCCTACCACTTTCTTAAATTATATGACAGTATTAGTGATGACACTGTCACTTAAATAAAATTGGAGATCATATTATGAGAATGACCATCAAAACCAAAACTAAAAGGATTCACATGAAAATGGGGTACAGCATTATGGATTGCCATTGATATTCATGTATACATTATTACAGATAGATAGCATGAAGCTAGCAGATCACTTTACTTGTATAATTATTTTTTATGGGGGCAGTACCAGGACAGTTGGGGTTGAACTCAGGGCTTTATGCATGTTTAGCCAATATTCTATGACTTGAGCCATACCTCTTGCCCCTTTTAGTTGATTGTTTTTGAGATAAGGTTTCACTTTCTGCCCAGGGCTGCATAGACCATGATCCTACAGTTTAGGATCACTATTTAAACTGGGATGATAGATGCACATGCCATTACACTCACATTCTGGTGAGATATGGTCTCATTACCTCTTTCCCCTGAGCTGGTCTGGAACATGCTCATCACTATTTTGGTGAATGGTGGAAAAAAAAATTGGACAACATTTGAAAAAAGAGAAGGAAGAACACATATAAAATAACAGTTGTTAACCCTGAAAGAATACTGCCACCGTAACTGATGTAGGGAATATCAGGAGAAAAAACATAAATATTAAAAAATTAGATTTAACAATTTTAGATATGTTGTGGTGTAGAGTCTCCAAAAGATGTCTGGTAGAAAATATTCAGGATTTGCATATAAAAGCCTGGATGTAAGAGATTGACCTGGGAAGTCTGTTCTCTAAGGAGCTAGAAGTTTTAGATGGAAATTAATGTGCAATGCAAGTCCATCCTCTTTACAGATAAAAAAAGGCAAAATTCCTCATTCAAGTTGCTCTTACACAGTGGGTCAGTAACACTGCAGATACCTTCAGCATTACTTTCTTTTTTGTCCTTTAAATCTGCAGGTTGTCTTTTACCTGTGTGTTTGTTCTATATGCACCTCGGCTATAACAAATTATCTTCTCCATTCTAACTATTTGAATTATATTTCCCTAACATTTAATTCTAAGACTTGTACTTTAAGCCTTTCCTCCACTCTTAGTTTAAGTGCTTCATCTGACCTCACACTTATATTACCATATGTGCAGTTCATCTAACAATTGATCACTGCATAGTGATCACTCTTCTAGGTTGTTTGCAACTGCAATTTACATCTTTTATTGCCACAGTAATATCCCTATTAAGAGCCCTCATTGCAATGATTCACTTTTGTTAGAAACATTATAACTAGAGGTGAAAATAGGATAATGATGGTGTTCTAAGATGTCAGATATTAAAGATCATGGCAAGAAATCATTAAACATAAACTGAAATGTCAGAAGTGCCAGAAAATATAAAATATGCATTGCCATGACTTGAGGCTGAGAAACACTGAGAAAGAAGGGTTGAAGATGTGATTAAAATTAATACAGTACATTAGAAGGACTCATGTATCCTAAAGTTTGGAAATGATAGAGGGAGATGAACTATAAAGAGAGAATGAGTATTATTCTAAATTTTTGGAAAAGGTTGCTGGTAATATATATGCATATATTACATATATTATATATAGTTTTAGCAGCATATACATACATACATACATACATACATACCATATACATAAATTTTCTTTCTGCTTATTTAACCCCAACTCATACACACCAATACATGGATGCATATAAATGTACATGCACACAGACATTTCATCGCATTTACTTGAAATACAATTTCTTTCCTACATAAAAGGTTTAGAAAAAAACATTTCTAATTCCAGAAAAATAAGATATTAACCTTAAACATGCAATTTTATGTTATGAGTAAGCTTTCCACAGCTCATTCTACAAAATGATCCAATTCCCTGTCTTAAATTTACAGCATTTAAGAAAAGGCAGTTGTGTTTAAGCAAAAGCAAGAAGGGACACTATTTGGTTAGGAAAAAGGAAAAGTTCATTGAAGCTGGAACATAACATGTTCAAATTATACTACATTGTGATCCCAATAATGTGACATGCTTTCACTTCTGACTTCAAACAAGAGGAAAAGGGAAGAAGCAAAAAGTTTTATATCTTCTGGCAGTAACAATAGCATGATTTGTTTTCCATAGTCAAAAATCTGTTTTCATGATGAGAGCTTAAAACTCAAATCTTTCTTTGTGTATCTTTTGATGTTTACTTTCCCTGACTACCCATTTACCTGGGAAAGTGCTTAAATTATATTTCTTTGTGATACCACCAAAGCCATGTTTTACAAAAACAATGGTGTCTCTCTTCCTCCCTCCTTCCCTCCCTCCCTCCCTCCCTCCCGTAATCTCTCTCTGTCTCTATCTCTCTGTCTCTGTCTCTCTCCATCATACAGTTATTGATATTGGATGATTTTATGAAATAATTCAATACAGAAAATGGTACAACTGCGATGTAATTTTTAGGTCATTAAATTGTTACCTAGTAACCCATGTACAATAGCTCATAGAGCTCTTCATTGTTCTAAAGAGATAAAATATTATTCTATTGATTTAGATCATAGGCCCTACATTAGAAGATTTTAAAACCACTATAGGCTTTAACAGAAAGTAAAAATTAATGGTCACTGAATTCAATTAATAGTTTAAAAGCAGAGTACACAAGGTGACTTTGAGCAGAAGTATGCCAATAATTTCTGCCTAAAAATGTCAATAAATCAGAGAAGAGTTGTGACTGAAGACAAGAATATTGGAAGTTACATATTTATGCAAATTATTTCCTTTAAGCTCAGTTTGTGCTAGTTTAATTAGCCTTCAATTTCTTTTAATGCTTAACATATTTCAAATATATTTTCTCTTAAATGGTTCTGCTACATTAACACATAGCAGCGTTAAATAATTCAGCATATTAAAAGAAAATAAAAGCTATAGCAAGACCAAAAACAACACACCTTCTGAGTCAGTTTCTTTACCAAGGTCTTAGCCAATGTGTCTGACATGATGCTTACAAAATAAGATGTAGAGACTGCAATTGCCAAATAACAAACTACCTCAACCTGTTCTTCTCATCAAAAGAACTTTGGAGTGTACAATTTCAAATATCTAAGTAATATATGAAATATTTTAAACTATATTGCGTGTATTTCAAATATTTCAGTAAGGAATATGACTTTATATCTAGTAGAGATATGTAGGTAGATGCTAAGAATTTTGCAATTCCCATATGCATAAAGAGAAAGCAAAATAAAATTAATTATTATATGATTGGTTGTAAAAATTTTAAATGTTGTTTTGATGAAGTTTTTAATGAGATAAGAGAACTAATGTGAAAAAAAGAGTAATTCATGGCTCAAGGCTCGTTACTGAGGATTAAAATATTATTTATTTAACATATCATTAATAACTCCTCTCAAAGAGAAAAGTTTAGTAAATATAAAAGAAACATACTTATGTTAGATATGATACATTCTTTTACATTCTCCATTAATAACAACTGATATCAATTTTGTCTTCTCCATTTTCTGTCTTAAAATTAGTACTCAGAACTTTTGTCACATAACATAGTATCATTCATGACAGATTTAGCAAGTAAAAGTACAGGATTCCTAGTTAAATTTTAGTACAAGACAAATAATAAATATAGTCCAATAAATTAAAAGGTTTACAAACCAGTTATCCATGAACCTCACACACAAAAATTAGAATATGTATTTTCTAGCAAGTCTATGGCCCTAGGCTTTATCCTTATCACTGGAGAAAATTAATATTCTATAGCCATGAAAATAAGTGAACACCAACTTTAAAATGTATGAAAGAACAATAACAGAATTTTTAGTCATAAAATGAAGCATCAGAAGATTCATGATTTGGGAATGGTGACATATGCCTGCAATCCCAATAATTGGGACACTGAAGCAGGAAAACCATGTGTTCAAAGAATGACTAAATTGCCTGGACTAAATAGCAAGACCATGACTCAAAGAAGGAAGGAGGAAAAAAAGGAAAAACCCTAATGAGTCTTTTAATGTTCAAAACCAATTTAGACTCAATAATTTATCATAGAAACAAATATAAATAGCAAAGCAAAAAAATAGCTATTTGCCTAAAATGAAAGTGTATAAAAAATTTCATATCAATTAGGTTAAAAGCTGAGTAGTCATTCACTAAATTTTCACTTTCATGGTCCAAAGTCAAAGCCATTTTTTTATTATTCATTATCTCAGAGAGAGACATAAAGAGCTTCTAAGTACTGCTCAGGACCAGTGGCTATTTGTAACTGTGACCAAGTAAACCTTTGTATTTCCTGGTGTATAATTGCCTGATTTCTCATGTTGTTTTATTCCTAGGAAGTATTTGATGAAATTGTAAGGCATATAAGAACAAATGCTCATGATCTACATCATAACAGAAAAATGGCAAATATTACTCAAAGTCAGCACAAATTGCACTCCTACTGTTGCTGTTGAAGAGGCCTTGTTAACTCACATTTTTTTAAGTATTTTGCAAAACTAGGTTTAAGTTTTGCCAATAAGATAGGTGTTAAATACTATGTCCTTTGTGATAAATACTTAAGTACAAATTGTGCTAAGTATCTTTTTATATATCAACATTCATTTTTAAAATTTTTATGGTAGAAAAAGAAAAAAACAAAAAATTATGCTGTCTTTTCTTTTGGTCCATTGTTCAATTGATTTGGAACACTATTTTTCCTAATTACATATTTTCTCAATTAAGTAAACCATTTCTTTCTACTTTTAACCCCTATAATTTGACATACTTTAGTGTGCGCAAGTATTTGTCTCTTTTGATTTAATGTGGAATTTAAAATACATAAGATACAAACAATGAAAATATAAATATAACAGGTAAGAAGACTTGAATAAGAAATGTATCTAAAAAGCAAAGAATAACAAGAAACAAAATTTCTTGACCATGGCGACAGGTAGAATATGACCCCTAATGTTCAAGTATAAACTCGATGAATCATGGATCTTCCATGATTATTTGGCAGAAACCATTTGAAGAGTAGGAATATTATAAATGACCCATAACTGCCAAAAATCAGCAATGATAAGTGGAAAAAAGAAGTTTACATTTATTTTCTTTGGAACAAAGCAATTCTTGTCAAATTCAAGGAAAGATATCAAGGAACAATTAGTAGGTGCTGCCAAATCTTAAGCCCAAATCTACAGCTCTTCCTAAGGCCAGGCATCTTCATTTCTCATCCGGAATCACAACTATAAATGCAGATGAGTCTCTCAGCTGTGCTGTGAGTCGGTCTGGACATTCACTACTTCCGTTTTTTAAACTGGACTTTAAGACTACCAAATAAAATATAATTTCTTGTATTAGTTAACAATTTTAGTCTTTTATTATATATATTATGACTCAACCCTTTTATGAATATTTTTAACATTCAGAAAGTGCTTGGTTACATTTAGGCTTTAAAGGGGTATTTAGTTTTTATATTTTAGCTTTATTTTATTTCATTTGGAAAACTAAGTAAACATATAACAATTACATATCCAAATTTCATGGGAAAGGTATTCATGTGAAATATGTAGTTCAATGAGTTCATTACAGACATTTACTCACACTTGCCATTGTTCCTCTTTCAATTTTGTTCATTCTTTCATTTATTTTTACAGACAATTCATAGTAACTACAGTTCACTGAGAGAAATGGAATACAGAAATGCTTCTCATTGGATTTCAAAATGCCAATAAATAAGGTATCACGATATATTTCAGGCCAATAAGAAAATTTAAAAACTGGATACACATTAAAAATCATCTGTAGTATCCAATTGGTAAGTCTGTGGAAGAGAGCTCACAGGAAAAAATAATAAATGAAAAAACTAGTCAAACTACATAGAAAATATGTCAGTGGACCTCACTTATCAGTAAACAGTTGAAAATCATTGTATCAATAAAATGTTCATTTTCATTTGTCAAAAGAATAATCATTCAAATGTTTGATTAAATCCAGTCACAACAAAGATAGGTGGTATGATATACTTTGCTGTGTGATTAATGAAATTTGAAACTATTTACTAAATTTCAAGCTGACTGTTTCTTTTCTCAGCAATAATACTGCTATAAATTTAAGCTACAAAAATGTTTCAAAAATGGTTGCAAAGGTTTTATCTGAAGCAGATGTGTAATAAGGAAATAACTAAATAAATGAATATATGCCCTATAAGTAAATTCTATGTAGTCATTAAAAGATATAAGAAGCCAGATGCTGATGGCTCATGCCTACAATCCTGACTGTTCATTCAATGTTTGAATGAGGCTGGGGTAGAAAAGTCTAGAAGATTCCACTTCCAAAATTACAAGCAAAAAAGCATGCTGGTGGTATGATGCAAGTTAGAGAGTGCGAACCAAATCAAGTGAGTGCTCCTGAATTCAAACCCTCACACTGCCCAAAACAATTATACTAGTTAGTATAAATGGGGTTTGTGAAAAAGGTATTTAAGTAATATTAATAAGCAGGAACAAAAGTGAGTATATTCCATACTGTTTAAATTAAATATAAGCATCTACACATGTACACAGCTACATGAGTATCTATAACTTGGAATATTACAGTGTTTATATATAAACCTTTTGAAGATATACACAGGGAAATTTCTGGAATTTTAAAAAATCATTTATTTTTACTATTGTGAAAATGATGTACAGAGGGTTTACAGTTTCATACATAAGGCAGTGTGTACATTTCTTATCCAACTTGTTACACATGGTATGAAAAAATAACAACAATGACAAACCACTTGTTTCCATAACACTGCTTAGCATCATCTTTTGTGTTAATAGGTAGATAGCTATTGAGCTATTGTGAACTTCTATTGCTGCTTTACTTTTGTCCTCTAGAGTTTCTTATGAGATTAACCAACTGCTCTATTTATTGAGATTGAGTGTTTTATGAGATCTTACGTGATCTTCTACTAGGATAATCCTTGATGTGTACTAATTATTCCCAATGAGGGAAACCATAGAGACTATGTTTCATTGGGTCTGGTTCAGTTCACTTAGTATGATTTTTGCCAAGTCCTTCCATTTCCTTATGAATGGTGCAAGGCCTTTTTCTCTGATAAAGGCATAGAATTCCATTTCGTATATGTACCACAGTTTTTTATTTATCACCCTCCACCAGAATCAATTGCAAATGGATCAAAGAACTCGTGGTAAAATCAGATACCCTGAAAACATTGCAGGAAGGAATCTGAGAAACACTTGGGCTCCTGGCACAGGATGAAACTTTCTTAATAAAGGTCAAGAAACACAACAAATCAAAGAAAGGTTGGGCAAATAGAACTGCATAAACTGCGGAGCTTCTACACCGCAAAGATGTAGCTTGCAAGATAAAAAACGGGAAGCCCACAGATTGGAGAAGATCTTCACTGGCCATACAACAAAGACCAAGACCTCATACCTAAAATATACTTAGAGCTCAAAAGATTAAATTCTTCCAAAACAAATCTTCAAAGAACCAACTCTTCCCTCAACAAACAGGCTAAAGACATAAAAAGACACTTGGCCAAGAAACAGTTGAACAAGGCCATAAAAGAAATGCAAATCAAAACAACATTGAGACTCCCCTCAGTAAGAATGCCCATTATCAAGACAACTAATAATAACAGAAGCTGGAAGGGATGTGGCCAAAAGGGAACCCTACTACACTGTTGGTGGGAGTGTAAACTTGTTCAACCTCTCTGGACAGCAGTTTGGAGGGTCCTCAAAAGGATAAACATAGGGCTGGGAATATGGCCTAGTGGCAAGATTGCTTGCCTAGTACACATGAATCCCTGGGTTTGATTCCTCAGTACCACATATGTAGAAAATGGGCAGAAGTGGCACTGTGGCTCAAGTGGCAGAGTGCTAGCCTTGAGCAAAAAAGAAGCCAGGGACAGTGCTCAGGCCCTGAGTTCAAGGCCCAGGACTGGCTATATAAATAAAATAAATGGTTAAACGTAGAATTCCTCTATGACCCAACATCTCCACTTTGGGGCATCTACCCAAAAGATTACAAGCAAGACCACAGCAAAACCACCAGCACAACTATTGCTTTTAAATCCTTTCACTGTGCCTGGTTTGACTGGAGAATGACAAGTTTCACTTTACATAATTTTACTTGGGTACAAATGAATTATAATATTTGAAGTCAAACATATTCTATAATTTATTAAAATGCTACTTGTTACCATTTGTAAGAAATATGAAAATGGTTGGTAAGAGTTGGTTATAATCAAAACTATGACAAAAGAAAGCTGATATGGAAGACAGATACCATATGTAGATGATGAAGAAAAATATAGATATGGAAGATGTGATCTATCTATATAGAATACAAGTGGTAAAATTACTGTTATAAAAGGTTTGGTTTTCTAACAAACAAGGTGAATATTTTCAATAGTTTTATATCATTTTTATATCATTTTTAGAAATATATAAGTTGCAAATAAATGAATGGCTATTTTATATACCTATTAGAAATGCATATTTCTTATTTACATATTTAAGTAATAGAACAATATTCTGAGTATTTTTCTTTAAAACTAATAAAATCATATGAATGCCTATTTATAATGATGTAAGATTTCTAAATCATTCTGCATCATTATTCCAAACCTTCTTTAGAAAAACGTTTGTTTTATTATAATGTAATTCTTAAAATGCAATAGAATTTTTGTTTTCATAGGACTTCCCTTTTAAATTTTTTCTTCAATTTATTAGTATATGTGATAGACATGGTTTTCCTGAATTTATTAAGTTTTCAAATTCTTATGCCTTTTATTTAAAAAATATTGTAAAGGTGAATTATAAAGGGGTTACCATTAAATAAGTTAGGGAAGGTATACATTTTCTTTTAACTACTGTCACCTCTTCCCTCATTTTCTCCCAATTATTTTCCCTTCTAATCTCTCTCCTCCACAGGTTGTATAGTTCACTTTTAAAACAGTGCCTGGTTCGTATCACTGCTGAATTAATTCACTCTTTTAAAGCAAGTTCTTTATTGACAATTAGCAGCCACACTGTAACAAAATGTATTTAGAGCTGTGTATTCTGAAGTATATTTTTAAGATAGAGCATATAAAATCAATCCACTTAAGGATAGTTCAGGAATTGGAAGAAAGCTAATAGAAGTTCACAATGTCAGACATTAGAAATCCTGTGGAGACATTTAATTATAATTTCCCCTAATTCATGACTTGTCTACTTTAATAGCTGTAGGTTTGCAATTACTCAGTTAACACAAATATGCCTATTACATACATAATAATGATAGTAATAACAATAAATGTGAAGTATTCAAGACAATGTCTTCTAGGCTAGTTTTCCAGAATGTAAATAAGACTGTAATTATTATATGCAAACATCAATTAATGTCACAATAGTAATTTTTACTGAGTTAAACTGCACTGGAACAATCTTAATACTCCTTACTGGTTTAGTTAAACAGAAGGAAGCATACAGAGTCAGTGCAAAGGCTAAAAGACAGAAAAAGAGAAAGAAGGAAAAACAAATAACTCAAAACTTCATAATTGATAGAGTATATTAATTTTCTTATTCAATAACCTCAATAAATTCTAAGTAGATTGAGAAAGCTTAAAGACATCCTCACACAGACACATTAGAGTCAAATTGGGAAAACTCAAACAAAATAAAAATCATGAAAATAGGAAAAGAAAAATAACACAGTAGGAATCTCAATAAACAGAGCAGTTGGTTAATCTCATAAGAAACTCTAGAGGAGAGAAGTCAAGCAGCAATAGAAGGATTGAAAGTCCATTTTGAAAGTATTAAGAAGAGCTCAATAGCTAAGTACATGTGTACATAGGACCATATAAGATAATGGTAAGCAAAATGAACTCCAAATATGGAAATAAGAGGCTTTTCTATGTTGTAATTGTTTTTAATACACTAATGTGAACTTATTTCTTTTTTACTTTCTTTCATTTTCCCAAGTTTTTTCCCTTGTTGTAACTGTATTAGATTTGGTACCTTGTATTTTGTATATACATTTATCTGAATTAGGGAAGGGATGGGGAACAACAAAATCATGAGACAAAGGACAAAGGGTGAACTAATGCAGCAACAATACAAGACAATATTTTGGAAATGAACTTTACAACTTGAGGGTGTGTTGGAGGGACAGAAGGCCTGAGAAAATTGATAGATTGGGTAACAATGTTCAACACTTTATGTATGTAACTGTAACCCCATTTTTACATCACCTTGACATTGAATTAAATTAAAAAGGGACTATTAACAACCAGTTCTGCATTGAGTGAAGCTAATGTGCAAAAAGTAAATAGATTTAGAAAATCCAAGAGCATTTGTTGATATCAGACTTTCCCTTTAAAACATATTGAAAAGACTCCTTTCAAGGTGAATGAAAAACTGGAATCCACATTAAGAAACAAAGTGACAAAGTAAAAGTGACTAGGTAGGTGTAGGTGAAAATAGCACATTTTGCTTGTAACTACTTTAATCTCTTTATTTTAAAAGGTAACTACATTATCCATAATTGTAAAACTTCATGAGATAATATTCTGGGACAGCTATAGCAAAAAGGAGAAAGAAGGAATGGAGGCATGTTGGAATCCTTTTGTGTATATTATAATTAAACATTAGTCCTGAAAAAATTATTCTGTGATACTAAGTATAAAGGTAATGATAAACAACTAAATAGAGGAATCCAAATAAGAAAATAATGTAGAAGTTGTAGGAGAAAATACCTGCTTAATAAACAGCAGTCAAGGGCTGGAATTATGGCCTAGTGGCAAAAGTGCTTGCATCCTATACATGAAGCCCTAGGTTCAATTCCCCAGCACCACATATACAGAAAACAGCCAGAAGTGGTGCTGTGGCTCAAGTGGCAGAGTGCTAGACTTGAGCAAAAAGAAGCCAGGGACTGTGCTCAGGCCCTGAGTCCAAGGTCCAGGACTGGCCAAAATAAATAAATAAATAATAAATAAATAAACAGCAGTCAGGACTTGGAGAATATGTCATTTTTATTGTTCTCCAACACTCTTATCCATTATATCTTTGAATATAAATGCTATAAACTCTCCGATAGAGAGGAGCAGAGTGACAGAGTGATTCTGTAAACAAAAAGTTGCCATCTGTTGTCTTCAAGAGACCCATCTTGCAGCAAGGGACAAAAACAGGCTCCAAATGAAAGGATGGAGCAAGATCTTCCAAGCAAATGCACCTACCAAAATGACAGGAGTAGCCATCCTGATCTCAGACAAGCAGCACTTCTCATTGAAATCAATGCATAAAGACAAAGAAGGGCACTACATTTTAATACAAGGAAAAATTTAGAATCAAGACATCACAGTGATAAATTTATACTCACTGACAAAAGAGGCCCTACATATGTCAAGCAAATTCTCATAGAACTACCGAACAAGATAGACCCAAACACAATCATAGTGGGAGACTTTAATACTCCATTCTCTCCAAGAGACAGATCCAACACCCAGAGGATTAGCAAGGGAGCTGAAGACCTAAGTAACACCATATCCCAAATGGATCTGATAGATCTTTACAGACTCTTTCACCTACAGAGACCCAATTCACATTCTTCTCAGCAGCCCATGGAACATACTCCAAAATAGATCATGTCATAGCCCACACAAAGAACCTCAGCAAATACAAAAGTATTGAAGTCATCCCATGTATTATATCTGACCACAGTGGAATCAAGGTAACTCTCAATAACAAAGGATACCACAGAGGCTATACAAATAATTGGAGGCTAAACCCCTCACTGTTATCTAACACTTGGGCCATAGACCAAATTAAGGATGAAATTAACGAATTCATAAGCCACAACGACAATGAAAATACATCACAAAGAAACCTATGGCATAAAGCTAAGGCAGTACTGAGGGGCAAGATCATTGCCCTCAGCACTCACATTTAAAGAATGGAAGCAGAGCAGGTGAATAACCACACCATGAAGCTAAAACATCTGGAGAAACAAGAAATGATCGAATCTAAAATGACTAGGAGAGAGATCACAAAGATTAAAGAAGAGATAAATCTGATTGGAAATAGAAAGACCATTCAACAAATAAATAAAATTAAAAGCTGGTTCTTTGAGAAAATAAATAAAATTGACAGACCCCTGGCAAGACTAACAAAAACAAAAGAAGAGACTCATATCCGTAAAATCAGGGACTCCACCAGAAAAAGTACAACAAATACACATGAAATTCAAACAATCACAAGGAACTATTTCCAGAACCTCTACTCACTAAAAAACAATAATTTTACAGAAATGGATCAATTCTTAAAGAAGTATAAACTGCCCAAACTGAATCAAGAAGAAATAAATCAACTAAATAAACCAATAACTTACAGTGAGATACAGGGGGTAATCAAGAGCCTCCCAACAAAGAAAAGCCCAGGCACAGATGGATTCACCAATGAATTCTATAAAACCTTTAGTGAGGAGCTAATACCAATACTCCTCAAACTCTTCTGTGAAATAGAAACAGAGGGAGAAATCCCAAACTCATTCTATGAAGCAAATAGTATACTCATCCCCAAACCAGGCAAAGACCCAACAGAAAAGAGAACTACAGACCAATATCACTAATGAACACAGATGCAAAGCTCCTCAATAAAATATTGGCTGACAGGATCCAGAAACTGATCAAGAAAATTATGCATCATGACCAAGTAGGCTTCATCCCACAGACACAAGGATGGTTCAATATCTGTAAATCAATCAACGTAATTCACCACATCAACAGTACTAAAAATCAAGAATCAAATTGTTATCTCGGTTGATGCCTAAAAAGCCTTTGAACAAATACAACACCCATACTTATTCTCTGGAGAGAACAGGAATAGATGGAACATTCCTTAAAACAATAAAAGAAATATACAATAGACCAACTGCTAATATCATATTAAATGGGGAGAAACTGAAACAACTCCCCCTAAACTCAGGAACAACACAAGGATGCCCACTCTCCCCACTTCTTTTCAACATAGTGCTGGAATCCCTAGCCATAGCAATAAGGCAAGAGGAAGACATCAAAAGGATCCACATCGCCAAAGAAGAAATCAAGCTATCCCTATTCACAGATGACATGATCTTATATCTGAAGGACCCAAAAAACTCAGTCCCCAAACTCCTCCACCTAATAAACCATTTTGGCAAAGTAGCAGGATACAAAATCAATCCAAAAAGTCAGCAGCTATTCTGTACACCAGCAATGTACAAAGAGAAAAGGAAATTATGGAAATAATACCATTTACAGTAGCTAAAAAAAGAATAAATTACATACGGATCAACCTAACTAAAGATGTGAAGGACCTATTTAATGAGATTATAAAAATCTAAAAAGGGAAATCAAAGAAGACACAAGGAGATGGAAAGACCTCCCATGCTCATGGGTAGGCAGAATCAATACAGTGAAAATGGCCATATTGCCCAAATTGTTATACAAATTCAATGCAATCCCCATCAAGATCCCAGCTACATTCTTCACTGAAATAGAAAAGGCAACCCATAAATTCATATGGAACAGCAAAAGACCTAGAATAGCCAAAGCAATTCTAGGCAAAAAAAAAAAAAAAAAAAAAAAAAAAAAGTGCAGGAGGTATCACAATACCAGACTTCAAGCTCTATTATAGAGCCATCATAACAAAATCAGCCTGGTATTAGTATAAAAACAGACCTGAAGGCAAATGGAATAGAATTGAAGACCCAGAAATAAAACAGCACTCTTACAGTCAGCTGATATTTTACAAAGAAGCTAAAGACATACAATGGAAAAAGCAGAGGCTCTTCAACTACTGGTGCTGGGAAAATTGGGCAGCCATATGCAAAAAACTCAAAGCAGACACTAGCCTATCACCATGCACCAAGATCAACTCAAAATGGATCAAGGACCTCAACATCAGACCTGAATCCTTGAAACTACTGAAGGACAGAGTAGAAAAGACGCTAGAACTTACAGGCACAGGAAGGAACTTCCTGAAAAGAATCCCAGGGGCGCAACAGATAGGGGAGAGACTCGACAAATGGGACTACTACAAAATAAAAAGTTTCTGCATTGTTGGGATCCATCTTTCCCCTTGATGGAAGGGGCTTGATGCACCTCCTCCAGCCCTGGGGAATGCGGCCCTACTACCCCCTCTGGATTGGAATCCAGAGGAACCGGTTGGGCAAAGAGCCCCCCAACCTCTAGCCAGCCTGGCGCGGCCCTGGTTCTGCACGCTCGAGGGACGTTAGCCCTTGGGGGTCAGGTGATACCTTTCGGCCTATCGACATCCTGGCCAAACCCCTCCCTCGGAATCATCTCCCCTTGTCCTTCTCTTAATAAAGTCAGTTCGCTCTAAGAAGCCGGCCCCATTGCATATGTTCACCAGACTTCTAGGGTAAGGAGGCGATCACATATCTGCGGCAGATCCCGTGCACGTCAGGTCGGAGCTGACTGCCGTTCCACTCTAACTTACCTGCAGGTCGGGTGATTAGGGGAGAGGGCGAGATTACCCGTCTTGGGCTAACGCCCTAGCTGCATAGCTAAGGACATAGCCACCAAATAGAAAGACAGCCCACCATATGGGAAAGGATCTTTACCAGCACATCAACAGACAAAGGCCTAATATCCATCATCTACAGAGAACTGAAAAAACTAACCCCCTCCAAGCCCAGTAAACCAATTAGGAAATGGGCAAAGGACCTAAAGAGAGACTTCACAAGAGTAGAGATAAAAATGGCAAAGAAAAATATGAGTAAATGTTCAACATCACTGGCAGTAAAGGAATTGCACATGAAAACAACCCTGAGATACCACCTCACTCCAGATAGAATGGCCTATACTCTGAACTCAGGCAACAACAAATGCTGGAGGGGGTGGGGAGAAAGAGGAACCCTTCTCCATTGTTGGTGAGAGTGCAAATTAGTACAACCACTTTGGAGGACAGCATGGAGGTTCCTCAAAAAGCTCAACATAGACCTACCCTATGACCCTGCCATACCACTCCTAGACATCTATCCTGATCAACAGGTCCCAAGATATCAAAAAGACATCTGCACTTCCATGTTTATCACTGCACAATTCACAATAGCCAAAATATGGAAACAACCCCAATGCCCCTCCATAGATGAATGGATCCAAAAATATGGTACCTATACACAATAGAATAGTACATAGCGATTAGAAATGGTGACATATTGGTATTTGCAGGGAAATGGTCAGAACTTGAACAAATAATGTTGAGCGAGCAAGCCTAGAACACAGAAAACAAAGGGGCATGATCTCCTTGATATATGACTGTTAAGGTTGGGGGAGGGTGAGGGAATAGAGACCAGGTCTGCGAAACCAAAAACTTCTTGTCAAATGGTATTTCCCACAGGTTTGGGTTAGCGTCCCTACATTATGTAACTAAAACCAAACAACTACTCAACATGTAAAGGCCAAAAATAGACCTCTCAGTGGATCACAACAGCTCAAAAGCTATGTATGTATGTTCATATAAGACAAGGATAAGCAAACTCTATTGTTGATGTTACATTTAAAGTCCTAGGTGAATTTCCTTTGGTGTGTCCACGTGGCTACTATATATGTTTTTGGTACACTGTGTAATGTATATATGTCTACCTGATCTAGGGAAGGGAAAGAAAAACAGGGTGTAAGATATTACAAGAAATGTACACACTGCCCTATTATGTAACTGTAGCCCTTTTGCACAACACCTTGTCAAAAAATTTGTTTAATTAATAAATAATTATTTTAAAAAGAAAAACAATGTTGATTTCTATATAATACTAATTGGTAATCCAAAGATGGAATATTGAAAATAATGCTATTGTTACTATTATCATTAATGCATTATTATTACTTGGAAGTCTTAGAGATCAAAAGCAGAACTTGTTGCATGCTAGTTAAATATGCTATTACAAAAGTGACCCCACATCCCAACAATTCAACTTAAAATAACTACAAAAAAATTTTTAAGTATCTAGTGTATTTACCTAAGGGATGTAAGATATCTAACTTAAAATATGAATCATTCTTTTAGAAAAATAAAGAAATTTAACTAAATTGGAAAATATTACCTGCATGAGTCAAAAGACTTCATTTTGTTATGACATTAATACTTCTTAAATTAATCTCCTAAATCAATATATCCTCATCAATATCTCAGCTTCCTTTTTGGGTCTTGCAAAAATATACAAGTTGATCCTTAAATTTATATAGAAATACAAGAGACAGAAAATCAATCTGGACATGAAATAAGCATCAAAGAATCACATACCAAACATAGGTTTGGAGGCCTAATACAATAATAAAATAATCAAGATTCAGGCCCTGCCATAAGAATAGGCATACAAATCAATAGAACACTTCGTTCAAAACGTATAAAACTCTGGACAATTGACATTTGATGAGTGCCAAACCACTTATAGGACGTAAGTCTTTTTAAAATGCTACATAGAAGAATAAAAGCTACAATGCTTCTAGGCAACAATCAGAGAAGTCAGTACAAATTAACAAAAAAGGGCCTAGGAGGGAATAAGGCATAAATATATTTGGCCATATCAAAATCCATATCTTTGGTACAACAGAATACATCATCCAGGAAGTGAAAGAAAATATATTTGGGAAAAATTATTTGTAGAATGAATCTAATTCTTATAAGAAATTTCATTTTTAATATAAAAATATTATCACTCCAGAGAACAGAGTCCTAGAGCCTAATTAAAAAATTGGTGGAAACAGTTGGAGCTTGCTTATTTACTTTCAATTAACTTGCTTAATAGTGAAAATAATAGGTTTCTCTCCCCTCCCTCTCCTTTTTTCCTAACTTTTTAATACCTTCAGTTGTTCATGCAAAAGAAGTTAATGTCAAAATATCACCTTTTCCATCATTCTTCTTCATATCCTTTGTCCCCATTCTTGATACAAATGTACATAACACAACTTAACCACTCTTTTTTTTTTTGGGGGGGGGAGCTTGAATTCAGGGCCTGAGCACTGTCCCTAGTTTCTTTTTGCTCAAGGCTCCGCCACTTCTGGCCCTTTTCTATATATGTGGTGCTGAAGAATTGAACCCAGGGCTTCATGTATATGAGGTAAGCACTCTTGCCACTAGGCCATATTCCCAGCCCATTAACCACTCTTTTATTTTTACCCTCTCTTTATCCTCCGCCATTGTGTATACTTGTTCTTGATCCATTTTTCTATTGAGGGGTATAAGTTGATTCCATACCATGGCTATGGTGAATATGGTGAATGGTGCTGCAATAAATATGTTTATGCTGGTGGCTTTCTTGTATCAAGACTTGTTATCTTTTGGATAAATGCTCACAAGAAGAATGACTAGATCACAGGCCAGTTATAATGTTGAGGTTTTCGAGAAAGCTCTACACTGTTTTCTGTTTAGTTTCTAAACATAGTATAAAAATACTTTCATTTAATCACATTTATGAATTTGTTTATGACACATAGTTCTATTACTGTTTAACTCACACTTCCATTATGTCATACTGACAAATCCTCAGAAATTGTTCTTGCCTTCCTTCTGATCCTCAGCCTAAACCACTGTCATTACTCATTACTTTCCCTTCATTTCCTTACTCTTTCAAATTTTTGGTTTTCCTCAATCTATAAGAATATTGCTAAATCAGTACCAAGCTAAACTTATCAATATATTCTTGTACTGTGTTGTATTATACCCCACATTTGTCAGAGACATCGTTTTTTACTAGGAATGGCCTGATTGGTGCCTTGCCTCCCTCTACAACATGGTCTGTGAGTAATTATGTTTTTTTGGGTTTTTTTTTTTGGCCAGTCCTGGGCCTTGGACTCAGGACCCGAGCACTATCCCTGGCTTCTTCCCGCTCAAGGCCAGCACTCTGCCACCTGAGCCACAGCGCCCCTTCTGGCCGTTTTCCATATATGTGGTGCTGGGGAATCGAACTGAGAGCTTCATGTGTAGGAGGCAAGCACTCTTGCCACTAGGCCATATTCCCAGCCCAGTAATTATGTTTTGTTTTGTTTTTTTTTTTTTTTTTTGGCCAGTCCTGGGCCTTGGACTCAGGGCCTGAGCACTGTCCCTAGCTTCTTTTTGCTCAAGGCTAGCACTCTGCCACTTGAGCCACAGCACCGCTTCTGGCCGTTTTCTGTATATGTGGTGCTGGGGAACCGAACCTAGGGCCTCATGTATCCGAGGCAGGCGCTCTTGCCACTAGGCTATATCCCCAGCCCAGTAATTATGTTTTTGATATGATACAACTATGTTTCACTAGCCATAGTGACATCCTGTAAGGATATTTAGCATTTTCTCCCTTGAGTTCTATCTTTACCCAGTCTACTTCATTTTACTCACACTCATTAGGGAAACTTTCCAAGATTTCTTCAAAATTGATCGAGTAAATAGATCAGAAATTCTAGCATTAAAAGCAGTGGTACTTTTACTATTCTAGTCCTGCCATAAAGTAGAAATGTTTGCATATATGCTTATTTAATTACTGCATAATTCCTTATTCTACCACAAAATTATTGCCATTAAATGTTTAAATTTTCAATATTTACATTCAATGATCAATACCATGCATGAAATAAAATAGATCCATTAATATCATTCGGGTCTCTATCAAATAGTATAATTTTAACTTGCACGGGATGTGAATTGCATTTCTTTCTGCTAGGTGAATTTAAATATTGAAATTATCATTTCAAGTTTTTTGAAACTACGTCTTTAAAATCTTCTCCATTATGACAAATTTGTCATAGCGAGAATCTGGAACCAACCCAGATGCCCCTCAGTAGACGAATGGATCAGGAAAATGTGGTACATATACACAATGGAATTTTATGCCTCTATCAGAAAGAATGACATTGTCCCATTTGTAAGGAAATGGAAGGACTTGGAAAAAATTATACTAAATGAAATGAGCCAGACCCAAAGAAACATGGACTCTATGGTCTCTTTTATTGGGAATAATTAGTACAGGTTTAGGCAAGTCATAGCAGAGCATCACAAGGCCCAATAGTACCCTTATGAACACCTAAGATGATGCTAAGTGAAATGAACTCCACGTTATGGAGACAATTGTTATATCACAGTTGTAACTACTTTCAACGTCCCATGTGTATCTGTAGCTTCTGTTATTGATGATGTTCTTGTATCACCTTCCTGTGGTTGTACCTACACTATTTCTGTAATCTTATCTGAGTATATTGGAAACCATGTATACTGGTATTGGAACTAGGAAATTGAAAGGGAATACCAAAATTGAGAGACACAGGGTAAAAAAAGACAAACAACTACAAAAGTAATACTTGCAAAACTGTTTGGTGTAAGTGAACTGAACAACTCAGGGGAGGAAAGGGTAAGGGGAGGGGGGAGGGGGGCATGAGGGACAAGGTAACAAACAGTACAAGAAATGTATCCAATACCTAACGTATGAAACTGTAACTCTCTGTACATCAGTTTGATAAAAAAAATTGAAAAAATAAATAAATAAAATCTTCTCCATTGTTATGTTCAGAAAACATGTATGTATATACTATGACAAGAAAACATTGCATAGATCCTATTGTCAAAATTGGTTTCATTATATTAAAAACAGAACTGTTCATTTAATGAAATATAAAAATCAAACACACAATGGAATGGTGGGTTCTTTATTGCCCACAGACACAGAACAACATCAGTTGATCCCTTCAGGCTGATGCTTTTTCCAAGAGAATCTTTGATATACATACTTTCCACCTGGCCACCAGTAGTACTGGATTTCAAGGCCTGTTCTTAATGTCCTCTGTAGTGTTACAGCAACCTTCAATGTGGCCTCTCAAATTGTACTTTAGAGTCCCTAGGAGGCATTCCTAGTGTAATAGACAGGGTTCTTTACAAAGGTGACTCATATATTGCCGCTTCTTTTCTTCAAAGAGTGCTTACTTCTAACAACAAAAAAGAGAAACAACAACAAAAAAACCCTTGACCTACAAAGGATAACATAATCTTTTGTTCAGTGATCATACTGGATTGATCTTGTACCATTCTGCACACCCTTCGCTCAGGGTGCATGTTCTGCTCTTGTGATAGACCTATATTGTTCCCATACTAGTTCATTGCTCTTGTAACCTTATAAAAAAAAAAAAAACTCTTCTACCCATCATTGATATGGTATCCTTGAGAGGACCTTCTGTAAAAAGGTTAACCATCTCTAGCTGTCTGCATCTTCATAGGAGGATTTAGTGCTAGCTCATGGTTTCTTCTACTAGTCCTTGAGTATTTCTGTATTTCTGTTGTTCAGAACTACCTCATTCATCACTATTTACAGGCAATGGGATATTAGGTGACAGGTAGCAATGTCTTAATAACCAGGTAGCAAATAAAGTAACAAATTATTATGACTATTTTAGGGGCAATGGAGCAGAAGCATTATAAAGAAGATGAGAGAGAAATCTCTACATGTTTTAAGAGAAAGAAGACTTCAACTTTAAACTAGATGGAGAGCAATCATAATTATCAAGGTGAAAGAAGGAAAAGATCAATAATAAAAATTTTTCGTGGTATTAGGTAGTTATGGTGCTGGCTATAGTGTTGTCTGTAAAATGAAGCTAAGTTTGTGTCCTTTGTATGAGGAAGATTTCTCCTGGAATTGAAAGTATTTTCATAGAAAAGAATAATAACACAGGTAGCAGTGATTGATATATTTAAAATATTTTAATCTTAAATTATCTTACATCTTTCAGTGAAATTAAAGAAATTGAAATCATTAAACCTACAAGTATTTGTCTTTTCATTGCATAATGTTTCTTCCTTAAATGGTGGTAAAGCATACAATGCTGTTAATAAATATATATAGATGTATGCAGCTCTTGAAATCTATTTATATTTGTATACATCCAACATATTTATTTTCTAAAAGTATCTTTACTAAAGATATTAGTTTTATTTACATTTCCTAAGTATCTTTCCTAAAAGGGCTAAGGAGAAAATGCACAAAACACAGAAACACCATATATATATATATATGTATATATGTATATATATTATATATAATATATGCACCATAATATAATTTTACATTGGCAGGAAAAGAATTTGAATAGAATGTTAAAGTATGAAAATAAACATTAGATTAGAAGTCAAAATATTTTTACTCTCCTCCTGACTACACTTGACTTGTCGAACAAGTCTGTTTTCCCAAGTTACATTTTTTTCCTGTGAGAATTCCTCTACTGTGTGAAATAAGGAGAAATATTCCCAGCAATAGATATGTGGTGTCATCACTTAATGTGTGCTTACACCGAACTTACATGTTCACACATGTTCCACAAATAGATGGAAATGTCATGTGAACACTTCAAACTATGCTGTTAAATTGTTTACTGAAACAGAGAGGATTTGCCAGCTCATGGTCCTACATCTACAAAAGAGCACAGGCTGAAATGGGCTGAAAACCCAAGAGGAATGAGGAAGATGCCATTACCACCAACATCTCCACAAATTCTCAGAAATGTATTTGCTCAAATTCTGTGATAAGTTAATAGAAAATTTTGGATGTTTCATCCCATATTTAAATTTAATTTCCTTTTTATAACTAATTGATAAGTCATAAATGCATGTATTTATAGAATAGAGTGTGTTGTTTGAGTATTTATATAAAAAACAAAATGGTTAAATAAAACTAATTAACATCTCTATTAGTTCACTTACCCATCATTTTGAGGAAAGGCAGAACTCTCCATCCAGTGTTCAAGGATATGTAAATATAGACTTGGCTTGCTCAAAATAGACTAATAACTGGTTCAGGGTATATAACAGTGTGCTGAGCTCTCAGAGGGGCAAATTCCCAAACAACTGTAAATACTTTTTGTCATGGAATTCCCTCTAATTGTCTTCTACCATCTTATCTAACATACACCTCTGGTCCCAAAAGGATCAACTGAAAATCTTCTTTAAAATAAATATATGGTTAAAAATATTGTAAAGCATATTTAAAATTGTCTGTTTAAATGTCCACATCACACAATAAAATCTGTTGTAATGGAAAATATAAAATAAATGTTGAAAGTGTATGCATTTGTCAGGAGGTATCTAGAAGATGTCAGAAAAGGGTGAACTAAACTTTACTTCACATGTATAAGTGAATCATATTTAATAGTAAAGAAATGTTGGCTATTTTTGTTTATAATGAAGTGATACTTATTTCAATATTTCATTTGTATCTAAGGGAAAATTTGAGATAATTTTAGTGTTTGCCTAAAAGTAGCTAGGGATGTGATTTTATTAGGCACAATGAACACGCTAGGAATAAAAATGGATATAATACCTGAGAAACTGTGTCCTTATTAATAAATGTTCTGGCAGAAATAGCTTCTAAATCATTCTCAATGGTATTGTAGGGTGAAATACATGAAGTTGCCTACTTTGACCCCATTTACTCTAATTAGGCCTTGTTGGATAACCAAGCAACCATAAATGACTCTGGCAAATACACAAAGACAACAAAAGGATCCCTCACTCACATTTTAAAAGAAAACTGTGGCTGCATAGTTGTCTAGAGTAAGTATCAGTACCTTTATTAATTTTCTTGTTTTGATGACCATTTCCTTTAAAACTATACTGTAATCCATTTTAGACACATAAAACATTCAGAAAATTTTGAATGAGCTACGTAGGAGTGATTGATTCAATATTATCTTTATAATAGAGATGCTTGCTTTAATTTTTGCTGAAAAATGTGTGGCCCCATTTATTACCATGATTTACATAGCAGATATAAAAATCTCAATCCTTCTTTTCTGACTAGAAATTATATGTTGTTTAAATGAATATATTTACCATTTAAAAATGAATATTGCAGATATAGAAAGTTTTTAAGTGTTTCTAAGGTAATTATAAAAATAAGAGAAGCAAAAGAGGTCTTCCAGAATGAAGAATGAGAACACTACTAAGGAAAAGGCAGAGCTATGAGTAAGCTAAGGAGAGGGCATTCATGTATTAAAGGTGCAACCAATAATGCAAATACACTGTTCTAGAACCTGTGACCAGATAAAGAAGGCTAATTTCTTCCTGGTGAAAGTGTTGGTAACATGTAAATGAGTGGTATTAACTTATCTGAACAAAAATACTACAATTACAAATATTCCCATAGGGTTGGGACCAAAAAGGGAAATAATGGAAGAGATGACATTAGTTAAAATGCATTGTACTCAAACTGGCACATGGAATTGAAACTCTTTTGCAGAACTATTTCAAGATAGTTAAAAAATGGCATAAGTATCCCCCAGAGAATTATATAAAATTAAGATGATCTTATTAGCATATACCTTACACTACACACAGGAAAGCAAGTATAATTTAAATGATTGTAGCTCATTCATGTTTGTTCTCTCTATTTAAAAGAAATGTGTCTTCAGGGAATGAAGCTGCAGTTTGCAACTTAAATTCTTCTTTACTGCGTTCACAATTGATTACACATAAAAAAGTACCTTCTATTTCCCTTACCTCTATGTCTAGCACAAGGTTTGTCAGATTTGGCTGGTATTTTTTGGAGGGGTTATCTTTATGAGGAGGTGCTGCTCTGTGCATCCTCTACTCATTAGAATGTCAGAGAATCTTCAGTTGGAATCATCGACATTATCTCTAGAGTTGCAAAATGCCTCCTGTGTACAAAACTCATTCCTAGTTGAGAGTTGCTGGCCTAAGAAACAAAGAAACTGTACAATCATGCACATAGCAGCAGTCATGAATATACAACTCCCAAGGTCTCAATGGTTAATTAGCATGAGATACACTGCTGAATTCAGACACTGCTGAGAAGACCACTGCTAAGGCCAAGTTTTTTTTTTCTTTTAAAATAACAAATTGCCCACGACTACAGGCAATATACATGGCAACATAGTCAAGAAAAATCTTCCAAAATCACTCTTTGCCTCAGATTTTGCAAAGAGAATTGCACATTTTGGGGGTACATGTTTTTAAATGATTCATTCATTTGATATGTTTGGGTTTTGTTTTATTTTATTTCCCTCTGCAAGTTTTTTATTTCCTCAAACTAAATCAGTCAAATTTCTTCATTTCATGGTGCTTTGGAGTTATTTGTTAGGTTGGATATCAGTGGCTCATACTATTCAGGTATTCAGGAGGCATCTGAAGAACCATCCCAGGAAAGAAAGTTCATTAGACTTTTACCTTCAATTGATCACCAAAAAGCCAGTAGTGGAGGAGTGAATCAAGTAGTAGAGCACTAGCTTTGAGCAAAGAAGTTCAGAGACAGCACCCAGGCTTTGAGGTCAAGCCTCAAGATTTGCGCACACACACATACACATACATACACACACACACACACACACACACACACACAAACATACACACAGAGATATCTTTGGAGGCTGTAGCTCAGGTATAGCATGCTTACTTAGTATTCCTAACAACATAAGCCCCCCAAACTTTGCACACATATGCTAGTTATATCTATCACCCTTACATATCCAAATGACACATTACAAATACCACATATCACAAATGACCTAATGATAAATCATAACTAATCTCATGGCAATTGGTGTTTTCTGGCTATGTCTTGTATCCAATATATTTTATTATTTCATAATGACCCAAAGTGGATAGGTACCATTGTCTTTGAACTCATTCTTCTGCCACATATAAATTTATTATCTCAATTTGAGAGAATTTTATAGAATGAATTTAAACACAGATTTTTCAGAGATTTGAGGCTACACTTTTGTTTCTTATTTATTGCATTTTACAAGAAATATTTTTCCTCTTTTGAAAAAGTCTTAATATCTAAGCACATGAAATTTGAACTCAATTCCAAATATCTTTTCTAATTTCAGAAAAATGGTGTGATAGAAAAATTTATGGCTATTGTTCTTTACCATGACCACTAGTGTGCCATCACTGACAACTGAAGTAATACAACCAATACTAAAAACATTTTTCTCATTGTATCATTAACAGTGAGCTTTTTCTTGAAATAATTATGGTTCTAAGAGATAAAATATCCAAACACTTAAAAAATTATTAAGAGAAGTTTTGAGACTAACTCACTTCTTTACATTATCTTACTAAATAGTTATGTGGCTTTTAATTACATTCCTCATTAGATAGTCACCTAGTTTAAATCCAAAGAATGCCATGAGAATTATTTCTGAAAAATACTTATTTTTATTTTAAACTCCTAAACAAAATATTGCTCTTATTCCATACAGTATCCTTATCCATATTAAATAACCAAAAATAACCGTGTGTGTGTGTGTGTGTGTGTGTGTGTGTGTGTGTGTGTGTGTGTGTGTGTGTGAGTTCTTGGGCTTGAATTCAGGTCTTAGGGACTATACCTCAGCTTCTTTGCCCAAGCTAAGGAGTCGGTTTTGGTGATTAATTGGAAATAAGAGTGTTACAAACTTTCCTTCCCATGCTGCCTCTGAACCTTGGCTCTGAAATGTGATCCTCATATCTCAGCCTACTGAATAGCTAGAATTACATGCATGAGGCATGAGTACATAGTCAATGCCCAGTGTTTATGCTGCTAAATAACAAACTAAGATTAAACTATCTTTAATTTTATTTATTTATTTATTTGTTTTTTATTTATTGTCAAAGTGATGTACAGGGAAGTTACAGTTTCATACATTAGCCCGTGGGTATATTTCTTGTACCTCCTCCCTCATTTCCCACTTCCTCCTCCCCCTTTCCCTCTCCCCACATGAGTTGTTCAGTTGGTTTACACTAAATGGTTTTGCAAGTATTGGTTTTGGAGTCATTTGTCTTTTTATCCTTTGTTGATTTTGATATTCCCTTTCACTTCTCTAGTTCTAATACCAGTAACACAGTATCCAGTGTACTCAGATGAGATACAGTGATAATGCAGGTAAAACCACAGTAAGGGGATACAAGAGGATCATGGACAATAGAAGTTACGGTTTCACATGACATGTTGAAAGTTAACTCCATGTTTAGCACTGTTTTAATCACTATCTTTAATTTAAAAAATAAGATTGGCTCTTATAATAAGCTATTCTATCATAGATTTGTCAATAACGTTTCTTAATTGACTTGCTACAAGTCCATCAAAAGGCATTTTTAGTAATCTGTTCCAATTACTTATTAGTAAAATACTTATAATTATTTGAAGAAAAATCTCCATTATGGAACTCATCATCTCTTAAGTGATTAATTTTCAAGAGAATGGGGATGGATAGAAAGTAGAGACAAATATTAGCTTAATATGATCTTTAAAAACATAACTGTATTTAGCAGGGAGAGTTCTGATTTGGGAGTAAACAGTTAAACAAGTTCCTCTCAAATCATCCAGAAATATGCTAACATAGCTGTGATCCCAGGTTTGGGTTTGCTAGTTGCAAATATATGCTACCTTCCATTTCCCAAGGTCCTGTCCTTTCTTGTTTTACCCATCAACTCTTATAATCCTAATACTTATAATTTGTTAAATTATCTGTCCTGTGACATAAATTTCTTCAGGGAACTTATCAATATTAGAAGATCAGTAAACTAGAATATTTGCTAAAAGATGACTGTGGTAATTAAGTTGTGACCAATATAGAAGATAACAGGAACAGACCTCAAAAAGATTTATGAAGATTAAATGCATATGCTTAAGGATAAAGAGTTAATTAGCACACAGAAAAACTCAGATGAGAAAGGTTTACCAACAAAACAACTAGGGTGACAGAATAATAACATAAGTTTTGTTTTTGTTTCTATTCTTGAAATGTCAATGAAGTTAGAAAAATAATGAATAAATGCTATAAGAATTAAGAAAAACATGATTTGTCATCAGAGGAAATGTCTCATTAATCAGAATTAGGGACAGTTCAATACGTATTTGTCACAAAAGACAAAATTCAGCAATGATAATCCTTAGACACTATGCTGGAAATTAACTATAAAATTTGGGAGGGGGGAGTTGGGAGGGGAAAAACTGGAAGAGAATGAGGAAGAGGGTGAAACTGCTCAAAAATAAATGTACTCATTACCTGACTCTACGTGTACCTGTACCTGTAACCCTTCTGCATATCACCTTTACAATATCATTTTTAAAAAAGACAAATTTCCAATACTGTTACCTAACTTGAGTGCTTGACTACTAGAAGCCTATAATATACATTTAAAAATGGTACAAAATGGTAAAGGGAAAAAATGGAAATGCATTTAAGTTTTGTTCCTCATGTAATTAGAGAAATCACTTCACATTGATTTAATCAGATATTATTAGCATTTTCTCTCATCATTACTATGTCCTACTTCCTTCCTCCCATCCCATTTTCCCCACAGGTGTCAGTATCCATCAACAATCCTTTAGCTTCTTAACTAATCTCCTTAAGGACCACCCAAAAAGAAATAACAAATGCTTACAGCACAGAAGTGAAGCTTTGGCTCACCTGGTAGAAAACTATCATTGAGAAAAAATAGCTAAGGGATAGATGCCAGGCCCATAACTCAAGCTTCAGGACTGGCACAAAAACAAACAAATGAAAAAAAGACAGACATAAACACTGATTGCCAATCCATCTTTTCCACCTGGAAGTGGAGAGACTCCAGTTTTCAAAGTCAGGTATTACAAATGAATTCAGTTTTGGATAACTTGGCCACCCTATAAGAGATATGAAGATTAGCCAAACCAAATGTAAAGTAGGAATACAAATTTAAAAATAGCCAGTGAGTTTCTTTTGGTTTATTTTGTAAGAAGTTTTCAGGCCTTGAGCTATGTTATATTCATATTATGTAAATTCATCACATGATACACTGAGCCTATTATTAGGTTAGTGAGTTAAAACGGTGTACTATTTTTCAGCATTATTTAGTACCTACATTTTGCTATATTTATATTACTCTCTATATATTATTTGATTGGTAATCCTAGATAACTCTCTTCAGTAGAGTTGATTATTAAAACATGGTTATACTGTTTTGTAAGAACAATGTAGGCCACGTGCAGTGACATGTGCCTATAAACATATATTCTTGAGACAATATTTTGGGAGGCTAAGACTCCAAGGCCTCATCTCAAATAACAAGCTGAGTGTTTTGGCACATCTGTGATTCTAGCTATGGAACGTTGTAAATAGTGGGACTGAGAATCCAGGCTGTCCAGAATAAAGGGGAATCTCTTATTTTAAAAAATATCTAAAAAAAAATAAATTAAGAAAATAACTAAAGGAAAAAATGTTGGGAATATGGCATGACTCAAGTTGTAAAGTACCTGCATAACATATATATGACCCTGATTCCAAACCTCAGGACTGAAAATCAACACTGAAAATGATAAATAAACATAGTCAGTCAATTGAACAGTGTTGCCTAAGCAGTAAGTGATTGATAATGATAGGATTCTAAATTTTAAAAGTAAAACACATCAGCTCCAACACAAGATCAACTGCAAAGCTTCTGTTTTCTTTATCCTGGAAAAATCATTGAACTGGTATGAAATTAAGAAACCTAGAAGAGGGTGGCAATTTCAGAATATAATGTGCCAAATGTACATTTTTACATTTTTCGCCAGTCCTGGGCTTAAACTCAGGGCCTGAACACTGTCTCTGGCTTGTTTTTGCTCAAGGTTAATACTCTACCACTTGAGCAATAGCATCACTTCTGGCTTTTTCTACATATGTGATGCTGAGGAATCGAACCCAGGGCTTCATGTATACAAGGTAAGTACTCAACCACTAGGCCATATTCCCAGCCCCTAAATGTACCATTTATTAAGTCTTGGGACATGTAATACTAGTCTCACATAGAAAATATTAGGGAAAGTATTCATAGCACACAACTTTAATTTCTGGAATTGCCTGTACTACCTTCCAGTTCTAGGAAGGAAGGAGAATACTAAAGCAGATTAAGTCCATTATTAATATTAAATGAATTTACACAACTTATAATATCCCAGAATCTGATGGTGAATAGGGCGAGTATGATACAGATAGTGAAAAGATTTTCTAACAATAGAAGTTCTGATTCTAATAATATTCCCTCCCTAAGTTTCCCTCTGAAATCCTTTGCACAGGCTACAGCTGAAGAATTCCAAGTTAGGCATATGCCAGATGAAACAACAGTGGAATGCACAAAATAGTATTACTCATTACTTACAAAAGTTTTGTTTTCCAGTAATAATGTGGTAGTATTTGTTTCTATATTCAGTTTGACTACATGTCCATTCTCGTTTTTATACATCACATCTGTATCTGCAACGACAAAGACAAATACATTAATGAGGTAATATGACAGCTGTAGAGAAGAAGCACGTATAATAAAAAGATGCATCACAATGACCAGGATTAGTCTTCAATTACCCAACCAGATGACTGCATTTGGCCTATGTTAACTCTCTTGAAAGTTCAGGAAGTCCACCTCACACATGGTCCATTGTGCAGTGAAGACAGAGGGCTGCTTAGTCTCAATGCTTAACAAATACAAACTAATTAAAATATTGGCAATCAGCTGCTTATTCTCAGGTAACAGAGACAAATTTCCTTAGGAAATCCACTTGGTATTTCTGCCCATACCTTGCAATCACAGTCTCACTCTGCTTGACTTGCTTGTTCAAGGCTGGCATTCTTTTACCTGAACCTTGTCTCTCATCCTGTGTTTTGCTTGTTATTGTTGGAAATAAATTTTCATGGGTTTTTCTGCCCAGAGCTTCCAGATCTCAGCTTCCTGAGTAGCTAGGATTATAGGCATACAATTCTGAGTGAATAATTTAATTTTGTTTAAACTGTCAATTCAATTAATTATAGTATGTCAATTCTGCTCATAAAAAACCATCCTCATGAAGGATTTGCAATCTTCTAGTCCTTCTCCAACCACTCAGTTGATAATATCCTTTTTTATCTTAGGGGTTCAGATTTTATAAATATTAGTCTCCTTTCCTGTTTTACATAATCCTTATCATGTATTATAAATACCTAACTTACTCCCTGCTAAATCTAGGAACGGAGATACTAAAGAGAATTGAGTCTATTAATTCTAATACATCATGTAAGCCAAAAGTTTCCCAGAATCTGCATGTTTCAATGGCATGCTGGGGAAAAGTATTGCATTTGTAAATTGTCCAAATTAATTGAAGCCATGTAGGTGGAAAGATTTGACATTTCAGCAAACAAGAAATTCCTATGCCTTCTTCATTCAGTTATTCAACAGTTTAAGTAAAAACATTTAGATCTGAAATGATATATTATTGATACTCAAGTGTACAGAATTCCTTTTTCTTCAGTGTGACATTCAAAACATTGATAGGGGACTGTGTTGCCTCCCATTAGAAGCAAGGATAGTATGAAGACTGCATTCTTCTTCACATATCTCCTCTGAAACTCTTCTTGGTTTTGGGAGACATCCTCATAGATTAACAAGAAGAGCCAAATATCATTCCTTATCAATGTCATTTTTAGAAAATCATTTCAATATTTGAGGACAACTTTTCCCACTTCCATTTCATAATGATGATATAGTTCCAAAGATCCCGTGTAGTTGTCTTCCCCCAGAAAGCAAGTACTCAATAGAATATACATAAGGATGAGGTTGTTTACTCAAGTATAAGAACAGCAGATAGGACATTTTGATTGTGATCCATGGGAAAGGACAAAGAAAAAGAAGCTTCTTTATCTCTCACTGTTAGCAAAACCCCAAGGTTTTGGGTTGCTATTAAGGATAGAGAAAAGAACATTAGTCATGATTTCACATACAACCGAAGTACAAGGAAGCAAAGCACGCTTGAGAAAATTAAAAACTGGAAGACATTGACATTTTTTTTTCTTTTTCTTTTTTTTTCTTCAAATTTTTATTATCAAATTGATGTACAGAGAGTTAGAGTTTCATATGTTAGGCATTGGATACATTTCTTGTACTTTTTGTTACCTTGTCCCTCATACCCCCCTCCCTCCTCCCCCTTTCCCTCCCCCCCCCCCCCGGAGGTGTTCAGTTCACTTTCACCAAACAGTTTTGTAAGTATTGCTTTTGTAGTTGTTTGTCTTTTTTTACCCTGTGTCTGTCAAATTTAGTATTCCCTTTCAATTTCCTACTTCCAATACCAGTATACACGGTTTCCAATATACTCAGATAAGATTACAGAGATAGTGTAGGTACAATCACAGGAAGGTGATACAAGAACATCATCAATAATAGAAGCTACAGATACACATGGGACGCTGAAAGTAGTTACAACTGTGATATAACAATTGTCTCCATGACATTGACATTTTATGTTAGGTTTGGTGGATAAATATTTGGAATCCAGAAAACTCTATAAAGATTAGAGGTATGTTCACACCATTAGATCTGCACTCCAGATTAAAACTTTTTTCAACTCAACTGTAATTCTTCAAATTAATATTTTGTAATATTGCTTCATGAATTACTTGAAAATCTTTTCATAACTTTCCTCATTCATTCTTTTATTTTTGTATTTATTCAATACAATCATGTCTCTTAGTTCTCTTAGTTACCTTAACTTACTCTTTGATACATTATCATTAGAGCAACCTCTGAGTTTCTTTCTGGATACATTAGCAAATTACACCCTTACAATTGTTTGTCTTAAATTGTGTTTTATGTTAGAAGAACATTAGTGAATTGGTTCATGGAATAAAGTGAATTAACACAGGAGAATCAAGTTAGATAAACTAAAAGCATGTTTGTACAATGTTTTGATTAACCTTTCTTTCTTCAAGATATTACAACTGAGATCCAATTATCCTGAACATGGAACCAAATCAGTAAGTGGCTTAAAATAAAAAGAAATGAAAAAAATAGACTAACTGCCTACTGATTCAACCATGAGTCTTGTGTCTAAATCATCCCCCAAAATCATTACCTCCACATGTGACAAGTTCTTCTGTCAATTTTATTGATAAACAATAAAAACAACATCCTTACTGAGAATTTCAAGTAAAACAGCATATAGTAGAGAAAAGCCATAATTTCATTATGTGGGAGACTGAGCTACAAAGACTGTCAGTTCCAGGCCATCCTAGGCCATAATGCAAGAACACACACACACACACACACACACACACACACACACACACACACACACACAGAATTGGCTATGGTGATGCGCACCTCTAATCTCAGCTTTGTGGGAGAGAGATATATAGGAGTTCAAGGCTACCTTATCATAAAAGATAGTGAGACTCTATCCTAAAATGTCAGCCACATGTGGTGCTACACATCTGTAAACTCAGCTACATGGTGGCTTAAACAGGAAGAACATGGCCCAAGGGCAGAAAGCCTGAGAACAGATCAGTAGTGGAGGCTTAAACTTGAGCTCTGAGCTACTCAGGAAACTGAGTTCTGAATGATGACGTTTTGAAGCCTTTCTGGGGAAGAAATATCCATTAGACTTCATCTCAAAACAAACCAAGAAAAAAAAGAAGTAGAGGCATGGCTCAAGTGGCAGGTAGTCAGCTCAATAAGCCCAAGACCCTGAGGTCAAACCCTATTAGAAGAGAGAGAGAGAGAGAGAAGAGAGGAGAGAGAGAGAAACAGGAAGGAACAGGAGGGATGAAGGAAGGGAGGGGAGGGAAGGGAGGGAGAGAAGGAAAAGGAGGGATGGAGGGACATAGGGAGGCAGGCAGGCAGACAGCATACAAACAAAGCTTTTAATGTTATAGTGTAGTTCTCAATATGGTATTGACAGTGACTGGATTAGGAATTAAAACATCCTATAGCCATATGATTACTATTTGTTCCAAGATGTTCTTGCCAGTGAAGGAAGGGCTCTAAACAATTACAAAATAATCCTCTTTCAGAAATTTGCAGAAAATTAATTTCTGTACACAACAATTTCTAGGATTAGGTAAATTGCTAAGTGAACAAACAACTTAGCTACATCATAAAATGTGCCAGATCCCAGACATCATCTCACAAAAAACTTCAGCTACCCATAATGAAATAAGATGCCTAGCCCCATATACAACTCCTATTAATCAAGTCCTTCGAAACACTTAATGAATCCTTTCAAGGGTTGTCTTCCCTGAGTAGAGTACGTAATAAACTCAGATTTGTTAACAAGTTATTCTAGTCTTTAACAAGTAGAGAGTTAATTAAATTCACTCTCGATGTATTTCAAAATATATTTATCTTGCTAGTTGTGGATATTATTGCTAATATAATTATGCATTTAAATTTGACATGATACTTTGCTTTTTACATTTCAAAATTAAATATGTCTATAAACAATTCTCAAAACTTAGGAAAAATATTGGCAAATTGGTTCTATTAGATATTCAAATCCATACACAATCTTCATTTAAAACAATTGATAAAAATCAAAATGTCCATAGCAGCCCATACTTTAAAAAGAAACACATTATCAAAGAACTGAGAAAGGTAAAAATTGTGGATCCAAATAATGAAACTATTTTCACAGAAAATGACCAAATCATTTCAGAAAAAATTTCTTAAATATTGAGTTAAGACTTGAATGATTAATTGAAGATAATCAATGGTTAAATTAAGAATATGGAAAGGAGAAAAGATGGCACGACACAGTAGGGAGGTACCCCGACTCGCTACAACTGAATAGCGAGCTGGGAACTCCAACACCCAACACCCCATCAAGAACCCAGCAAAACCAGCAGCCAGAAGCAGTGGAGATATGCAGGAAAACACAAAGGAGTAAAAAAGAAGAGCTGAAAACCTACACGGAGCCGGAGAATCTCTGGGGCACCCTCCCCCCACCAGCCGACCCTGGCCCAAACAGGGCCAGGCTGGGAAAGGGGAACCCGGTGACCGGCAGACAGGCTGCTGGGAGTGCAGAATTCAGACAGCGGGAGACCCCACGGTCACTAGGGAGGGTGCAGACCAAGACATACATCAGCAGCGACAAGAAGTTCAGGTCCACACCGGGTTAGGACAGACGGTGGCTGGGGAACCCAGCGCAGCAGAAGGAGGGAACTGGGCACGCCACCACGACACTTCGCCACCCCCTGAAGGACCAATGGCTGCGCGGGACACACACACAATCCAGGATCAGTGAGTCCCCCATTACCCTCTCACCCAATGGGAGACCAGCTATCAGAGACCCAAGCCCTACAAAGAAGCTAGATCTCCCTGCTGCCTCCTCCCCACCCTGAGGGAACAAAGAACCCCCAAAACAGGTGGGAAGCTCCCATCAGGCGCTGGGAACTCAGTTTAGCAGGGGAAGGGCGGAGCAGCCCCAAGGCCACACAGGATCCAGATCTAGCCGAATTGGCCCTGTCCCCTTCCCAACAGGGGCTGGGGGACTGCCAGTAGTGCAAGCCCCACCTGAGGCACCTGGACCTCGCAGACTCTTACAACTAAAATCACAGTCGCTGGTGGGCAATACCAGCACAGCAGGGACACCTGGGCCTGATCACATCCCCCCTCGCAGCGGAGGCGAGGTCTGAGGGTGATAACCCATGCCCAGACAGTCGATCCCACTGGGCCCCACACATACCGCCCGCCCCCCAACGGACTCGCGGGAGGGCGCAAACACAACCCAACAACCCGGGGCTCACTCTGGGAGGCGTACCCCGCTAAAGTGGACTGGGCCACAGTGGCAGCGCCTGTTGTAGCCAGCGCACAGCGCACAGGTGGGCGGGGCCCCCGGCAACAGCGCCCACTCTGGTAGGTGTACCCCGCACTGGTGGGCAGGGCCACAGCAGCAGCACCTGCTTCGGTAGACACACCTACACAGGAGGGAGGGCAGAGCTATAAACCAAACCTGAGAAGCCACCCACAAATCTCCAGATGTACAAATCACAAAGAAACATAACACAGTTCATCAAAGAGCAAGCCAACTCACCAGCTCCAAAAAGCAGCATGACTGTAGAGGAGATGGAGAATAAAAAAGCAAATGAGGCCATGTTAAAAGGAATGATGGAAAGCGTCAGAAATGAAATCAGAAAACAATTCCAGGAGTTTAGAGCAGAAATCTGGAAGGACACCCAGGAAGCCAAGAAAGAAATGGAAGCAAAAATGGATACAATGCAAGCCTTCTTTAAAGAAATAGAAGCAAAAATGGATAAAATGCATGCCTCCCTTAAAGAAAATCTTAACATCCTGAGAAGTGAAATGCATGAAAAAATAGATTTAAAATACAACTCTTTAAAGGAAGAAATTTCCACGATCAGAGCTGATCTGACAACCATAAATAGCTCTCTGACATCCATAAACTCCGTAATTGAAACCATAACACAAAGAGTGGACCATATGGAATCCAGAATCTCTCGCCTGGATGATGAAGCAGCTGACAACAACCAGAAAATTACCACACTCCAAGAAATGGTGAAGCTTCAGGGCAGACTAATCCAGGAACTAGTGGACAAAGACAAGAGATATAATCTGCGCATAATTGGAATAGAAGAAGGAGCCGAATACCAGAGCAGAGGGCTTAAACATGTTCTCAATAAAGTTATTGCAGAAAACTTCCCCAATCTCACAGGGGACCCCATCCAGGTAACCAAAGCCTATAGGACACCTGGCAGTCCAGACCCCAGAAAAGCCACCCCAAGGCACATAATATTCAAGTCTTCAGACCTCAAGATTAAAGAGCAAATTCTGAATTCAGCCAAAGTGAAGAAAGAAATTTTCTACAAGGGGAAGAGCATTCGAATAACAGCTGACTTATCCACACAAACTTACCAAGCACGAAGTGAGTGGAAGAACACCATCCAAGTATTTCAGGCTAACAATATGCAACCTCGGATTAAATATCCAGTGAAATGGGAGTTCACATTCGAACAGAAAACCAGATCTTTCCACACCAAAGAGGAGCTAAAGGAGTATGTGAATAAAAAACCAGCCCTACAGCGAATTTAAAGAGGGGAACCCCACCCAACAGAGATCGTACAAGACACAGACAGAATCAGAAAGAAACTTCAATAGCCAAAGTCCAACACAAATAACAGCTCACAAAAGACAAGACAAAAAAAGAGGAAAAAACAGCCCAACAAGAAAATGGAAGGAGAAAAAACACCCTTATCCTTGATCTCTTTGAATATAAATGGTTTAAACTATCCGATAAAGAGGAGCAGACTGGCAGAATGGATCCGCAAACAAAAAGTTGACATCTGCTGCCTACAAGAAACCCACCTTACAGCAAGAGACAAAAACAGGCTCTGAATGAAAGGATGGAGCAAGATCTACCAAGCAAATGCACCTACCAAAACGGCAGGTGTAGCCATCCTGATCTCAGAAAAACTGGACTTTTCATTAAAATCAACTCAAAAAGACAAAGAAGGACACTACATTTTAATACAAGGAAAAATCCAGAATCAAGACATCATGATGATGAATATATACTCACCGAACAAAAGAGGCCGTACATATGTCAAGCAAATTCTCACAGAATTACAGAACAAGTTAGACGCAAACACAATCACAGTGGGTGACCTTAATAGATCACTCTCTCCAAGAGACAGATCCAACACCCAGAGGATTAGCAAGGGGGCTGAGGACCAAAGTAACACCATTTCCCAAATGGATCTGACAGACCTATACAGAATCTTCCACCCTCCAGAGACCCAATACACCTTCTTTTCAGCAGCCCATGAATCATATTCCAAATAGACCACACAAAGAACCTCAGCAAATACAAAAGTTTTGACGTCATCCCATGTATTATATCTGATCAGAGTGGATTAAAGGTAACCCTCAACAACAAAGGATACCACAGAGGCTATACACAGTCTTGGAGGCTAAACCCCACAGTGCTATCCAACACTTGGGCCACAGACCAAATTAAAGATGAAATCAACGAATTCATAAGCCACAATGACAATGAAAACACATCACAAAGAAACCTATGAGACACAGCTAAGGCAGTACTGAGGGGCAAGATCATTGCTCTCAGCACTCACATTAAAAGAATGGAAGCAGAGCAGGCGAATAATCTCACGATGAAACTAAAACAACTGGAGAAACAAGAAATGACAGAATCTAAAACGACTAGGAGGGGAGAGATCACAAAGATCAAAGAAGAGATAAATCTGATTGAAAATAGAAAGACCATTCAACAAATAAATAAGACTAAAAGCTGCTTCTTTGAGAAAACAAATAAAATTGAGAGACCCCTCGCAAGACTTAGAAAAAAAAGAAGAGACTCATATACGTAAAATCAAGGACTCCACCGGAAAAATTACAACAAGTACACACGATATTCAAACAATCATAAGGAGCTATTTCCAAAACCTCTACTCAGCAAAAAACAATAATTTTACAGAAAAGGATCAATTCTTAGAGAAGTACAAACTGCCCAAACTGAACCAAGAAGAAATAAATCAACTAAATAAACCAATAACTTACAGTGAGATACAGGAGGTAATCAAGAACCTCCCTACTAAGTAAAGCCCAGGCCCAGATGGATTCACCAACGAATTCTATAAAACCTTTAGTGATGAGCTAATACCAATACTCCTCAAACTCTTCTGCGAAATAGAAACAGAGGGAGAAATCCCAAACTCATTCTACGAAGCTAAAATCATACTTATTCCCAAACCAGGTAAAGACCCAACAAAAAAAGAGAACTACAGACCAATATCACTAATGAACACAGACGCAAACCTCCTCAATAAAATATTAGCTAACAGGATCCAGAAACTGATCAAGAAAATCATACATCATGACCAAGTAGGCTTCATCCCTCAGTCACAAGGATGGTTCAACATCTGTAAATCAATCAACGTAATTCACCACATAAACAGATATAAAATTAAGAATTACATTGTTATCTCAGTCGATGCCCAAAAAGCCTCTGACAAAATACAACATCCATACCTATTAAAAGCTTTGGAGAGAACAGGAATAGATGGAACATTCCTCAAAACAATAAAAGCCATATACAACAGACCAACTGCTAATATCATATTAAATGGAGAGAAACTTAAATCATTCCCCCTAAACTCAGGAACAAGACAAAGATGCCCACTCTCCCCACTTCTGTTCAACATAGTGCTGAAATCCCTAGCCATAGCAATAAGGCAAGAGGAGGACATCAAAGGGATCCACATCAGCAAGGAAGAAATCAAGTTATCCCTATTCGCAGACGGCATGATCTTATATCTGAAGGACCCAAAAAACTCAGTCCCCAAACCCCTAGACCTAATAAACCAATTTGGCAAAGTAGCAGGATACAAAATCAATCCACAAAAGTCAGCAGCTTTTCTGTACACCAGCAATATACAAACAGAAAAGGAAATTATGGAAACAATTCCATTTACAGTAGCCAAAAAAAGAATAAAGGACCAGGGATCAACTTAACCAAGGACGTGACGGACCTATTTAATGAAAACTATAAAAATCTAATAAAGGAAGTCAAAGAAGACACAAGGAGATGGAAAGACCTCCCATGCTCATGGGTAGGCAGAATCAATGTAGTGAAAATGGCCATATTGCCCAAATTGTTATACAAATTCAATGCAATACCTATCAAAATACCAGCCATATTCTTCACTGAAATAGAGAAACCAATCCATAAATTCATATGGAACAGCAAAAAACCTAGAATAGCCAAAGCAAATCTAGGCAAAAAAAGCAGTGCAGGAGGTATCACAATACCAGAATCCAATCTCTACTACATGGCCATCATAACAAAAACAGCATGGCATTGGTATAAAAACAGATAGGAAGACCAATGGATTAGAATTGAAGACCCAGAAATAAAACCGCACTCTTACAGCCAACTGATATTCCACAAAGGAGCTAAAGAAACACAATGGAATAAACATAGCCTCTTCAACTACTGGTGCTGGGAGAACTGGGCAGCCATATGCAGAAAACTCAAAGTAGACCCAAGCCTATCTGTCGGGAGCCGAGCTAGCAGCTAAGCTCATCCTGACCTCTGGCTGTGCCGATGTCGCCAAGATGTCGCGAGTCAAACCTGCAGCTAGGTTCATTATCGCCTCTGGCTGTGCTGTTGCCGCCAGGATATGCTAAAGGCAAGGACATTTGTTCACAGCCACTGTCCGGAATTGCTTTGCTATGTCCCCACCTTGCTATGTCCGCTGGAGTAGATTGCAATGTTAATCAACCTTGTCCTGTGTTTACTGTAGTCAAATGTTGCAAACTTCAAAGACTCTTTATGTTCTGGAATGTTAACAATCCTATGCTATTCCCTGGTTCCAAAACTGCATATAAGCTGGGAGTTGGAATAAACTGTTGCTGCAGTCTTGAGTCTCAATCTCGAGATGCAGACCTCCCGTACCCCATCTTTGTCTCTTGTCTTTTTTCTCTTGCCTTATTTTTCCTTTTCCGTATCCCTGCCGCCCCTCAGTCAGGATTTCTGTTCCCCTACCGGCTGGCCCGGCAGGTTTGGCGCCTGGAACAGGGACTTGAAGGCCTGGGATCGACGGCAGGTGACCCCCGCTCAGGTAAGGACGTCCGAATGCTTGGGAAGGAGAGCGGGAGGAGAGTGTATCGTCGGGAGTAATAAATTATGGGACAAGGTAATAGCCGCATGCTATACATGCAGGCCCCCAAAGGCATGCTTAATGCCCGGGCAGTGAAAGTTGGCCAATGTAACTTAGAATGTTTCTTTTATTTTATTGAGAAAGCATGCCCCCAGTTCCTGGAGGAAGGAACCAATAACTTAGAAACTTGTTAGAAAATTGAAAAAAAAAAAAAAAAGAGGGAACATTATGATGCAACTGGCCCTGAGAAAACCTCAGTGGATGCTATTATTCTTTGGTATCTGGTCCGAGATTGCTTAGATCCTAGACATGAATAGATTAAATTTGATCAGTCGATTGGAGAAACTGAACAGGGTCCTGATGAGTGTTGCCCAGCTCCGGGAGCGTATGCTGCTGCCTGGGAAGAGCTGAGAAAATTAACAAGACCTGAACCCACTGAGCTAGACATTAAGGAAGACTCAGATGGCTCAGACTCTGAGGAGAAATTATTAAATAAGCCTATTAAAGATAGATTGACCTATGTTGAGACTATGTTAAAATCAGTTATAGCTCTATTGTCACAGCTTCATCCAGAACAACAAACTCCTTTAAAGGGAGTCCTGGCAGACTTACAGCTCTCCTAGGTGCAGGCTGCTAGCAGGGGGAAGGGACCTGAGGCTAGGGAAATGCTACCACCACCGAGGTAACTTCTCCTGACCCAGCGCTCTATTTCCATCCACCAGGACAGATTTGAAACCCCAACCAGGGTGAGTGACCAATAGCCTGGAGCTTACATTTTTCCATAAATCCACTGGGCTAGGTCAAGGAGATCAGCAATTGTGGGTGTTTGGAGATAACTGATCTCTAGTTCAGCTCAGCTGGTTGCTCCTCAAGTCTAAATTGTTTCAGGAATGCTGCTCAAGTTTGAGCCCAATCATATATATTTGGAATATTTTGCAGGACTTACCTAACTTCTATGAGCGCTCAGGCAGATGAAGTTCTCTCTATCTCTTTTCCTGTCTCCCTCTAAACTCTGCCTGCCTGCCTGTGACATAGGACGGGTATGGATATTTGTTTAACATCTGCTTTAAAAGACTCAAAGAAAGGTTTTCTATTCTTGTTATTGATGTTTAAGTTTTGGAGACTCAGTTAAATTCTGCTTGTTTGGCTAAATCATAAACTTTCTCTAGCATTGAGCACATGGTAGACAATAGGATTGGATGGAGTGAAAGCCTGCCCATCCCCCAGGTGACAAGCATGCCAAATTCCTGGAGGCTGGGCAGAGACTTGGAGTCCTGTGGCCTTGCATTTCAAAGGTGCCTTACAATTCAAATGCTGCAAGATGAAGGTGTCTTACTGTGAGCTCACTGTCTGTGTTCATATCCTGTCTCCCATATGCTCCCTTTGTGAGCTAAACTGGTTTCTCAAAATTTGGCTTCTCAGATGATCTGAAAATTTTGGTTTGCTGAAAAGATTTTTTTTGTTTACTATCTAACCACGTGGTTCTAGAATATAGGCAAAATAATATCATTTGCCACTGGAATTCCAGAAAAACTTACATGGCCAATTAAAGAACAATTCTAAGCGCGCCCCAAAATGTGTGCACATTGTCTGTATGTGTATGTATGTCTATGTCTATGTCTATGTCTATGTGTTGGTAAAACTTAAAAATAAAACAAAAACAGGTTTTAAGCCTAAACTGATATGTTTGGGAGCAAACAAATGTGTCTAAGAAAAACTCCAAAAGGTTTTAATATACAGCACGTGATATAAGTGCAATGATGTACAACCAGTGTGTTATTCTTTATGTCTATCTATGCTAAGAGTCAAGTGTACATCTAATCCTGACAATTCTTTGGTATAGACTAAGATTTTGCTTCTCCATTTTTTTTTCTCTTTTTTCGCTGTGCTCTCATAAACTCTTTAAGATCAAGGGACCAGAGTCATTTTGAAATAACTGCACAGGTGTGACTATTAACCTAAATTTTCCGGACCCCAAATTAACATTTTGCTTTATAGGATACAGGTTGACATGTGTGCTAGCTGAGTGGACCGTGGCAGTCTATGGCTACAGAAAGCTGCCTCCACAGTCGGCTCCCAAACTGGGAGTTGTTTGTGATTCAGAAACTGCTACAGAGAGCAGACTTGGTTGGCCTTCAATCTGTGTGGATTTTGTGACTAGAAAGATGGTTAAAGGCCCAAGCCTTCTAAAATCTGTTTAAAAATGCCCTTAACCAGTCTGTGTAGAAATTTACAGGCAACAAGCAGGAAATGTGACAGCCTATCCAGGGAACTCTACTAAAGAATTATCCAGATGCAAACCATCTCTCCTGCTGGCCTGCTAATTTGGGATGGAAGACACAGCCACTTCAGATCCACTGAAGCTGAGACTTTTATTGTTATTCATTTGTTTTCTCTTTCACGTGCCAGTAAGGTAAGGTTAAATAATATGACTAGATTTAATGACACTTGGACCCCATTCAGTCTGCCGTTCTTTAAGTGTTACAGCAAAACTCTGGCAACTACTTGGTGGTCAATTTTTAGCAACTTAAAGGTAAACTCTACTCCTTTTGTTCTCCTATTGGTTTAATTGGAAATAAAAAGGGCTTTTATAGCTAAGACTCTTTGGATAGTTCAAAGCCAGCCCAGGCAGAGAAAAATAAAAATCCCTCTTGGTCATACTTTGGGTCCTTATTATTTTACTAGTCAGAAATTACAGGTTAAGACTTCTCATTTGCGTACTTAACATGATTTTCAAAAATTTCTGGGAGATATTAATTGGCTTCGCCCTTATCTTAAATTGTCCACAGCTGAATTAAAACCCTTATTTGATCTATTAAAAGGTGAGAAAAAAGTTTTGGGTCCTCAGACATATTTTGGGTTCAAAACATAAACTGGAAAAGGCCCGAGCTTACAATTTATATACAAGAAAAGCCCTTCCGAGGTCTGTTAGATACAGGAGCAGATGTGTCTGTGATAGCCAAGAGACATTGCCCTTCCAACTGGCCTGTTACATTACATCTCTTACATCCTTGCAGGGGATTGGCCATGCCACAGACACCCAACAAAACAGTGCCATCCTTAACTGGAGAGATGGTGAGGGGCATTTTGGGACTTCCCAGATCATTTGCCCATAAATTTGTGGGGCAGAGATATTATGGAAAAGATGGGAGTTTATTTGTTTAGCCCTAGTGACGCAGTCATTGGTCAACTCCTAAGTCAAGGGCTACTGCCTTCAGGAGGATTGGAAAGCCATCAGCAAGGAATTAGAGAACCCATTCAACCTCAGCCCCGACCTCCTAGACAGGGGCTGGGATATTTTTAACGGGGGTTGCTGCTCGTCCTGTCCCTCATGCCGATCCTATCACATGGTTATCAGACACTCCGGTGTGGGTGGATCAGTGGCCCCTATCAATTGAAAAGATTGTTGTTGCCCAACAGCTGGTGCAGGAACAGCTGGACTTGGGCCACATTGCTCCTACTACTTCCCCATGGAATTCGCCTATTTTTGTAGTTAAAAGGAAATCTGGTAAATGGAGACTCCTACAGGATCTCCGGCGAGTAAATGCCACCATGGAACTTACGGGGGCATTACAACCAGGTTTGCCCTCTCCTATGGCAATTCCTCAAAATACATACAAAATTATAATTGACTTAAAAGATTGTTTTTATACCATACCTCTTGCTCCTCAAGATTACAAACGCTTTGCATTTAGTGTCCCCTCTACAAATTTTAAAGAACCCATGAAAAGGTACCATTGGCTAGTGTTGCCTCAAGGCATGGCGAATAGCCCCAACTTGCGTCAAAGCTTTGTAACATGGGCTCTCTCTCTTCTACTTGCCAAAATTTTCCTTCTGTTTGGTCTGTTGAAGGGGGACCCTGACCCTACATCTCCCAGAGAAATGACAACTGAAGCAGCAAAAGCCTTGAGCATAGTAAATTCTGCCATTTCTTCCCAACATGTAAATTATATAGATTACTCAGCCTCTTGGGAAGCTTCTATTTTAACTATATCTCATTCTCCAACAGCGGTCCTTTGGCAGAAGGGACCCCCTTTTGTGGCTTTCCTTGCCTGCTACTCCTTCAAAAATATTAATTCCTTATTATAAATTGGTAGCCACCTTAGTCCATATGTGCCGTGTGGAATCTTTAAGTATCTTGGACAAGATCCACAGGTTATTTATATCCCCTATACTTTACAACAGCAAAAATGGCTTTATACTCATTGTGATTCCTGGGCCATTGCCTGGGACAATTTTGTGGGCACAATTTCACATCATTATCCCTCTAACAAATTACTTCACTTTGCCTCTTCTTACCATTAAGTGAGGACAATGCTATTACAAATGAGGCTACCCAAATTTTTCTCTCTCAAATTGACTTGGCAAAGCAATCACATGCTGCCCACCATCAAAACAGTCGTGCCTTACGTCAGCAATTTCATATTACTTATGAGGCAGCTCGTCAAATTGTAAAAACTTGTCCCAACTGTGCTACCTTCCTGCCTGTGCCCTCCAATGGCATTAACCCTCATGGTCAAGGAATTGTCAAATGGGCCAACGGTTTGTTAAAACACCAAATTTCTAAATTAAAGGGGGGGAAACTATACCCCTTCTCTCCTGTTAATATACTTTCTCATACTTTATTCATACTAAATTTTTAAAATTTGGATTGCAATGGCCACTCCGCAGCACAGCGGTTCTGGGAAAAGAGAGAGCAAAGAGCTTTTGCTCAAGTTAAGTGGAAAGATCCTCTAACAAGTGCTTGGCACAGGCCCGATCCGGTAATGACATGGGGTCGAGGACATGTCTGTGTTTTTTCACAGGATGAAAATGATGCCCGCTGGCTACCTGAGCGTTGTGTTTGCATTGTGGAACGGTACAAGGGCTGACCCACTGGGCTTACGTGCCAGACCCACCGATTGTGTACCCTGCGACCTGGGAGGGAGCTGAGGTGTTCATCCATGTCAACAGATCAGCGAACTAATTCTCAGCTGATGGACTGGTCTGGAGCTAATCTCACCAATAAGTTCAACCCAGGTCTGTGGTGGATGAATGGACGCCCTCAACGCCATGTCTGGACGTTAGTGGCTGCTCTGAATAATATCTCCTGGCCCACTTCTACTTCTTTACAAAAAATATTATGAGTTGTATAACACCCCCTTATGCTATTATGTATGGACCTTTAATATTTCTATAGGAGCCATGTATTTCAATGTTACCTGCATTAACTGTTCTTTTACAAATTGCTTGTATAGTGGTCTTACTGATTCTGTAATTATTATTAAGCAACCACCATTTGTTATGCTTCCTGTAAACTTATCTGAAGCTTGGTATGAAGAAACAGGTATTCAAGTGTTAAAACATTTAAAAGAACTTATGCGCCCTAGACGATTTGTAGGGCTATTAATAGCAGGAATTTTAGCCTTTATTTCCTTAGCTGCCTCTGCTGCAGCGGCTACTGTGGCTTTAACACAAAATGTGCAGACAGCTCACCATGTTAATCAGCTTGCTCATAATACCACGCAAGCCCTGCACTTTCAAGGCAGGATTGATGATAAGGTAGAACAAAAGTTAGAAGCATTGTATGAATCTGTGTTGTCTCTGGGAGAACAAATTCGTGCCTTACAAACTTTGCAACGGGTGCGCTGTCATGCTGGGTTTGACTTTATTTGTGTGACCCCCCATAAGTATAATGGGTCAAGCTATCCTTGGGAACAAGTTGTAGCACATCTAAATGGTATTTGGCACCATAATAACTTGTCCTTAGATCTTTTTCAACTCCATAGACAAATAGCCGGACTAGAACAGGCTCCGCCTTTGGACTTTAAAGTGGCAGAAACAGCAAAAGAACTGTTTGAACAACTTCAACAGTATGTCCCTTCCTTAACTAACGTTAAGGGGCTGCTAATGACATTGCTCGGCCCAGGGATACTTTTGCTGATGGCTTGCCTATGTCTTCCTTGCATTGTACGCATATTGCAAAACTCTTTCATGAGTTTAGCCAGCCAGCTGCATAAGGTCAAGCTCCAAGTAAATGAATTTCCCCCGAGAGGAACCGCAGCCAGAGACGGGTATGAGGCGGTGCCAGCCTTAGACCGACCTAAGACAGGGCCTTCAGCACTGCTCTGAAGTTATTCCCCAAGACGGGTAAGGCGGGCTGGGGCACCCAACCCACCTAAGACAGGCGGGTTCGCTTCTTTTAATAAAAAGACGGGGGAACTGTCGGGAGCCGAGCTAGCAGCTAAGCTCATCCTGACCTCTGGCTGTGCCGATGTCGCCAAGATGTCGCGAGTCAAACCTGCAGCTAGGTTCATTATCGCCTCTGGCTGTGCTGTTGCCGCCAGGATATGCTAAAGGCAAGGACATTTGTTCACAGCCACTGTCCGGAATTGCTTTGCTATGTCCCCACCTTGCTATGTCCGCTGGAGTAGATTGCAATGTTAATCAACCTTGTCCTGTGTTTACTGTAGTCAAATGTTGCAAACTTCAAAGACTCTTTATGTTCTGGAATGTTAACAATCCTATGCTATTCCCTGGTTCCAAAACTGCATATAAGCTGGGAGTTGGAATAAACTGTTGCTGCAGTCTTGAGTCTCAATCTCGAGATGCAGACCTCCCGTACCCCATCTTTGTCTCTTGTCTTTTTTCTCTTGCCTTATTTTTCCTTTTCCGTATCCCTGCTGCCCCTCAGTCAGGATTTCTGTTCCCCTACCGGCTGGCCCGGCAGGCCTATCACCATGCACCAAGATCAACTCAAAATGGATCAAGGACCTCAATATCAGACCTGAATCCTTGAAACTACTGAAGGACAGAGTAGGAAAGACGCTAGAACATATAGGCACAGGAAGGAACTTCCTGAATAGAGTCACAGGGGCACAACAAATAGGGGAAAGACTCGACAAATGGGAGTACTACAAATTAAAAAGTTTCTGCACAGCTAAGGACATAGCCACCAAAATAGAAAGACAGCCAACCATATGGGAAAGGATCATTACCAGCACAGCAACAGACAAAGACCTGATATCTGTCATCTACAGAGAACTCAAAAAACCATGCCCCTCCAAGCCCAATAAACCTATTAGGAAATGGGCAAAGGAGCTAAAGTGAGACTTCACAAGAGAAGATATAAAAACGGCAAAGAAACACATGAGGAAATGCTCAAAATCCCTGCTAGTAAAGGAAATGCAAATAAAAACAACCCTGAGATACCACCTCACCCCAGTTAGAATGGCCTATACTCTGAACTCAGGCAACAACAAATGCTGGAGGGGGTGAGGGGAAAGAGGAACCCTTCTCCATTATTGGTGCGAGTGCAAAATAGTAAAACAACTTTGGAGAACAGTATGGAGGTTTCTCAAAAAGCTCAATATAGACCTACCCTATGACCCAGCCATACCACTCCTAGGCATCTATCCTAAACAGCAAACCCCAAGATATCAAAAAGACATTTGTACTTCCATGTTTATCGTGGCACAATTCACAATAGCCAAAATATGGAAACAACCCAGATGCCCCTCCACAGAAGAATGGATCCAAAAAATATGGTACTTACACACAATGGAATACTACATAGCGATTAGGAATGGTGAAATATTGTTATTCGCAGGGAAATGGTCAGAACTCGAACAAATAATGTTGAGTGAGACAAGCCTAGAACACAGAAAACAAAGGGGCATGATCTCCCTGATATATGACTGTTAACAAAGGGAGACGGAGAGACAGTAGAGACCAAGTCTCTGAAACAAAAACTGCTTGTGAAATAGTATTCCCCACAGGATTGCAGCAGCGATCCAACGGTATGTAACTAAAACCAAACAATTACTCAACATATAAAGGTCAAAAATTGCCCTCTCAGGGGAATACAATAGCTCAAAACTAGGTATGTACGTTCATATGAGACTACTGTCGACGTATGGTCTAATATCGATATTACATTTAAAGCCCTAGGCGAACTTTCTTGGGTGTGGCTACATGGCTACTGTATATGTTCTTGATACATTGTGTATTGTATATATGTCTACCTGACCTAGAGAAGAGATAGAAAAACAGGGCCTAAGATATCACAAGAAATGTACACACTGCCCTTCTATGTAACTGTACCCTTTTTGCACAACACCTTGTCAAAAAATTTGTGTTCAATTAATAAACAAATAAATTTTTTTAAAAGGGTAAGAAAAAAAAAAGAATATGGAGCTGTTCTTAATTGAAACTCACCAGGCTCCTCCTTCAACTCTCCTAAGCCAACCATCCCAGGAATGCAAAACGCTCTTTACTTTTTAAAAGCCCCAGCACATGAGAAATGGCTTCATTATTATTTTTCTAACTCAGAATCTCACTCTGCTTGAGTTCTTACTTTTCCCTACTCTCAGGAACAGTGTCTTTCTCCTCTTTGCAAAGGAAAGATCTGCTTATAAGCAAGTAGTGTTTTCTAAATACCTTAAATATCTTTGATATGTGCTTTCTTTTTCCTAGTACTTTTACTTTTCACAGTGAATATAGTTTTCATATAAAAGACTAATAAATTTGTCCAGCCATGACCTTGATTGATTCTTGGCTCTTCCTCTTTCACAGTGACCTTCAAGATATCATATATATGAAGTTTCTCATTCATGTTGTGTCCACCCTGCACGCTATTTTCCATTTCTCCCACATGGAAGTTGCAGTCCTTGCTCTTCTGACACTGCAATCCTCCAACATCATCACTGACCTGGAATAATCAAATCAAATATGAGCTTTCTCCCCTATACTTAGAACCACTATGTGTGACTGTGATGAATAGAACATTTACTGTGCAACAACACACCAAACCTCTTCTTCCTCATTTTAAATTGGTACCCTTGGGCTAACCTCTCTCCAAATGCCTCCTTCACTATTCTTTCCAGGTTTTGGTAAGTAGAATTATACACTTACTTTCTTTGAGTTCATCCATTTTAGATCCCATATGAGCGTGATTATGCAGTACTCATCTTTCTGTGGCTGGATATTTAACTTAACATAATGATCACTCCACACTGATATAAATAACAAAATTCTATTTTTTCATAGTTGAAGAGTACTCCATTTTGTATTTTTATTATATCGCTATCTATTCATCAGTTGAAGAACATTTAGGGATTTTTATTTCTTAGCCCTATGGAGAGAAGCAATGAACATGGGAGCTCAGGAAATTCTTCAACTTACAGATTTCATTTACTTTTGCTGTGTGCACAGAAATCAGATAGCTGTGCATGCATTCATATGAGAAATCTGACATTCCTAGAATATCTGCTTCCATCCCCACCTTGCACCTGAAGTGAGTTTCTCACTGTAATATACAGCTGGGCCTTGGATTTTTTTCTCCATCATGACACTTTGTATCTTATAATTTCATCTATTTACATTTAATTTTAGGTAATACATTACAATAATCATTATGCAAATTTTATTTCACCTTTGTTGAAAGTTTATATACTTCTTTATTCTTCTTTTACAACTTTCCTTTGTGATTAAGTGGTTTTCTCTAAAAGTATGTTTCAAATTCTTCAGTGGAATTTTTTTATGCTGTTATAGACTCGTCCTTTTTATTTTCTGTGAGGTTTAGAAAAATATATTTTTATTATAAAACTTTCTCTTGAAGTGACAAGAACTCAAATGGGCCATAAATATAACAAACCAAACAAGAGAAAAAATTTCAATACACATCACTAGTTTAAACAATTAGCTAAAACTCAATGAAAGGAAAACATGAATGACTTAGTCATCTAGTTCAAGAAGACAAAATAATGTCTTCCTAGTTTAAGGCAAAAACATACAAATAGAGCAGAATCAATTTAACACCTAGAATGTGGAAAAGATGAGGACATTAGTATTCAAAGAAGGAATAAAAGAAGTAGAACAAATAAAACCAATGTTAATTGTTTAGGTGTACCTAAGGAATGCAGAAAATTGCAACTGTTTATCACAGGAAATGTAAAGGATTAATTTGGTACCTATACAATAAAATTAATAAGTATATTAATTCAAGTTAATAAATACCCAGATTAAATGTTGAGCTTGAAATTTTGACAAAATATTTGGAAATTGAGTCATTTGTGCTTATTTTTGTTCATTGGCCAAATCAATTAAAATGCCACATTATATTCAGAGGGGGCAAAGTATTAGATATTAATATCATGTAACTTAATCTGTGAAAAGTATATAATAAATATGTTTTGCAGGTGTATTTACTTCAGCATATTTTTATCTTCTCAGCATTGTTTCTCTGACAACAGGTAGCCTCCTAAGAATACAGACTGACAGCTTTGAGTAAATCAACTAAAAACATCTCTTCCTGGACTGAAAATGGAAATAAACATTGGAGTTATTTATATTAATAAATTTGAAGAATAGTATGCATTTATTATATATAAAGAGATCTTAAATATTGTATTATAATTAATCAACTCAGGACAACTCTTTATGCTTCAATTTAATTACAAATAAATATTTAAATAAAGTAAAAAAAATTTAGCAGGCACATGCTTGAAATCCTAGCTACTAAGAAGGCTGAGATCTGAGGATTGTGGTTCAAAGCCAGCTAAAGCAGGAAAATCTATGACTCATATTTTCATTAAACTACCAAAAAATTATCAACAAGTGGATTTGTGATTGAAGTGGTGGAGCACTAGTGCTCAACAATATAAAGCTATAGACTGTACCCATTCCCTGAGTACAAACCCCAGGTCTGACACAAGAAAAATAAATCAAGAGAAAAAGAAAGAAAGAAAGAAAGAAAGAAAGAAAGAAAGAAAGAAAGAAAGAAAGAAAGAAAGAAAGAAAGAAAGAAAGAAAAGAGAGAAAGAGAGAAAGAGAGAAAGAAAGAAAGAAAGAAAGAAAGAAAGAAAGAAAGAAAGAAAGAAAGAAAGAAAGAAAGGAAGGAAGAAAGAAGAAAGAAAGAAAGAAAGAAAGAAAGAAGGAAGGAAGGAAGGAAGGAAGGGGGAGGGAGGGAGGGAGGGAAAAAGAAACAGAAACAGAGAGGGAGGGAGCAAGAAAGGAAAAGAGAGGAAAGGAGGAAGGGACGGAGGAAAGAGGGGGAGGGAGGAAGGAAGAAAGAAAGAAAAAAGAAAGAAGGTAAAAAAAAGATAAATCTAAACTGTATTTCCATTAGTTCCCCCCCAATCAAAACTGGAATTTTTACATGTATTTATTTATGTATTTGTTTATTATCCATGGTTTATCATTAATATAGTTACTTTGTAGTTGTTTTCAGACTTTATATTATTAGATATATAAATGATTTATTAACATGTCTCAATTAGAAAGCAGGATTTATGTGTATAATTCCTCCTCTTACCAATGAGATTTGCATCTCTTCATATTTTTTGCATTCTCATTAACACTAGTTTCTTTCAACATAAAGAACTACCTTTTGCATTTCTGACAGAACATGTCAGTTGTTGATATATTCCTAAATTATGTTTGTGTCTGAATGTCTTTACTTCTTCATTCATGAAATGTAAGTTTGTTGAAAAAAAATCTGCCATGAATTGGAACATTCTTGCATGTCTTCTCTTGTAGGCTTCTGAATATTCTCTGTATCCTTATTTCAGAGTTTAATTACAAGTTATCTTGGGGCAGACATGGTTGTTAAATTGACTGATAAGCTCTGAATTACTTGTAGCTACATACAGATTTCCTTTTCATAGTTTAGCTAAATTTCTGTGCAAGTTTTCAACTCTTTGGTATTTTCAAATCTTCCTTGAATTTCAATAATCAGACTATTGCTTTTTTAACATTGCTTTAAATTCCTATATGATTTCTCATACTGTTTTTCCCTTCTCTGGCTGTGTATTTTTAGGTAGGTTCTTTTAGCATTCATTGATTTTTCTCTTCTATTTGAACTGTCCTGCTATTGGTTTTAAAATTCACTGGGGGAAAAAATTCACTGAGTGTGTATTTCAGTAAAAGATTTTGTTTGGCGTTTCTTAATGCTCTGATCTCTTCATTAAATTTCTCTGCTAGAATACTGACATGTTTCTCTGTTCTCATATTAGCTAAGTTTCTTCAAAGCAACTATTTAGAGACTTTCAAATCCTTTATCTCCCCAAATTCACCATCTTATTTTACATCATAAATTTCATGGAAGCCTAATCTTGGTTAGTTTTAGACTTTGGATTTACTTTAGTATGAACAGTATTGCCAAAAGTTCTTCCATCCAAGAAAAGCCAAGGAATAGACAGCGTCACAGATGTATTGTATAAGGCCTTCAATGAAGACTTCATTCCAATACTCTGCAAACTCTTCAATGAAACTGAATGGGAACTATCAGTACTAGACTCATTGCATGAAGTTGGCATAACCCTTATCCCAAACCAAATAGGGACTTTTCAAAGAAAGAGATCCAAAGACCTATTGATTTGATGAACATTGATGCAAAAATCCTCAATAAAATTCTGGCCAATTGACATCAACAATTCCCCCCCCCCCCCAAAAAAAAAAAATCATACACTATGATCAAATGGGATTCATTCCAGGGATGCAAAGCTGGTTCAATATAAGCAAGTCAATTAATGTAACTACACACAGGAACAAGCACAGGAACTACATGATCATGAAAATAGATTTTCTTAAGCATTTGACAAGATCCAACATCCCTTTATGATGAACGCTCTGGAGAAACTACAAATCTAAGGAACATTCCTCAAATAATACAGGCTATATATGACAAAAATACAGCCAAAATTATGCTTAATGTTGACATGTTAAAGCTTATTTCTCCTAAAATCAGGAACAAGAAAAGGATGTCTGCTCTCTCCACTCCTCCTCAATACAGCACTATAATTCCTAGCTAGAGCATTAAGGCAATAGGCAAACAAAGTGTTTCAATAAAGGAAAATAAGTAAAACTCTGCATCTTTGCAGATGACATGATCCTGTATTTAAAGAACCCATGGATTCCTCTACCAGGTTACTTGAGCTGATCTGAAACTTTGGTAAAGTAGCATGGTATAAAATTAACTCATGAATATCTTTAGCGTTTCTATATTCCAGCAATGAGAGGAGTAAGGCTGAAATCAAGAAAGCTACTCCATTTGTAATAGCCTCAAAAATAAAAAGGAATATACCTCAGAATTAACCTAACAAATGGGCCTGGATGAGGAAAACTTTAAAAACCTGAAAAGGGAATTTAACGTAGATTTAAATAAATAGAAAAGGAATAGAAGGATTAACATTGTAAAAGTAATGAATATGGCACAAAGCTATCTACAAATTCAAGGAAATACCCAACAAAATCCGAATACCATTTTTCAATGATATAGAAGGAGCAATCCAAAAATTCATAGGGAATAATAGAAGACCCCAAATAGCACACAACCAGTAGCAGGAAGAACAGTACTGGAAGAATATCAATATCAAGCTTCAAATTCTATAAAGCTGTAGTAATAAAAACAGCGAGGTAATGGCACAAGAATAGGCCTGAGGACCAATAGAATAGAATGAAAGACCCGGAACTGAACGCACATACATATAGACATGTAATATTTGATAAAGGAGCCTAACATAGGATGGGACAAAAGATAGCCTCTTCAACAAATGGTAGTGGCAGAACTGGCTATACATGTGAAGAACATTGAAATTATATCCCTATACATCACCCTGCACCAGAATCAATTCTAAATAGATCAAAGACCTCCATATAAGAACAGAAACACTGAAAATACTACAGGAATGGATATGGGAAACACTAAGGCTCCTTGGCACATGTCTCAACTTCTAAGTAAAATTCCAGAATGACAACACATCAAAGAAAGACTGGATAATGGTACTGCATCAAGCTGAAGAGTTTCTACATTGCAAAGGACATAAATAGCAAGATAAATCAAAAGCCCACAGAATGGGAGAACATCCTTACTAGCTATGCATCAGACAGGGACCTCATTTCTAAAACATACTTAGAGCTCAAAAAATTAACCCTCCCCCAAAAAATCTAAAAGAAACAACAACCCCACTAATAAATGGGCTAAAGACTTAAAAATACTTCTCTGAAGAAGAAGAAAGAATGGCCAATAGATTTGCCAATGCAAATCTAAACAATATTGAGATTCACCTCACCCCAGTTAGAATGACCCAGTTAGAATTGTCAAGAAAACAAATAAAAACAGATCCTGCTGGGGATGTGGCCTAAAGGGAATGATACTACACTTGATGAGGATGAAAACTTGTTCAACCACTCTGGAAAGCATTATTGAGGTTCCTCAAAATACTTAACATAGAGCTCCCCCTATGATCCAGCAGCCCAACTCCTGGGAATTTACCCATGACCACACTAATGTCACCAGTATAACCATGTCTGTTGCAGCATTGTTTACCATAGCAAAGACATGTAATCAACCCACATGCCCCCCCCCCCCGTGAATGAATGGATCAAGAAAATGTGGTATATATACACACCATTGAATTCTATGTTTCCACCAGAAAGAATGACATTGCCCCATCCATAAGAAAATGGAAAGACTAGGAAAAACATATTTAGCAAAGTAAGCCAGACCTAAAGAAACTAATTGCATGGTTTCCCTCATTTGAAATAACCAGAATGTTTCCATTAATCTACACATAAATCCAATGGACAGTAAAAGACAGACTTGGACATGATTATTTAAACTGCAGTCTAAAGATTCACAAAGTGAGAACAAAGGAAAGGACAACAAGGGCTCAATAGCTATGTGTATATGACCATATAAAATGAAGTTTATCAAAATGAACTCCAAGAAATGGAAACAAGAGGTTTGCTTATTGTACTGTTTGTGGTTGCACCCCTACACCTCCTTGGTTTATTCCCTTTTGTCACTGTTCTGATTTCTGTACTCTTTGTTTTATATATGTTTATAGTAAATAAGTTTATAGTACATAAGATTTGGAGAGGGGACAGGGAAGCACAGAAGCCCTGGGACAAAGGGTGAACCAACTTATCAGTAATACTTACTAGACACTATGTTGGAAATGAAATATACAACTTGTGGAGAGAAGGGGGAAGGAAAACAATTGGGATAAAATGAGGGACTGGGTGACTATGTTCAAAAGGAAATGTACTTATTACCTGACTTATGCAATTGCAACCCATCTGTGCATCATCTTTACAATAAAATTTAAATAAAACTTAAAAAAAAGAACACTATTGCCTCAATTTAGAGAGTCTTATCCTGCCCATAACATCATATCAAATTCTTTATTGTTTGAACTTGATATCTCAATACTGGGTTTGTATTTATCAAGAATTTGATTAGGCAACTTTAAAACCATTTCCCTTATACTCAAAGCTCCACTAGTAATTTCCCTCACTGAACCTTGATCCATTGGCAGAGAATTGGCAGCTGTCCTTGCTCTACTTGGAGTGAGTGCAGGCTCTACTCCCTGTTACAATTATGTATTATATAAGTTCTAATAAGCATCAAAATGAGCTCAAGGAATTATACATGTGGGTATTTATTTAGTTTGCTCGACTGGTTGACTATGAACTATAGCCCTGGATAAATGTAATGTGACAATTCCTATTTTAATAAATGAAAAATATCAACAATATCTGTTGATTTATTTATTGTCTTCTTTATCAAGACATAGACATAGCTGAATTGCTGTAACACAAACCTTATGAGCTCCAGAGCCTAAAATACTCTTCAATCCTTGAAATAAAGTTTGCTGCTAACTATGTAAGCCTAGTTTCCCATTCGAAACACACATATTTGACCTACTATATTTGTAAATGTAAACTACTTTCCTATTACTCATCCAAGAGTAAAAGGCTAGTGAGATTTTTCTTTTTACTTTTCAAAGTGTTTCTGTAGATATTTTGTTTTGTCTCATTATGGCATCAGTCATATATTTGTCTTTAAATATTGGAATTCCTAATAAGCAAAATCAATTAGTAAGGTATAGAAAAAAGTATATTTTCCTAAAGCCCAGAATAAAGGTCATCTTGACTTAAAAAACCATCATAACTAAAAGCAATTATTATGAATTTATATGGAGGTATTAGTCTCGTGAGTGGCACTTCCTGTGATAAAGAGCCGTTTCTATAATAGATAATGGTGCAGCTCATAACCACTCAATTAAGTGATGTTTTTCTGATGAGAATCTAAAATATGAATGCCAGTAATTTTTACATGATAATTTCCCTCTTTAGATTATTTGAGGAGAAAAAAAAGGATCACATTCGAAGAAAATAAAACTGCTCTGGAATTTCCAATATTTCTTCCCACCAAAAGGGTTATTTGAATAACTGTAGTTAGGCACAGGTTTCACTGGTTCTCAAGTAAATTATTACCAAATTCTTGGCCTCTGTGACCTCTGCCTTAGGAGGCCAATTGGTTGAAATCAGCTGGCAAGAAAACAGTCAAGCATACTTACACCTGCCCCTCATTTGCATCCTAAAATGAACATATAGTAGATTGTGTTCCATAATCCTAAAAGGATAAAAGTCAACAGTTATGTGACACATGCAAGAGGTGAAACTTATTTTGTTTTTTTTGTTTTGTTGTTTGTTTGTTTTGTTTTTTGCCAGTCCTGGGCTTGAACTCAGCCTGAGCACTGTCCCTGACTTCTTTTTGCTCAAGGCTAGCACTCTACTACTTGAGCCACAGCGCCCTTTCTAGCGTTGTCTATGTATGTGTTGCTGGGGATAGAAACCAAGGCTTCATGCATACAAGGCGAGCACTTTACCACTAAGCCATATTCCCAGCCCCAAGGGGTGAAACTAATTTTATAGTTCCAGCCAAGTGCAAGGGAGGGGAGGAAGTTAGAGAGGAGAGGGAGGGAGGATGAGGGGAGGGGAGGGAGGATGAGGGGAGGGGAGGGAGGAAGCAGGAGCAGAATGTGTGGGGGAGGGGCGGCAAAGCAGGAGCATGAATGGGAGGGAGAGGAGAGGGCACAGATATGATAGAGCTGTATCTAAATCACTTTCCTAGGTTTTGTTTTGTTTTTTTGTTTGTTTGTTTGTTTTGTTTTGGTTAGTCACTGTTTGGTCACATTTTTTTTTTTTCTTGTGAAAGGATTAAAGTGAATTGACTCCCAATTCCACGTGTATAGCAGGAGGATGAGCAAGCCACTGGTGGGATTCCCAGTAAAAAAGACATGTAATTGGTTAACCTTTAGTGTGTTATCTATTCCTGATTAGCTGGGACATTGTTGCTTAAGAGCTAGACAGTCAAAGTTTGCAAAAGACATCTGGGGTCAGCCTTTGCCTGTTATCCACCTGGGGACTTGTTAGTGGGGGGGTGCTGCAAGGGACTTTTGGCTTCAGTTCCCTCCTACTATGTATACATTAGTTACTTATTGGGACAGTAACTTTTCATGGGCTTGATTGCCTGGCGGAGCACCTGGCACTTAAATATTTATCTGCTGATATTCTAGTACACAGCACAATTATCAAATAAGGCAGTGAAGCGTCTTACAAACAATGGCTAAAGCATCCTAAGTTTAACTGACCTCTGGTCAAATGAAGTCTCTCTGGCTGCCTTGATTATTTTAGAGTGCATTTTGTTCAGTCTTCATACTTACATGTTCTGCAGTTATTCCTGGAAGCTTCAGGGCTGGGTCAGGCCCAAACTACAATATAGAGGTGCACCGGCTGCTCAGGCTCCTCAGAAGATAGTGATATAATTTGGTGTTAGAGTATATATTTAGCATGCATAATACCTAAGGTTCAATATCTATCACCACAAACTTGAAAAAAAATTGACATTTTACTCTATCATTGAAACTCCCTATTAAGGAGCTGAGCTACAACTCTTACTGGGCATGAACAACGTACTGATTTTAGTACCCCAAATCCCAAATGTAAATTAATTAAATTATGAGCTATTTGAAAAAAATCTCTATTTGCTATATGTAGTACTAATATTCTAGATCCACACTGATATTTTAAAAAAAGTGAAACATGTGAGTTGAAATAGAGGAAAATTAGTAATATTTAGAACCTGCAAAAGAAACTATAGATGTTATGGCTGTGAGAATATTACACAAAACAGTCATGAATATTTTTGTTGTCTGACAAAGTAATGCATACATGGAATCAACAGATGTTGTGAGCCTTCGAAAGTATAATAGCATGCATTTATCAATTTTTGCGTATTTTGCTTAAATGTCGAGGGCATAATTGATCACTGCACTCCAAAAGTGTATAATTAAATTGCAAGGTAAGACTTAATTGAATAGAAAACTGGTTTAGTCACATGAATTGAAGGAAATACTGCATTGATTTTAAATAAAAGTCGTGTTGAAAAAAGTGACAGAAGGGATGATGAAAATTCAAATACTTAAAGACAATTAGACCATCGGACAAAAACCACAAACATAAGACAAAGTAAGATGATTAGTATGAAATAATTATAAGAGAATTACTAATATAAAAATGTAGTTGGACAAAAGTCTAAATGTATGGGAAACAATGCAAAAACTCTGGCAGTAGATTTATTGTTTGGTTGTAATCATTTCTTAAACATGTATAGGCTTCATTATTTTAAAACTGTGCTAAAGCTCATGAGGAGAATTCAGTTGAAATAAAAAGGCTCATAATCCAGACGTATGATACATGTAATTATTCTGTTTCATTTTGGGCCTGAGATATAAATTACCTGATGTCAAATAGTTATTGTAAAAGGTAATGCAATTAGATAGAAGTTGCTGAGTAAGAAATCATGGCTAAGATCCAGGAAGATAGCAGAAGAGCATCCCCATCTAAGCTCCCTCCAAGATCCTAGTTTTACTATTCCAGAGAAACTTTTACTCCTAGAAAGACAGCCCAAGTAAGTTATAACAGTATAGGGGTTCTGACCACAAAGAAAAAATTGAGGCAGCTATCTTGAGAACACAGATTTGAGCTCCAGGCACTTCACACAACTACAGCACACAGAGGCCACCAGGAAGAAATCCTACAGACAGCAGTAGACAGACAAGGATTGCAGACTGAGCATGGATGGGTTGAAATTGCAGAGAAAGCATGAGTACCCCACAAAAGACATTCTCACTCAAATCCACAGAGCAGCATCTGGAAAGTAGCCCTTCCGCCACCACCAGAGTGAAGCACTATCTTTGACACTGGCATAGTCTGGTCCAGGACAGACTGGAAATAAAGTGGACCAGGGGAAAACAAGGACAAAGGGGCCATCTTTGAAACGGGCAAGAGAAACTGAATAGTGAGAGCCACCTCAGCCCAGGAGAAGGTCGCCCTGCCCAAGTGGTAGGATCTTTCCCCTGGTCATGGCTCACAGACTCAGGTAAACTCATGCAGAGGTGCACCATCCTGTCCTGCCCCACCCTGTGGATGCTGCTGCTTCAGACTCCGTAACAACCAGAATTTCTCAAATCAAACCAAGAGCAGTGGGAGCAGCTACTGACCTGAGAGGCAACCTCTCCTGAGACTATCAATGTCCCCATTACTGAGGGCATCCAACTCCTACCATCAAGTAGAGGTGAACCACACAGCCTGCAGCTTTCATCTCTAGGTAAACAAAGCCAGAGGGGTCCCACCCTACTGACTCCACAGCATAGACAGAGGCAGGAGTTAAAAGCTGTGGCCCCACAGCAGACTGGAGGAGCCTAGGTTCCTGAGACTATTCAGTATCCCCCAACTACAGAAGGTCCCCAACTCCTACCTGCAAGCTGTGTGAACCACACAGTGCTAGGATTTAACTAACCAGGGAGGAGGGTCAGAGCAGATCCACCCCCTGCCAATTGAAAGAAAATCAAACCAGCCAAGTCCCCAGAAAACAGACCTTAGACCATCACAAGGAAACCAGAGGCTGGAAAGAGCCCACCCAAACTAGGAAGACTCCTTACCTCTTCATTTGTTTGCTTGTTCTTGTTATTTTTTTATTCACTTTTTTTCTGTATTTTTCTTTCTCTTTTCACATTTTTTCTTTAATATTACTTTCCTTTGACTAATAGCTTTACTCTTTTGTTGATCCTCTGTCGTGTATCATTTTAATCTTGTTCTTTCTTCCTCTTCTATTCTTTTCCACCTTTCCACTTCACTGAAACTAAATCTAAATGATCATCCCCTATTCCTTTTACTCCTTTCACTTCACTACTCCTAACTTACCCTCCTAAATTTACTTCCAGGACTTCCAGACTCAATTGGCCCCTGGCTATTGGCAGGCTAGATAGAGGGTATCCTTGTTCAGTCTGAGTGAGTCAAGGGGTTTATAGAGAAATCCCACTAGTCCCGAAAGAACCAAATGTAAGAACAAACTTTTTCATGGTTATAACTGTATATAAGTAGCTACTGAATACAGGGCTCAGGGTTGGTTGTTATATTAAAATTGTATTCTGCAAGGACACCAAATCTGTTTTTATATACAAAAAAAAGAGGGAAGTTATCTGTATGTGGTTATGAACCTCTTAAGATTTATACAACAGGGCTTGGTAAGGTTTGCTATAGGTCGTAAACAGTGCTCACAGGTGCTTGTAGATTGGCATTTCCAATTCAAATGGGCAGAAGAAGCACAGTCAGGGAATCTCATCTCCCACTCAAAATAAGCAGGAAACAGAGCAGTCAATCAAAGACTTAGAGGAGAATCCTCAAAATGCTCTACAAACTGCTGATAAAATGATAAATGAAAAGACAGAGTCTTCAGACAAGTATTCTAGAGCATGAGGAGGTAAGGCAAAGATTAATACGTGAAAGCTGCAGAGGAATTCATGGCTTCCAAAAATAGATAAATGAAATCCAACAAAAGAAAAAAAGTCCCACGAAAGGATGGCTACTCAGCTAAATGATTTGAGAGCCCACAGATTGGGAAAAGATCTTTACCAGCTATACAATGGACAAAGGCCTCATTTCCAAAATATACACAGAACTCAAAAAATTAAATTCCTACAAAATAAATTCTCAACAAACCCACAGCTCCCTCAGCAAGTGGGATAAAGACCTTAAAAAAACACTTCTCTGAAGAGGAAATGATAATGTCCAAGAGTCACATGAAAAAGTACTCCTCATCACTGGCCATAAAATAAATGCAACTCAAAACACTGAGATTCCACCTCACCCCAGTAAGAATGTCCATTATCTTGAAAACTAACAACAATGAATGTTGGAGGGGAAGAGGCCAAAAGGGAACAATACTACATTGTTGGTGGGAAAGTAAACTTTTTCAACCACTCTGGAAAGCAGTATGGAGGTTCCTCAGAAGGCTAAACATAGAGCTCCCCTACGACCCAGCAGCCCTACTTTTGGACATCTACCCAAGAGATTACAAGCAAGAACACACTAAAGCCACCAGCATAACAATGTTCATCGCAGCACATTTTGTCATTGCTAAAACATGGAACAAACCCAGATGTCCCTCAGTAGGCGAATGGGTCAGGAAAATGTGGGTACATATACACAATGGAACTCTCTGCCTCTATCAGAAAGAATGACATTGCCTCATTCATAAGGAAATGGAAGGACTTGGAAAAAGGTATACTAAGTGAAGTGAGCCAAACCCACAGAAAAATGGAGTGTATGGTTTCCCTCATAGGGAATAATTAGTACAGGTTTAGGCTAGTTATAGCAGAAGATCACAATAGCCCAATAGCTATGCCCTTATGAATACATAACATGATGCTAAGTGAAATGAACTCCACGTTATGGAACAAGTGTTATAACATGTAAATATTTTCAACATGCCATGTGAAACCTTAGCTTTCTTTTGTTTCTCTTGTACGATCTTCCTGTGGTTGTATCCCCCTATCACTGTATCTCATCTGAGTACCCTGTATAATATATATATACATATACATATATATACGTATATATACATATACATATATACGTATACATGTATATGTATATATATATATTAGTACTAGGGAAGGGAAAGTGAATATCAAAATCGAGAGACAAAGGATATAAAGACAAAATATTCCAAAAGCAGTATTTATAAAACTATTTGGTGTAAACCAACTGTACAACTCATGGCATGGGTAGGGAAAGGGGGAGGGGGAGGCTGGGAAGATGAGGGAGGTGGTAACAAGTTGAACAAGAAATGTACTCACTTCCTTACATATGAAACTGTAACCTCTCTGTATATCACTTTGACAATAAATAAGTAAATATCAAAAAAGAAAGAAAACATGTCTATGTTATTGTTGCTATTTTCTATTTCTGGAAAAAATGTTGAGACAAGTAGATTTTTTTCAAGGAATAGTACTCCATCCTGAATTTACTTAGTCTTCAAAATGAGTTTTTGACATATGTTTTGATGTATGCATATGTAATCTTGAAGCAGGTGCTCAAGTGATGTCATCAGGCTCAAGAATAATAACTTATCACAGTCTTCTCTCAGGTAAGTAAAGCTTTCACTTCCTCAAAGGAACTGCAGATAGGTGTTTGCCAGTACAACAGGAAAATATGATCACATTTTCCAGGTAGAACTCAGGGTATCAAGGCCTCAACAGATCTTTTTATTTATGCTTGGCACTCCAGTTCCAGGTTTCAATTGGTTAACTAGAGGGAAGATTTGTCTAGCCTGCCATCCTCAGATTTCAGCCTCCTGAGTAGCTAGGATTATGGGCTTGAGCACCAGCTCCCAGTTAATCTTGTCAAGCACTTGTAGAAATTTGACAGGTGAAATAACTTCTTTGAGGAGGTGTATTCAGATAGCCATCATACTGAGAGTAACATATGGTAGCTGAGGAAATGTAGTTGTGCCCTGGAAGAATAACAAATCTCCATTAAGCTTTCAAGTCTACTGTTGAGTTGTGAAGATTTATCAGATTTGCTGGAGGAATGAACTTGACTCAATGTATTGCCAATAAAGATAAACGCTAAGCAAACTCTCTCTAATCAATTAGTTAGAACTGTTCGCAATGGCCCACTCCTATAATCCTAGCTTCTCAGAAGACTGAGATCCAGAGGATGGTACCATGAAGCCAGACAAGGCCTTGTCTGGCTTCATGGTACCATCCTCTGGATCTGAAAAATTCCACAAGACTTCATCTCCAAAATAACCTGCAAATGTCTAGGTTGGAAGTGTGGCTTAAGCAGTAGAAGGCTAGCTGTTAGAAAGCAAGCTGAGTGAGAATGTCAGGCCCTGAATTTTTATTCTAGCACACACAGTTTTTTATATTGAAAAAAATCAAGAATTGCAGTATCAGTATGAATTATTGGATTTTTAATACACAGAGACAGAAAAGGGTCCACAAACACAACAGGTTCAAAGATATGTGTACTTGTAATTATCCTAGCAATCAACCCAAATGTTTATGTCTGTAGTTTGGCTCCTGAGTACAATCCCTCACTAAAAGCAGGTACACTGGGGGTTGAATTGGAGGAAGATGTTTCAAGATGTTCCTTTGAGCCATTTTGGGAGATGAGCTCCAGATGAATCATTGACACTCCAATTAAAAAATACCCATCAAAACCACAGAGATAGAAACATGGTTCAAGTTTACAGTATCAGTCATGAGCTAAAAAGCCAAGTGAGAATGTGAAACTCTGAGTTTAAACCATCACACTGGTAAAAATAATAAAATAATTTTTAGTGCTAGCACAGGAATATGGTAAGTATAATTTTTATTGCTGTGGTTATATTCCTCAAATGACAGAATTTGACCTTACCTGAACTGAGATTATGAATAACATATCTTCCCACCTAAATATTATGGGCAAGTCCAACATCATGTATTCATCCTAATTCTAATTCTATATACCTGTACGTACTGTTTATATATTTAACTGTAACATAAATTGTTTTAGTGATTTGGCATAATATGATTCTTCTACTTGCCTCAGATGAACTAGTTACACAATCAACATTTAATTTATTTTTCTTATTTGAAAGATGAAAAAGGAAAAAATTTGAAATACACTACTTTAAGATCAAACACTACAATACATGTAAAAACCTAGAGTCTTGCCTGGAGCTATGCCCAATAAGTAACTCTGGGTTTAATATTTATGCCAATAGTACTGGTGAATATGGGATTTGTTTTTAAGTTGTTCCTGTTCACCTGTATTCTATCCTTACTGTTAGCAGCTTTTGCGATTTTTGCATCAAAATAAATGTTCAACTTTTTAGAAGAAATATTCAAATGTGTCCTTAGTTACTAAATTGTTTAGAATAAAATGGAGTATATAGTTGATATCTATGTGTCTCATTGAATTACAGTTTAAATATTTCCATGTGAACATTACATAATTATTAGATAAATGTGATGATAAACAAATAGAAAAGTTGGAAATCCCAAGGGTTGCATACTTTCACAATAATCACAAGAAAAATAAAATAGTAACACATTAAGGTAAAGTGAATTATGAATGGAAACCAATCATCACAAACTGATGATTTGAGACATATGTCCCGTTCATAAAATGGGGTGTTACTTAATGATAAAAAGAAAGAAACAATACCTAGGATTAACCTTGAAAATATATATCTAACCAAAAGAAGCTAGTCAAAAAGAACTGCATTTTGTACAACTGTATGTAAATAGAACCAGGATATGTATAAACAGAACAATTCAAATGAATACAAAATTAGTGTATTCCTTGGGCTTTCAGAAGAAGGATGGGACATAGTTGCTAATGAACCTCAGATTTCTTTTTGGCATAAGTGAAGGAGCTGTGCTGGACAATGTGACAATATTTTAGAACACCTACTAATTATGGATTTTAAAAGAGGGAGTTTTGGGGCTGGGAATATGGCTTAGTGGTTGAGTGCTTGCCTTGAATGCATGAAGCCCTGGGTTCACGTCCTCAGCACAACATAAACAGAACAAGCCAGAAGTGGCGCTGTGGCTCAAGTGGTAGAGTGCTAGCCTTGAGCAAAAAGAAGCCAGGGACAGTGCTCAAGCCCTGAGTCTAAGCCCCACGACTTGGGAAAAAAAAAAAAAGAGGGAGTTTCATAGTGTATGAATTTTATCTCAGTAACTTTTACTTTTTTAAATTGGAAAACTTCAAAGGTGATCAACAAGTACATTATAGAGATCTCTACAGTACAACATACAACATTCTAGGTATTTTAAAATAAAAATTGTAGACTAGAAGGAGAAACATATTTGACTTGTAGCTGTAGCATTTACTCAAAATGAGGCTAAACTCATTCCCAACTTCAAAATGAAAATGTTTTATTCCTAAGGTATGGTTACCACCCACATTCAACTTCTCCTTCCTTAAGATTATCTTCATTTCTATTTGGTATGCTCAGAGCAAATGGTGACTGTAAAATATAATTGCCATATGTATGTACCAGGTTGCTGAATTGCTGTGCAAGTCATGAGAATAAAGTTGACAATATAATTGTCTTAAAAAAAAATTTGAACAGCTTAGACAAATCAAACAAGTCATCTGGCCCTATCATTTCATTTTATCAGCAATAAGAACAAAGATATCAAAAAGTAGATGAACCCAGTGTAAAGTCAATAAGTAAAAGCTCTGGAGGAGATTACCAAGTCAGCCCAGTTTCTGCAACATTGATAATTTCTTAACTGCAGACTGTTTATTTCTTCTTCCTACTTGCCTTTTCTTTTGCTTTTCCACTTGGCTTCTAACTTTTAGCAAAGGACTTTTTGAAGCTAAGAGAGCCACTATCAAGTGAGAACAAAGGGCATAGGTTAGTAAGGATTCTGTTGTTTCAAAGTTGGTTTTTGCTGGACTACAGTAGTCTGTGGAGCTGTGGTAGGATTGATGGGGTTCCATTTGATCTTTTTTATGAGCACATGGGGGTGAGGGGAGGACAGAAAATTTGAGGGGAGAAAATTTGAAACAAGTAGGTGTTTATGGCCAGTTGAACAAATATTTCTATAATTCACTTCTGTCCATATTTTTCATTTTACTAAAGAGTACTCAGAGTTTCCTGATTTTGCCATCCAAGTTTTCTAATACTGAAAATCATATTTAATTCATGCCACCTGTTTGCACAGATGTAGCTTCCTGACTTTTATGCAAGAGCTAAAGATCTGGACCTGACAAAACACGCCAGTTAAACTGTCATTTTGTTTTGCTTCTCTAGGTTGAAATTGGGTTAAAGAACTAGAGAGAACAGATGTTGCTCCGTAAGCATTTCAGATTTTTTTTTTTGTCTTCATGGTCTTTTAGAAAACATAATGTGATGTGCTTTACCATGAACACTGTGTTTTTGCTTCTAAAAGATGAGCCTTCCTGTTCCTCTTCCTAATATGACACTTATTGTACACATCATTAAGCAGATAAGAGGCTCAATATGAAGATCCTGCCTTACTTCACCTGCATTTTAACTTCATAACATTTGCTTTGGGGCTCAGCTGGAAACACAAATGCAGTAAAATTGTAGACAACTTGTCATTGCAGATATGGATATGACACAAAACAATTTCAACATGCTCTGATATAGCAAAAAAGAAAATAATACACATGATATTTCAATCTCATTTACTGTCTGTTTTCCATGTATGTAGGAAACCGAGTGAAGAAGTCAGCAAAATAAAGCTAGGTAGTATCTTTGTTTCTGAAAAATGGGAATTTGTTAACACCTATCATGGGACGGACATATGGCTATATACTTAAATTTATTGCATTTAATTCTCATAATAATGGTCCTTTCCACATATGGAAAATTGGGCCTTGGGGGACTTAATTAACTGTAATTATATCATACAATTAAGAGAAAAGTAGAGTCAGAATTCTGATGGGAAAAAATATTGTATTTAAAGTCTTTCTAATACAATATTGTGGTAAAATGTCAAATAAGCTTCAGTGAGAGTGCTAATTTCCAGTCCCCATCCCCTTCTAGCACACATCACACCTGGAGCTGATCAGCATCGTGCACAGTGGGCAGGAAAAGGAGTAGCTCTTCGCAATCTTGTGGAACTAATGTGAGCCTAAATATCAAATATATTCTCTTGAGAGGCCTAACTCCATCCTGGGTGTTTCTTTGTGATAAACAGAAACCAAATGGTCAGGGGACATTGTTAGCCTTAAGCAGTAATGTTTAGATGCTTGCCCAAAATGGTATCCTTGACGGATAACCTACATACATTGATGCCAGTATACCTACATCTAAATGCAGGGACCACTTCATACAAATACCCTGTTTAAAAGTTGACTTGCATAAGTAATTTACAAAAAAATCATAACAAAACTGACCAGAAAATAAACGTTGCTGTCACCAGAGGTGTAAAAGATTGAGTCCAAAGCACTCACTGTGACTTGAGAAGTCATCAGCCCTTCTCATGAGGGAGCGCCTTTATTTTGTACTTTCCTTCAATAAACATTCACTTTAGCTTCTCACTTTTGCGCAACCCAGTACCATCACTCTTCCTAAGGTACTAGACCAGATCCTGATCCTTGCCCAGCAAGTGATTTCATCCAAGCAGTACCACTAATACGTATGTGATCCTTCGTAAGAACTATTTGATTGAATGTGGCAGTTCAGGAGCACTTAACTGAGTCTCTTTTGCAAAGCACATTTACTGCTTTTTTCACCCTTGCCAGAGTCGGAATAACTCGAAAATATAATGGCGAAAAGGCAAGCTGATTGTGTGACTCAAGTGGAGAGCACCAGTGGAGCAAATAAACTCAGTGATTTAAGACCCTAAATTCCAGTTGTGGTATTGAACAATAAGCAAACAAAGCCCAAAAGTTAACAATAGCCATACTGCTCTATGTGATATATACACAGAACTATATTTTCTGGATAATATGGTAACCATATGAATAATTTTGTGATGTACTATATATTGTTTTTCATCACATCTATGCCATTTTTAATTATCATTAATAGGGCATAGACTTATAATTTCCCCAGATCTTCACTAATACTTGTTTTATAAAAGCCATTTTGACAAGCATTTATCTAATGGCATTATTTGACTTGAATTTCCCTTGGGGACACATATATTTATCATAGTATCACGTCAGTGATGAGTATTTGTATGTTTTGTTATCGACTTGAGTTCTTTGGCCATTTATCAGTTGGATTGAGTTTACTGCTGTTGAGTTGCTGAAAAATTCTATGTGTATCAGGGATATTAATTTCTTATACTAATGATTTGTAAATACTTCCTCTTTTCTGTGGGTTGTCTTACTGTTCTGTGCTTATTGGTTTGAGTAGCTAGGATTATAGGTCTGTGCCATGAGAGCCAGGTGTCTATTCCTATATCTTCAAATGGTTCACCTACATATACCTGTAATAGTTTCAATGTTTTAGATAAAAATCTTTGATTCATTTGTGTTGCTTTCTGTATTAAGAGATTTGGGTCTAGTTTTAGTGTCTACATGTGAATAATTTGTTTTCATAGGTGATTTATTAAGGATAGTTTTATTAGCCTTATGAGTGTATATTTTGCCGTGTGTGTGTGTGTGAGTGTGTGTGTGTGTGTTTGTGTGTGCATGTATGTGTATGCCAGTTCCAGTACTAGGGCTTGAACTCTTCAGCATTTTTGCTCAATCTGGCAGGTGAATTGCACTTGTATGTCCACATTTATTACTACTTTGTAAAAAAAAAAAGCATATGAAGGTAACAGTGCTGATTAATTTATGATTCTTTTATTCTGTTCCATTGGTCTTTGTGTTGTTCTGTTACCACATTTGACTTGAATCTGTAGATTTCTTTGAGTAGTATATTTTCACAACATTAATTCTGACAACCCTTTAATCAAGAAATCTTACCATATTCTAATGTGATCTTCAATTGCTTTCTTTCAGGTTTTCAGTTTTAATTGTATGGGCTTTCACCACCTTAGTTAAGTTTCTTCCTTGGCCTTTGATTTTTGTGGCTTTTGAGAATATTATATTTTTCCTGATTTATTTCTCATTCTGCTCATTGCTAATAAATGGTAGAACTACTTGTTTCAGGATGTTAATCTTATGTCCTATTATATTACTAAAAGTTTGTAATTAGAGCTAGGAGATATTTTATTTGTTTTATATTAGTGGAAACTTTGGGGTCTTTTAATTATAGTCTCATAATCTGCAAGTAGGTAATTTGACTTTCTTTCCTATTTGAGCCCACTTCTTTATTTTGTGTTATTGCTCTGGCTAGGAGTTCTAATACTATATTAAATTGGAAGGGAGAGGATGAACACTATTGTCTCATTGAATTTAGAGGAAATTATTTCATTTTTCAAAATTAATATCATATTAGCTATAGGTTAATCACACATGATATTTGCTATACTAATGATTACCCTGCAATATATTAACACTTTTTTTATTATTTGACACCCTCTTTTGCATATTGTAAACTGAAATTTTAAGTTCCTTTATTTATTTATTTATTTATTTATTTTTTTGGCCAGTCCTGGGCTTGGACTCAGGGCCTGAGCACTGTCCCTGGCTTCTTTTTTTTTTTTTTTTCTCAAATTTTTATTATCAAACTGATGTACAGAGAGGTTACAGTATCATACGTTGGGCATTGGATACATTTCTTGTACTGTTTGTTGCCTTGTCCCTCATGCCCCCCTCCCTCCCCCCTTCCCTCCCCCCGCCAGGTGTTCAGTTCACTTACACCAAACAGTTTTGCAAGTATTGCTTTTGTAGTTATTTCTCTTTTTTTATCCTGTGTCTCTCAAATATGGTATTCCCTTTGAATTTCCTACTTCCAATACCAGTAAACATGGTTTTCAATATACTCAGATAAGATTACAGAGATAGTGTAGGTACAACCATAGGAAGGTGATACAAGAACATCATCAATAATAGAAACTACACATACACATAGGACATTGAAAGTAGTTACAACTGTGATATATCACTTGTTTCCATAACATGGAGTTCATTTCACTTAGCATCATCTTATGTGTTCCTAAGGGTATAGCTATTGGGGCTTGTGATGCTCTGCTATGGCTTGCCTAAACCTGTACTAATTATTCCCAATAAGGGAGGCCATAGAGTCCATGTTTCTTTGGGTCTGGCTCACTTCACTTACTATAACTTTTCCAAGTCCTTCCATTTCCTTACAAATGGAACAATGTCATTCTTTCTGATAGAGGCATAAAATTCCATTGTGTAAATGTACCACATTTTCCTGATCCATTCATCTATGGAGGGGCATCTGGGTTGGTTCCAGCTTCTCGCTATGACAAATTGTGCTGCGATGAACATTGTTGTGCTGGTGGCATTACTGTGATTTTATTTGTGGGCTTTTGGATAGATACCCAACAGTGGGGCTGCTGGGTCATAGGGGAGTTCTATATTGAGCCTTCTGAGGAATCTCCATACTGCTTGCCAGAGTGGCTGAACCAGTTTACATTCCCACCAACAATGAAGTAGGGTTCCCTTTTGGCCACATCCCCTCCAACAATTGTTATTATTAGTTTTCTTGATATATGACATTCTTGCTGGGGTGAGATGGAATCTCAATGTTGTTTTGATTTGCATTTCCTTTATGGCCAGTGATGTAGAGCATTTTTTCATATGTCTATTGGCCATTCTCATTTCCTCATCAGAGAAGTTTCTTTGTAAGTCTTTAGCCCACTTGATGAGGGGGCTATTGGTTCTTTGCGGTTTTGTTTTGGAAGAAGGTAATTTTTTTAGTTCTGCATATATTTTAAAGATGAGGCCTTTGTCTGTTGAATGTCCGGTAAAGATCTTCTCCCAGTCTGTGGGCTTTCTGTTTATCTTGAGAGCTATGTCCTTTGCCGTGCAGAAGCTCTGGAGTTTGATGCAGTTCCATTTGTCCAACCTTTCTTTGATTTGTAGCCTTTCAGGGTCTTTGTTAAGGAAGTTCCGTCCTGTGCCAAGAAGCCCAAGTGTTTCTCCTACTCCTTCCTTTAGTGTCTTCAGGGTGCCTGTTTTGATTTCAAGGTCTTTAATCCATTTGGAATTGATTTTGGTGCAGGGTGATATATAAGGATCTAGTTTTAGTTTGTTGCATGTGTTGAGCCAGTTTTGCCAGCACCACTTGTTAAAGAGGCTATCTTTCTTCCATACTATTGTTTTAGCTCCTTTATCAAAGATTAAGTAGGCATAGTTCTGTGGGTTTAATTCTGGGTCTTCAATTCTGTTCCATTGGTCTTCAGGCCTGTTCTGGTGCCAATACCAAGCTGTTTTTATTACTATAGCTTTATAATACAGCTTGAAGTTGGGTATTGTAATTCCTCCAGCACTGTTCTTTCTGCTTAGGAGTGTTTTTGCTATTCTAGGTCTTTTATTGTTCCATATGAATTTCTGGATTGCTTCCTCTATTTCATTAAAGAATGGTGTTGGGATATTAATGGGTATTGCATTGAATTTGTAGATAGCCTTTGGCAATATTGCCATTTTGATTATATTAATCCTCCCAATCCAGGAGCATGGGAGGTTTTTCCATTTTCCTAGTTCTGACTTAATTTCATTTTTCAAGCTTTTAAAGTTCTCTTCAAAGAGGTCTTTCACTTCTTTGGTTAAGGTTATTCCTAGGTATTTTATGTTTTGGGGGGCTATTGCAAAAGGAGTTGCTTTCCTGATTTCAGCCTCGGTCTTTGGGTTGTTAGCATAGAGAAAGGCCGTTGATTTTTGAAGGTTTATTTTATATCCTGCAACTTTGCCAAAGTTTTGGATCAGCTCTAGTAGCTTGGGGGTAGAGTCTATGGGGTTCTTTAGGTATAGGATCATGTCATCTGCGAAGAGAGAAAGTTTAACTTCATCTTTTCCTATTTGGATCCCCTTTATATTCTCTTCTTGCCTAATTGCTCTGGCTAGGAATTCTAGTACTATGTTGAAGAGCAGTGGAGAGAGTGGACATCCCTGCCTTGTTCCTGATTTTAAAGGGAATGGCTTTAGTTTTTCACCATTTAGAGTTATGCTTGCTGTTGGTTTGTCATAAACTGCCTTGATTATATTCAGGAATGTTCCCTGGAATCCCAGTTTTTCCAGGGCTTTTAGCATAAATGGGTGCTGGATTTTATCGAACGCTTTTTCCGCATTCAGCGATAAAACCATGTGGTTCTTTACCTTGCTCCGGTTGTTGTGGTGGATTACATTAATTGACTTGCGTATATTAAACCAGCTTTGCATCCCTGGGATGAATACAGTTTGATCGTGGTGTATGATTTTTTTGATGACCTGTTGAAGTCGATTGGCCAGAATTTTGTTGAGAATTTTTGCATCTATGTTCATCAGGGAGATTGGTCTGTAGTCCTCTTTCCGTGATGAGTCTCTGCCTGGTTTTGGGATGAGGGTTATACTGGCTTCATAAAATGAGTCTGGTAGTGAACGTTCTCTTTCAATTTCATTGAAGAGTTTGAGAAATATTGGTGTGAGTTCTGTTTTGAAGGCCTTGTAGAATTCTGCAGTGAATCCATCTGGACCTGGGCTTTTCTTGGATAGTAAGAAGGGGAAAAGTTTGTATCTCACAAAAATAGAACCTAAAAGAGCACAAAATAGTTAATTCAATAAGTAAAGCCTTCTTTTCTGTGGGGAGAGAATTTCAGTGAATTTATTGCTAAGTCTATGTCTCTCTTATGCTTAGCTTCCGAAGTAGCTAGGATTAGATTTCAGCACTAGCTTGTGAGTTTTGTTTGGAATTTTTTCTAACTTTTTTTTTTTTTGCCAGTCCTGTGGCTTGAATTCAGGGCTGGGCACTGTCCTTGGCTTCTTTTTGCTCAAGGCACTCTACCATTTGAGCTACAGCGCCACCTCTGGCTTTTACTTTATATGTGGTACTGAGGAACTGAACCCAGGGCTTCATGTATGGGAGACAAGCACTCTACCACTAGGCCACATTCCAAGCCCCTGTAAATTTTTTTTTTTTTTTTTTGGCCAGTCCTGGGGCTTGGACTCAGGGCCTGAGCACTGTCCCTGGCTTCTTTTTTGCTCAAGGCTAGCACTCTGCCACTTGAGCCACAGCACCACTTCTGGCCATTTTATGTATATGTGGTGCTGGGGAATTGAACCCAGGGCCTCGTGTATAGGAGGCAAGCACTCTTGCCACTAGGCCATATCCCCACCCTAAGTTCCATTTTTGTCTGATGTTAGTATAGTCTTTTCTGGTCTCTTCTGAATATATTTTCATGTGTTTATTTCTAAAATGAAATCTCTTATATACACTGACTTAAAACCATATAACTATAACAGTCATTGTTGACCTTTTGCGCTTTGTTATCAGAAGCTGTCATCAACAATCATAGCACCAAACTCTGAAGCACAGAAAACAAAGTCCTGTGTTTATTCTGGCTCTTTCCAGCTGCAGATAGACTTGCACACAGGCCCGGATGATGACACTGGTCTGCTTGAGGTTGCTGCTGTGCTAAGAGCTGAAATTGGCTGAATTAATGGCAATTTACATCCATGAAATTTGCAAGCCTTTAACCAGTCTCCACAATCCCAACATAGTTAAATCTGATATATTCTGCAAGTTCAAATTTTGTCTGGATACAGACAGTGCCTCCTGGTAGTCCTATTATTCTCTCTTAAAGACTTCCTTTGGGTTTAAAGACTTAATAACACACCTTATTTTATAAATTACAGAAATTTTCTGTGAAGTCATAGGGCAGCTGTTATATTCAATATTTTGCATCCTACTCTGATATTAACTTGTGTAGTAGTAAATATCATGTTGATTATTAAATATTATTTTATGTCACTTGCAATGGCTGGAGAATATTTCTTCATATAACAGATATGATATAGGAATTATTTGATAATGATTAACTTAGTAAGAATTAATGATTTTCCTTCTCAATAGTGGAAATATGTTAATGAACATTCTTATATAGTTTCAATAATCCATGTTCTAATTTTAGGTACTTCCACAAATTTTTACAGAAGGGGAACTTCACATGCTTTATTTTTTTCTTATAGAAATTTTAATTTTAGTGGTTTTGGAAAGTCATATTATTTACTAAAATAATAAATCTGGAGATTATAGAAGATACATGTAGTGTATTTTCTATACGATGCAAGAAATGTATGTATGTATGTACATATACACTTATGTGTAAATATGTACACATATTATATTATATATAATTACCATACATGTAAACAAACAATGATATTGCAACAAAATAAAAATCAATAAAAGTCACATTTGTCTCACGTAATAGGGTCTGGAACCTGTGAGAGTCCTTCTCTCCTCCAGCCAAGCTGCACTGATTTCTTCAACATTTTTTTCTTTTTCTTCCTTATTCTTTAAAAAAAGTTGTTGTTGTTCAGGTGATTTATAGAAGGGTTACAGACCCATAAGTCAGGTGATGAATATATTTCTTTTAAACAGTGTCACACATTCCTCCATTTTCTCCTACTTTTTCATCCGCCTCCCAACTGACCTGCTCCATAATTTGTATGGGTCATTTTCAACACAGTGTCTAGGGAGTGCCATTGCTGCATTTGTTTGCTCTTTCCCCTACCATGTCTGTGCTCCTCCTTACCTTCCCCCAAACAGATAAACTTACATACAAGACAAAATGTACAGAAATAAAAACAGCAAAAAGGAGAGCGAAAAGGAAGAAAATAATAACATCAACAAAAGCCTCTTGTTTCCATCCTGACACAAGAAGAGGCCTGAGGATCAATGGAATAAAATTAAAAACCCAGAAATTAACCCACAGATCTATAGACAGCTCATCTTTGATAAGGAAGAATAAAACACAGGATGGAAGAAAGACAGTCTCTTCAACAAATGATGCTGTCAGAATTAGCCATACACCGGCAGAACACTGAAGTTTCATCCTTATATATCACCCTGTACCAGAATCAATTCCTAATGGATCAAAGACCTCAATGTAAGACAAGATACCTTGAAAATATTACAAAAAGGGAAGGGGAAAACACTAGGGTTCCTTGGCACAAGTCAAAACTTCTAAATAAAAATCCAGAACCACAACAAATCAAAGAAAAATTATATTGCATGGAAACTGAAGAGTTTTTGCATGGGAAAAGATATAGCTAGCAAGATAAATAGAAAACCCACAGAATGGGAGAACATCTTTACTAGCTATGCATCAGACAAGTGCCACATATCTAAAATATACTCAGAGCTCAAAAAATTAACCCCCTCAAAAATAAACCCTCAAATAACAATCCAATTAATTAATAGAATAAAGTCTTAAAGAGATATTTCTTTTTTTTCTTTTTTTTTTTTTTACTGTAAGTTCCTTCTAACAGGACATCAGGAGGTAAATGCCCCTGAGGGTAGAGTTGCATTACTGCCAAATATCATCAGAATTACATTATTTCAGGGCAAGAGATCTCCTTAAAAAGTTAATAACTGAAATAAGTTCACAAAAAGCTCACAATGTGTATCAAAGTGTGCTTCAAGAATGTCAAGATATGGGGCTGGGGATATGGCCTAGTGGCAAGAGTGCTTGCCTCGTATACATGAGGCCCTGGGTTCGATTCCCCAGCACCACATATACAGAAAATGGCCAGAAGTGGCGCTGTGGCTCAAGTGGCAGAGTGCTAGCCTTGAGCAAGAAGAAGCCAGGGACAGTGCTCAGGCCCTGAGTCCAAGCCCCAGGACTGGCCAAAAAAAAAAAAAAAAAAAAAAGAATGTCAAGATATATTTTAATTTTTTTAAATTTTCTGTCAAAAATTAGATTATTAAGTAAAGGCTAATATGCCAGCTTGAATGTACTGCAGCACTGTTCAGATTTACTACTACTTACTACTACTTTGGAATATTTCAGACTAATATGCTAATATTTGTTTTTTCTATTTCTAGTGATGAAGAAATTACATAACTCAGAAGAGATGACACAATATTCTTGGGATATAATTAACAGTTATGGAAAGTCTTTGTTCTTCACAATAGATTATATTTATTAAATTAAGTTTTATAAAACAAAAGAGTAAGGGAAGCTTATTAGGTTGCATTGCTTATATGAGCAGAATTGTCAATAAAATCCAACAACTTTACAACTAGTGTATGTTTATGAAAATTAAGTTGAACAAGTATAAACACACTATGTTTAAAGTTGGTGGCCAGAATATAGCTGGTTCATCTGCTTCCATCACCTCTGTGCCCCAATTCCCTGTGATTCTTAAGTCCATGAACTTCATTCTATCTGCTAATTCCGGCTTTGAGGACTAGGCCTCAGCAGAACTTACTTACTAGACCAAAATACTTATGTGTCTCATTGTTTTTCCTCACATTATTTGGCCTAGGTTTTTAAGAACTCTTACATTAAGATTTGGATTTAGAGAAAAATCTATACTTAAATTTTATTTTTAAAATCTAGGTGTTTTATTGCAAGTGACCAAGAAAAAAATGTCTACTTTATAACAGGAGACAAATACAGTGAGGATATTCAATAGATGTGTATGATAAAGGAAGTGGGAAAGTTGAAATGAGTGTGAGAAATAAGAACTCAAAGGAAAACACTGATCATGTATCACTGGACACATAAATGGACATGTTAAATTGCAATCCCCTGTACAATAATGTAATAATTAATAAATACATTTAGATACTTTCTCTGTAATGATTATGCATGTTTAGGGAATATCAGAGCAGAAGGTAATTAGTGTTGCCATTTGTCCTTCTACTACAAAGACCATTTCAGAAACTGCTGAATTAGTCATTACCTAACAAACATAAATAAATAGTATTATTACAAAGTATCCTAAATTTCAGTTCTAGCTTTAAAAAACCTCCAATCTCAGGAAACACACAATAGACCAATAGATGCGAGTTCAACAGTATCATATACACACACTCATACCACCACCCCCCCCAACACTTCATTCAGTAAGACCCTTTTTTATACAGTAGTTTTAGGAATAAGTCCATGTTTATCTTAACAGTATCTAGAAACCCTAAAATATACTATGCAATGTTTAATGTCTATATAAACACTCGCATACAATCTAGGTTTCTTCATGTAGGATAGTAAGAAGGGGAAAAGTTTGTATCTCACAAAAATAGAACCTAAAAGAGCACTAAATAGTTAATTCAATAAGTAAAGCCTTAAAATCTAAGTTCACATAAAGATAGCTTATTTCTAGAGTGTGGCATAAAATCTGAGCTTTTTATATACCACAATTTGTTCTCCATGGCAGTCAGCCAGACAGTCTTTGGAAGACAGAAAACTCATCGTGGAGCCATTGAAGTTTATTCCTGCCCATTCTGAAAATTGGCTGATATTGATAATTGTTGTAAAAAGTTTACCCCATGAGTCTCACAGGCTGCCAGGACTGTAATTAGGCTGAAATAGAAGGCTGGGAAAAAAACTTTCATCTGGTTCTGAGTCAAGGAGTCCTCACACTCTGACTAGCACCAAGGGAAGCTTCTTTCATTTAGAGAAAACAGATGGAACAATTTGAATATAATGGACTTTATTTTAAGAAACTGTCCTCGCTTGTCCCAATTGAAAGGAAGTTGGATAGGTTTTCAAATAATAGCAAACACCTCTAGGAGCTGAGTGTCTAACATCAGCTTAAATAAATCAAACACTATTTTTCAGGAATTTAATCTGTGAGGCAAACTAGCACTCATGTTTTTACCAAACATGGCATTATAGTAAGTTTGGTTTCCTTTTTCTATTAAAATATTGCAATAAAACACAGAAGTCTCAAGTAATTAAGAAAATGGTCAGAATACTTTCTGATCTTTTAAATTTTTTAAAGGTTTGCAATAAATACATAACATTAAGGGCATTCCTTTTTTTTTTTTCCCCCAGAGCTGAGGACTGAACTCAGGGCCTTGTAATTGCCAGGCAAGTACTCTTCCACTGAGCTAAATCCCCAACCCCAGGACATTGTTTTGTTTTTTGTTTATATATTCTATCTTTTAGTGTTATTTATAGTTTGTGGTAAGGCTTTGCCTTTTAGATTAGGTTGGTCTGTAATTTATGATCCTTCTGTCTTCACTTTCCAAGTGCTGAACCTCAGGTCTGCATTTCCATTCTCAGACATATATGTATTCTACAAGTGGAATTAAAATAGAATCTTAGACTTAGTGGCAACTTCCAAGGTTTTTTTCTCACTCCACCCCCCCAAAAAAAACCCCACTGTATCCATTAATCTCTGTCCTAAGAAGGGGCTACAGTATTTCAATTACAAACTTCATCAAGCATTTATAATTCCTATTGTAGTGTAAAGCACAAAGTAGTTGATATGTTAGAGGTTTTAAAAAAGCCTGAATGACTTTCTTTGACAGTAAACAAAAAACAAAGGCCCTTTTAGTGGCAAAGGTAGGCAGATAAAATTATTTCAAATATCAGTTATTATAGACGCCCACAAATGGAGGCATGGCTAGAGTCATAGAGCACCAGACTAGCAAGCATAAGCATGTGGTCATGAGTTCAGATCTTCTTCCTGCTCCCAGACTAAAAAGAAAAAAACAAAGGCTCGTTCTGCTGAGTAAGGGAAGCCATTAAATAGGCTCAGGATTTTTACCCACTGTGAGACTTCATATACCTTACTAATTTTCATCCCCTCAATTTCTCTCTTTCTTTCTCTCTCTCATATAAATAGAAAGAGATAATATAGACATATAATGTAGATTTGTATATATACATATTAATAAGATATATAGAGATAATATATACTATATATACATATAATATAAAATATGTTAATATATCATAATATATAATGAGTATATACATGTATGTCTGTTGATCATAAAAAATTGTTAGTAAATAGTCACTGAGATGTGTAGAATCCCAGACATAGTGGCTCACACCTATAATCTCAACTACTTGGAAAGTAGAAACTGGGAGGATTCAGGTTTGATATCAGCATGGACAAAAAGAGAGCATGACCTCATATCCACAAACAAGTCAGATATGGTGATATATACTTTTCATGCCAGCCACTATTAAATAAGCCTACATGAAAAATCATAGTACAAGCTACCATCTGGCCCTCTGGCAGAACTATAAGCCCACATTCAGGAAAGAAAAAAAAAACAACCTCTAACTAAACATAAATAAAATAAAGGGAAGAAGATATAGCTCAAAGCCCTGAATTTAAATTCTTGTACCACAGAGATGAAATAAAGAGTCAGAACTATTTTATTAAAGATTTAAATACAGAATAAGTAGGCATATAGAAAGATTATCCAAATTGGACAAAGATGGGTAAGATGAGAAAAGAACTGTCTTAAAACAATATGATTTAACTACGCCATGAAGAACATTAGGAAGTTGTCCAAGAGTAATTGGAGGGGAAAATGTATTCCAAGAACAGGCAACATGATCAGGTAAGGTCATCAAAGCTTGCAAGAAGGCTCATTCCAAGACAGTGTTTAACAGGGTCTAAGACAGTGAATTGGTGGAAAGTGGTGTTGAAAATAAAGCTAGGAAAGTGGGGGAAAGGCCACTTGTGTAAGCAAGTGGTAACATTAGGTATACTTTAAAATTAGCTGTGTCATGCTAGTAGCGGAACTAATAATATACTTACAGAAGAAAGTAAATAAGTGCCATGCAGAAGATTACTGAAACCTTAACAGGCTGCTTTTGTGAGAGGAAAGGCCTATCTTCCCCCTTCCCTGCTCATCTGGGTCTCAGCAAAGAAAGTTACTGTGTTTGTAGTCTGCTATCTCTTTTGATGGACTGAGCCTAGAGTGCCAGCCAGACTCCAAATCTCATCCCTCTAGCAAGCAAGGTTACAAAAACGCACTTTGAATTTTAGAAATTGCTCATGGTCCACCAGAGTACTTAACCTATGTTCAGATTCTATTATGACTATGAAAAGACATGGATACACAGAAGCTGTTTGTAATATAAGAAAAGAAAATAGAATTTGCAAGAGAACTGAGGAAAACAATGGCAAAGGTTTTCTGAAGATGTTTCCTTTGTCCAGGTAGTTACACTGTTAGGTTATGAAGTCAAGAAAGGAAGAACAACAGTGGATTCTCTAGAAATATAGTGAAGTAACTTTTAAATATGTTACATAATTTAGAATTGTAAAAAATGTAAAAAATATATGTGTATACATAGTGTATGGCAATTTTTTGTCATTTTTAGCACTCAGCAATTGCAGTAAGAACTGAAAAAAAGAACTTTTAATATTGATTAGAGTCTTTATTATGTTTCTCTGTAGAAACTGTGATGCTACATCTTAAATGTTTTAAGTATTAAAGGTACAGTAACAATGAATCTAAAATGGCATCTTTGCCAGTAGAAAAATATACATGTTTATTTGTAGTATTTTATAAGAATAGGTCTCAGTGTTTGTCTATGGCTATTCATTCATTTCAACTCACCTTGGCTTTGAACATTGCACTGAAATTCAGCAGCTTTGCCTTGTTTATGACTGAGTATTTTTCCAATCCATTTTCATTATTCATTACCCAGTTACCACTCAGTCTTGCAATATTCCTTCCAATTTTATCTTAGACATTCAATATATTATGGTTCAGGTATACAAATTAATGGTCAAATTAATTTAAAAATGGTATTATTTAAGCAGAAGAGATGACTGATGACTTAAAGAGAAAAACACAAAAGTAATTACATGGCTCAATTACTTATGTACAGTAAATCATTGCTCATATTATTTTCAGATCTAACCAATGATGAGTCTATATTTTCATCGGCAATGTAGTAAGTCAAAAATGTTAGCAACACTGGATGAATAAGAAAGAGAAACTTTGAAAACAACATGTTAGACAAAATATGCATCAATGGCATGGGTGTCAGGGTATCACTTCTGGAAAAGTGATGAATGTGAAGAATTGATCAAAACCACACCATCCAAAGTGTTTCTTATCTATACTTAGTTGTGATTTTTTCTTCTGGTCTGAACTGCAATCATCAGCAAGTAATGTCTTCAGAGCCCCACCACAGCCCAGTGAGTAAAGCATGTTTATGCTTTTTAACATTTGGGTCATCAACTTGTTTGATGCTGTGGTTTGATGCCAAGGTTTGTGTCGGTGCCATGGGATTCTGGCCCAGGATGAAGCTGGAAGAAGGTGCTGTGGTGACAGAATGATGAATTGTTCATTGCACAAAAGGTTGAGGTGTGCCTTGGTATTCTAAGCAATCATTTGGCCAATATGTCTGCTCTGCAACATATCCTCTGGTATTTCAAAATCAACAACCAATAACCATGGTATATATGAAGGACAATGAGGAAAGGTCTCTTAAATTTTAAATATATAGGTGTCCAAGTTAGCAAAATTTTTATGTTAGATGGAGGAATATTTTTAGATAACAATTGTTTCTGTAAATAATCAAATTTATGTCTTACAAAGTAAATACAAATGATTTATGGGGTATAAAGAAATGACGTAGGGAAGGTTCCTGACCTTAAAACATGATCTGCATTGCGTGGTTTAAAATCAGAATTTACTTAATTTGAAGAGGTAATAGTGATCAAGATACAATGCACTCATAAGTTGACATGTTGAATTGACGCTTTGTACAATTAAAGAAAATTATTTTTCTTAAGTGTGATGAAATAGCACAGTCCTTAACTGATAGCTTCATTAGCGTCCATGGCTCAAGTCTGTAATCCTAGCTACTCAGGAGGCTGAGATCTGAGGATGGCGGTTCAAAGCCAGCCTGAGCAGGGAAAGTCTGTGAGACTATTATCTTCAATTAACCACCAGAAAACCGGAAGTGGCACTGTGGCTCAAGTGGTAGAGAACTAGCCTTGAGCTGAAGAACTCAGGGACAGTGCCTAGGCCCAGGGTTCAAGCCTCAAGAGCAACAACAACAAAAATTAGTTTCATAAATAGAATTTGGATCAGGGAATGGTAATGCAATTTCTATGCATGATTGCAGAAACTTTTAAAATATAATATTGCTTAAACAGAGATAAAGTCTTTTGTGGGGTATTTTCCCAGCATACTACAGGCCCTGGGTTCAATCTCAATTAATATATATATATGTATATATATATATATATACATATATATACACACCAGTAAACAAAAATACTATAACATAAACTGACTTAAGTCATAATTGTAGAGAACTAGTACTCTAATACTCTAATATTTTCTAAGTGTCTGGTCTATGAAAACAGACTAAAAGCTAAAATCACAAAGTACAAAATGCTAATAAATTTTATGTTATTTCACCCTCCAATTATTTCATACATCAGCATCTAACATTGAATCAGAAACAACAGCATGCCACTGCATTTTTTAACACTTCTTTTTACTCAAGGACTCATTATGCAGTCAAGGCTGGACTTTACTTTGATCCTCTTACCTTATATTTCTGAATGCTGGTGTTAAACGCATGTGACTCCTTATCAGGCTATAAATTTAATTTTAAAACTTATTTCTAAAACTTTTTAATTTGAGTGCTTTTCTAGTGTTTGCTCTTCTCCAAAGTAATTTCAAAAGTCCTAATTTCATATCTTACTTTACTATCTTTTGACTCATTACTCTTCAGATTCTTTTAGCATATGTAACAAATCTAGAACACAGCACTCTAACTAAGGTCTTATTCTGTTACCTTATTTTGCATTTGTAATCATGCCTGATCACTGACAGTTACAAATTAAGTTCCAGAAGGTCCTGTCTGTATAGCATGTTCCCTATAATAAATCTTGCTATAGAAATGGAAAGTTGACATTTCAAGGGCCATTGTTCTAATAATAATGTAACAAAATAACTCAGGATCTCTTGTCCCCTTACGTTCACTATATTAAGCAGCAGTCCAGGTAGTAGGTAAATCAACCCCAGGTGAACAGTGTGCACGAAAGTATCTTCTCTACTTCTGCATCTCTTATTTGGTCTGTTTTGGGGTGTTAAACTTATGTGAATGATTTCAAGCTTCTCTCCACACCAATGCTCCTCAGATTTCTGCTTTTCTTCTTTGTCACTCCTCTGAAAATTTTCTATTTTTCCAAATTTCAGATGGAAACTTTAAGCTTTTCTAATAAAACTAGAGCAGTTCATTCCTTAATCGAAGAATCTTGCTGTTTAAGGATCGCCAAAGTTTCCTAGAGGTATCTGAAACCTAAGTGGATCGGGAAAGTGGAATTAAGCATTCCACCTGTGTCACAATTCTTATAGTGACATAACTATAAGCACAGATGTGCTTATGAACAAACCAATATGGAAGACCCCGTTACCTTCCACAGGTGTTCTGATAACAAGTGAAGAATTCAATAAAACATTTAATTTCTGCCGACAGTATGTTTTACTATATCATACAGCTGAAAGGTTCTAGAGAACCAAACTATTTTTTTTAAAAGCCTGTTTTATTCTGTAGTCATTTTTGTTTTTGCAAATGTAATAATGATGTATTGGTCTATCAACTCAAATGTTTTTTGTACTTACTACCAACAATTAAAAAAACAATATGTTATTAACAAGCTTCTCAAAACATAAACTCACTTACGTTAATATTAATAAATGAAAGTAGGCTTTTGGTATAATTTGGGAAAATGTAAGCACTTCTGGAGATTTTCTATTAAAAGAAAATGTCTTTATTTGGGATAGATGGAGTGAAAATCTTTTGCACTCACAAACTGAGATAATAAATTGGACAACTAGTTAAAGATAATTTCTTAAAGAAATTATCTACTGGGACATATCTCAAATTTGTGTTCTGAGGAATACTAGATCTGAAAAATGCTACTTTACACCAAATAATGGGTTTTATGGTTTAAAAAATCAGCATCATTTCATTAAAAGATTAAATATATTATAATATTAAATAGTATATATCATATATTAAATATTATTAAATATTAATACTTTATTAAATATTTTGATAATGCATTTTTTAAACTCTGAAAATGCTTCTGTGGTGGATGACAGAAAGATAAAGCTTTCTTTAAACTGTCATGTGACTTTTTAAGAGATATTTATTTATTTGTTGTCAAAGCGATGCACAGAAGGGTAACAGTTTCATGCACAAGGCAGTGAGTATATTTCTTAACAAACTTGTTACCTCTTCCCTTCTAAGAGATTTAAAAAATTGCAAATGTGATGTGCCAAGGGATTAGTGACAGTTTCATGATTCACTAATGAGTACATTTCCTTTGAACAGTGTCACTCCCTACCTCAGCATCTCCCAGTTTTTCTCGTCCTGATTTCCTTCCCCCCAAGATTTATAGTTAATTTCCAACATAGTATCTAGTGGGTTGCCATGTGAGTTAAAAAAAAGTGTCTATCCCTTTTAAAATTAGTAGACAACTCATTGAGAGATTTATACAAAAATATCTTGGTGACAGTGATTCAAAAATATTGTATCACTTTCAAATTAATTACATAAATAGTAAAAGTACTTTACTTAAAATACAGAAAATTATACTTACCATTGCTTCAATTTCCCATTGTGTTTAAAGGGCAAATTACCATGACAATAAGTACATTTAAGAAACCACTGTGGGTGACTCATGGACTATTCAAAGCCTATGCACATACCAAGAGAATGACCACAATTTCTGATTTTTATTTGCACCCTCAGTTTCAACACAGTAAACATTACTTCAGATTTTAAATTTTAATTTATCATAGTTGGGCAATAATATTTACTAAATGCTAGTAATCTTGACACCCTATATTTATTACTCTGTTATGTAACAATTTATTTCACAAGTATTTCCATTTTCAGAGTGGAGAATATTTCTGTGTTTTCCTTTTTAATCAAATTCTTTTTATTCCAAAGTTCACATCATATAATAGGGTCATCATATGAATTTACAAAAGTAATCCAGTGCACTTTTTTGCAGTTAAACAGTATGTACCTCTGATATTAAACATTAGCTATTCTCATTATACTGTTACATTCTTGACTCTTTTCTTCTTCATGGTGAGGCTAAATGATCTATAGAAAGGGTAACAATGATCCAGATATATTATACTAACAAAAAACATTTGAATTGAAAATACTTTGTACAATTATTAACAAAATAGACTTAAAATGATTTATTGCCCCCAGTGAGATTGTGCTGGTGATTTGTTATTTTTAAAACTTGATTATGGAATGACTAAACAAATAGAATTTCAAATAAATGCTGTAGCAGATAGAAGCATGCTTCGTGATTTGAGATCCTGGACCTTGCACTGACCTTGTACTGCTTATCACTAAGATAGAAACACAGCCAACCATATGGGAAAAATATTCACCAGCAAAGCAACAGACAAAGGCCTAATATCCATCATCTACAAAGAACTCAAGAAACTCCCTCCAAATCCAGTAAAACAGTTATTAAATGGGCAAAGGAGTTAGAGAGTTTTCACAGGAGAAGAAATAAAAATGGCAAAGAAACATATGAGGAAATGTTCAACATCCCTGGCAGTAAAGGAAATGCACATAAAAACAACCCTGAGATACCACTTCACTCCAGTTAGAATGGCCTATACTCAGGCAACAACAAATGCTGGAGGGGATGCGGAGGAAGATGAACCCTTCTCCACTGATGATGTAAGTGTAAACTAGTACAATCACTCTGGAGAACAGTATGGAGTTTCCTCAAAAAACTCAGCATAGACATATCCTATGACCCAGCCATACCACTCCTAGGCATCTATCCAGAACAACAGGATCTAGGATACTACAACAACACCTGCATATCCATGTTTATCACTGCACAATTTACAATAGCCAAAATATGGAAACAACCCAGATACCCCACTACAGATGAATGGATCCAAAAACTATGGCACCTCTACACAATGGAATACTACATAGCGATTAGAAATGATAAAATAATGGCATTTGCAGGGAAATGGTCAGAACTTGAACAAATAATGTTGAGCAAGACAAACCTAGAACACAAAAAACAAAGGTGCATGGTCTCCCTGATATGTGGTTGTTAGGGGAAGGGGAGAACAGTAGAGATCATGTCTGAAAAATGACAAACTTCTTTTCAAATGGTATTTCCACATGTTTTGATAAGTGACTTTACAGTATGTCTCTAAAGCCAAACAATAACTAAATAAACATAAAAAGGTTGGGATAGGCCTATCAGAGGATCACAATAGCTCAACCGCTATGTACCTATGAATATATAAGATGAGGTTAAGCAAAATGAACTTCAAGAGATGGAAACAGGAGGATTTTTTGTTGTCGTATGTTTAATGTACTAGGTGAATTTCCTTTGCCATACCTTCTTTGGTCACTGTGTATGATTTTGGTTCACTGGATATTGTACATATGCTTATCTGAACTAGGGAAGGAAAAGAAGGAAATGAAAAATGAAAGATGGTGTAACAAATAAGACAAGAAATGCACTCACTACCTTATTATGTAACTGTGGCCCCTCTGTATATCACCTTGTCAATAAAATTTAATTAAAAAAAAGAAGATTGGGCTTTAGAGCCTAGGTTTCTCTGGTTTGAACGGCTCCCTATTTTTCGTTGTTACTTGTGGGGCAAGGAATCTATAAAGCAGAAATATGCCACAATAATACACAGTACTGACAATATATCTATCTTAAATCCATATTTGCCTTGGATTCCAGTTATTCTTTACCAAAACCTCTTCCCAAATATACAGAAGCTCAATTGCACCCTGGCCCTGAGTTCAACACCAATAACAACACACACACACACACACACACACACACACACACACACACACACACACACTGAATGAGAAGGTCTTATGATACATCTTAGCACTCTGAAGATAAGAATTGAACTCTTTTTCCAAATTGAGTTTAGTTTGGACTTTCTCAGCATTATCAGAAAGATAACTGAACCTATAATATATATAGGCCAATAAAACATTATGTATAAATGGTCTAAACATGGCCAAAAATGAAGTATGTTTCCCAATACTCATATCATAAGGAAGAGCACCTAAATTAATTAAAACAAAAATATATCCTTTCTGTATATTTGAGAATTATATACAATATAAATCCCTTTATATGTTTATGTACCACAGGTACACATTTAAAAAGATGGCTGTTGACAGGTGTTTTTTTTTAACCTGTAATTCATTCTGTCATCAAAACTTCAGAAACCAATTCTTCAGCTACTCTGGTTTTCATTGATGTTCAAAATCCTGATTTAAAGCCCTTGAAGTTCTCTTCATGTAATCTTTTCCAATTCTTTCCATTTTCTTAGGAATGGGGCAATGTAATTCTTTCTAATGGAAGCACAGAATTCCATTGCATATATTGCCACATTTTCTTGATCCATGTGTCCATTGAGGGGCATTTGGATTGATTATTTATCTTCTATGGTAAACAATGCTGAAATGAAAATAGTTGTGCTGGTGGCTTTAGTATGTCTTTCTTTGTGGTCATTTAGGTAAAGGCGCAGGTGTGGGATTGTGGAATCATAATGAACCTCTGTGTTTAGTCTTTTGAGGAACCTCTATACTGCATTCCCGAGTGGCTGAACAATTTTACATTACCACAAACACTTATAAAACAGACCAAAAGAACCATAGGTTGCATGTTTTCCCTCATTTATAATAATTAGAACGTGCCTAAAATCTAAATGAACACAATGGATAATACAACACAGAAAAATTATATGTGGATATGATTAATTAAATAGGACTCTATACATTCACACAGTGAAACCAAGGAGGATATTCTTAGGAGCAAATCAAAAGGGCAAAATAGATATGTTCATATGATCATATAACATGATGCTTATTGAAATGAACTCCAAGAAATGGAAACAAGAGGATTTTTTTATTTAACTGCTTGAATTTTTCTTCTTTTTTTGACCTTTTTCATTGTCTTTTATTTCTGTATTCTTTGTCATATGTATAAATATTTCTGATTTGTGGAGGGAAAGGGGAAGCATAGAAATGGTGGGACAAAGTGTGAACTAATGCAACAGTGATACTCACTAGACACTATGTTGGCAATGAACTATACAACTTGAGGGGAGTGGGAGTGGGTTGGGGAAAACTGGGAGAAATAAAAGGAGGGAGTCACACTGTTCAAAAGGAAATATACTTATTACCTGACTTATGTAACTGTAACCACTCTATATCACCTTTACAATAAAAAAGGACGAATATCTCTCTAGCTTCCAAGAATTATATCTAATGGGAATAGCTGCCAGTAGTGTGCTAAGAACATTGTGTCTGCCATTAGTTAGATGTCAGGCTAGGTATAGAAATGTCAGAGATAAGTCATGGATGACTTTATAAATAGTGCATATTAAGAAATCGGTGGTATAAGGAAGGATTGGTCAATTATCCCTGAAACAAATGTAAATAATATCTAAATACAGTTCACATTAGATCTGGGTAATTATTTTGCTGGGTGACTTTCCCTTACATTTTATGTAAGGGAAATAAATGAAAGTGCAATGCCTAAGACAATCTATTATCATTCAAGGCCTAAACTATTAAATATGATAAGGTTCTGTTCATTGCTATTGATGAGATAGACAGGTTTTATAATTTATGTGTCAAAGCAATGAATTTGGGCTCTAACCAAGTAGGCAATAGGACATGGGCAAAGCTTTAATCTGTAACCAAAATAACCATTTGGCACTTTTCTGATCGTCTCCCTGCCACAGGTGCATGGGTTTGGAGGGTAGCAGGGCTGTATGAAGAGCACACAGAGAGCAGTAGGCTAGTTTGAAGATGAATAGAAACTGAATTAATTCCTCCTCCTCCTCCTCCCCTTCCCCTCCCCCTCCCCTCCCCTTTCCCCTCCCCCTCCCCTTTCCCCTCCCCCTCCCCCTCCCCCTCCCCGTCCTCCTCCTCCCATGAGGCCATATTCCCAGCCCCGAAACTTAATTAACTTATAAGCAAAATAATGAATTCAATTGTATAGACTTCAGAAGGGGTAAAGAGGTACAGCGATTCATCTTGGGTGCTTTTTAGATGTCAAATGGTTAGGAAGAGAGGCATAGAGAATGCTAGACCACTGTCTTTTGTGATCACTAGGTTATGTACCAGTTCCTGAAGTCTGGAAAGATCAAAGTATAAATTAGTGGGAAACTGTTCAACTTTGAATGTAGTGGACTCAAGGCACTTGTGTATGGTTAACATTCAAGTAAAACAAGAGGTAAAAGCTTACAACATTACTCAAATTCTGAAGAGAAAACAAAAAAACAAATATCCTAAGGCATTTCAAAACAACCTGGAGACAAAATAGTAAGGGGATTTTCATTCTTTCTTTCCTGCACTGTAGTTTGAACTGAAGGACCTGTGTTTGTGAGGCAAGTATTCTATTACTTATTGTTACTCTAATTATGTTTAGATAGCATTTCAGTTTTCACTTAATACTGCCTGGAATGTTATCCTTTCAGTTTACATTCTGTGTCATAGTTAGAGTTTCCCATCAGCAGTCAGTTGCTTCTGTTGAATTGAACTTCTGTGTCTGGATTAGTTTGAAACTGTAATCATCCTGATCTATGTCTCTTTAGAAACTGGGATATCATGTATTTGCAACTACATCAATCTGCTAGTTGAGACAGGAATCTTGTGAACTATTACCCAAACTAGCCTTAAAACACTATACTCTTTGATCTCAGCTTGATAAATACCTAGGGTTACAAACATGAGCCACCTTGCCTACGAGGAAAGGGAATTTCTTAATGAAATTATGACCTTGCTATATATGATTGAAAAAGAGAGAAAAGGGATGGATGGGGGAAGGAGGCAGAGAACAACTAGAATTCACTCTTTAGTCATTTATATGCAGAACATTAAAGCAAGGTAAAAATAACATCTTAGAACATAAATAGTAATTGCAAATATCCCTTGTCATAAAATTTTTCTGGAAGTAATAATATATATTGCTGTATACCATATCATTTCATTGATATTTTTCATATTCATTGATTTATATTTGGCAAAAATAAGAATTTATGGTGTACAATATTATGTTTTATAAATGTATGTCTTGTTGAATTATTATAATAATTGAACTTACAAATGTACACATTAATTTATAATTATAATAATATCATCATTAACATATGTGAGTGTGGCCAACATATTTGAGATCAAGTCTTGTCATAAAAATTCAAGTACAAAACGTGGTATTAACTACATTAAACTTCCAGAATTTATTCATTCTGCATAACTGAAACCTTGTATCACTGAAACAACAGTGTTGTGGTGAGTATCATTTACACATAATAAATTCACCCAGTGAAATGGATACACATACTAGCATATAACGTCCATCATAATTAAAATATATAAACTCTCATATATAAAAATATGCCAATTTAATCAATAGGTGTTCTGTTTTTCTGAAAAAGAAGCAAACAAAAATAAATCACTTCCTACTATATTCAGAGTATTTTGTGTTTTTAGGACAGCAAAATTTGAGAATACTTGTTTTATTCATCTCTATTCTTTTGTACAGATCTTACAAGGGAGTTGGTCAATAATAATTGGCTCAATTTTAAATTTGGAATAGATAAATACATTTAATTTCTTTTCACCATTTTGATATATGTCCTCACATGGCATATATATTCTACTCCCTTGGTCTCAAATGCCTTCTGAATGAAATATTTTCCTATTTCATTAGTGAGAGGTTTTTGCTCATGTCAAATATTCCCATATTCCAATATATAAATTGCCTGAGCAAGGATGGCTCAAGGGATATGTCCTCATTAGATTCAACGCATAGTACTGTAATGTCTCAGCAGACACAATTCTTCTCTCTGCTCATTCACTATACCTAGCCTGTGCAGACCACCTATGCTTACTGCAACCTTCCAAGGTCTACTCATTGTGACTTCCCCAGATGCCTGAGAGATAGCGAGTCAAACATTAAGAGCACTGTTATATACCGATAATAGCCAACATGATGCAGCTTTTCCTAAGAAATACACAGACAGCTCTCCAAAAAGAGTATCTAAGTACTGAACTTCAGAAATTCAAATATATTTTAATGATTCATTTCAGATTTGTTCAACATTTTCCAAATTCTTACAACAAAAGCAGCAAATAACTCTAATATAAATAAGTGTGTTTTTTAAAACACAAAGCTAAGAAGACTGCCTTTTTTTTTTAACCACAGGAATGTCACCTTGGGAGATATTACTTGAGTTCAAATAGATAAAACTCCCGGTACTTCATTAAGTCTTTTCCACTTATGTGCCAAGAGAGAATAACTAATATGGAGAGAAAGAAAGGTTTTATATTTGCAGGTCATTATGAAAATTTTAGTTCATTCATACAACAGAGGGCATGATTACTTATGTGGACACCAAGTAGAGTTAATGGGCCTCTGATACCTATTATATCAGCCACTAGGAAGTACTATAAAACTAAAAAATTGAAGCTCCTATCACCACTGAATATTCAAATGAATACTATGGTTACTGATTCTAAAAAGGAAAATTACTACATTTATAGCTATTGCTGCAAAGCAATAAAGGAATTCATGCACCTTTGCTCCTTGAGGACAAATTCCATATTCTATTCTTCTTTATGTACATACCATCTACCATAATTATGTGAACAAATCTGCATATATGTTTCCTTAGGTAAGGTTTGGAAATAATTTTACCTAAAGGTGGTCTGATAATGCAAAAGTCCTTTCCAATATAGCTTTTTAAAAAAATTATTGTAAAACTGATATACAGAGAGGTTACAGTTTCATACGTTAGGCATTGGGTACATTTCTTGTACTGTTTGTTACCTCCTCCCTCATGCCCCCTTCCTCCTCCCCCTTTACCTTTTCCCCCCCATGAGTTGTTCAGTTCATTTACACCAAATGGTTTTGCAAGTATTGCATTTGTAGTCATTTGTCTATTTTACCCTGTGTTTCTTGATTTTGGTATTCCCTTTCAGTTTCCTAGTTCTAATACCAGTATACACGGTTTCCAATGTACTCAGATAGGATACAGATATAGTGCAGGTACAACCACAGGAAGGGGTACAAGATCATCAATAATAGAAGCTACGGTTTCACATAGCATGTTGAAAGTAGTTACAACAGTGATATAACAGTCTTTTCCATAACATGGAGTTCATTTCACTTAGCATTATCTTATGTGTTCATAAGGGTATAGCTATTGGGCTCTTGTGATCCTCTGCTGTGACTTGCCTAAACCTGTGCTAACTATTCCCTATGAGGGAGACCATAGAATCCATGTTTCTTTGGGTCTGGCTCACTTCACTTAGTATAATTTTTTCCAAGTCCTTCCATTTCCTTACAAATGGGGCAATATCATTCTTTCTGATAGAGGCATAAAATTCCATTGTGTATATGTACCATATTTTCCTGAATGTAAACTGGTTCAGCCACTCTGGCAAGTGGTATGGAGAATCCCCAGAACGCTAAACATAGAGCAGCCCTATGACCCAGCAGCTGCACTTTTGGGCATCTACCCAAAAGACCACAAACAAGAACACACTAAAGGCACCATCACAACAATGTTCATTGCAGCACAATTTGTCATAGCTAGAATATGGAACCAACCCAGATGCCCCTCAGTAGACGAATGGATCCAATATATCTTTTAAACTTAGTCACAGAACTGAAGTAAACTCTCAGAAGCAAAAACTAACCCTAGTTGTTTAAGTGGGGCAAATTTATTTGTAATTAACCTCAGTTAAAAACTTCCAGTACTGTTTATCAAAATGGATAGATAGATAGACATTTTAACAGTGAATATTTTGTGATGGCTGTTCTTGGATTTTAAGTCAGGACTTTGTGTTTTAGGCAGACACTATCACTTACAAAAAGCCTCTAGATATATTTGTTGTGGTTGGTTTTCAAATAGGGATTCCATGTGTTCTTTTTTAAAAAAAATTATTTATTTATTTTCAAAGTGATTTATGGAGAAAAATGAGGGAAGATAAGAAGTGTACTCACTGCCTTACATATGAAACTGTAATCCATGTTTTCTTGCGCAAGCCTGGACCACAATCTTCCTATTTATGGTTCCCATAATATATAGAATAACAGATGTGAATCACACAGGTCTTGGTTGTGTTGGAGTATTGTGAAACCATTCTCCTGCATGGTGGCCTAGAACGGTGGTTCTCCAATCTTTGCCTCTGTGAGCCACAAATTCACATCTTATAGGACATGTTATAACTTAATTTCAAATTGTCTTTTATTTTCCCCTCAGAGAAAAGTCACTTGTGGGAAGAACTGGGGGTTACTTCCAAAGAATTAACTTTAATCTCTATTTTATGTTTGATAATGATAATATTACTAACACATATACACAGACACATGCACACATATGTACACAGAGACACACAATTATAAACACAGTAATGAAATGAGGGAAATTCTCACTACTAAGAACATTTAAATTTAGGCTGTGGAAGCTAATGTAGCATATATGAAGCTCTAAGCCATACCTCCAGCACTGCAAAAAGAGAGGAAATAAGCTGTTTGCCAACTGGACACAAATTTGCTCCTGGCTCCTGTTAAACAGCAAAGCCTCCCAGCTTATTTCAGGCACATTCCTTACACCTGTTGACCCAAGGGTACTTCCTTCCTCTCTTGATTCACTACATCACTCTCTACATCTCTACATCACTCATTTTACTCCTGACTCCCACGTGGCTTTGTACAATTAATCTAGGTTGTACCTGGCTCTTGGAGGTACCACCCTGGGAGTGCTCATTGCTCAAATAGCCAAGCAGGCTTTTGACTCACAGGACTCCAATATGGGTCAGACTCAATCTGACACTCAACTTCCTTCCCATGCAACTCATCCTAGGTGGAATCTTTGTCTCATAGGTGTGATGCCATATTGTGGTTCTTGCTTTCAACTTGTAACTCTCCATCCATGTTGTTTGGTATCTATGAGTTAGAGTTCCAGCCAAACCTGATATTGTGGATCCACAGGGATTATAAGAGTGGTTATTTGCATAGGCAGTGTGGTGTAGAAAGAGCTTGGGGTTTGGAGACATAAAACACAAGGTCATCTGGTCTGCTTTCCCAGCTGAGTCATTTGTCTTTAAGAGTTTTTTCCTGTGATGACTCCCATTGAGTGGGCTCTAGCAACTCTTAGTTGCACAGGACACAGAACTTCATCAAAATATTTACTTTTTTGTCCCTGATTTTGCTACCCAATTAATATGCCTCTGGGGTCTCTGGAGGAGAAATTCCTTTTCTGATTTAGCTCAGTCTAGGGTGAGAATTGTTCCTGTTCTCTCTTTTGGTTAGCATTCTCTTTGTTAAGGTCCTCTGTTTTAGGTGTGAACCTAAAGCTTAATAAGTTTGGACTTCTCCATAATTCCTTCTTGACTTTCCTAGCCATCAGCCTCTCCCTCGAGCCGCGTACCATGCCTGAAAATTGGCTTTTACTCCATGAGGACATAATGATGTGTTAGACTGTTTCAGAAGCCATTTTATCACATGTAGCAAGTATTGTTCTCAGTCTGTGAATAAAATGCTACTTAAAGACATAATTTTCATAGAATCTCAATCTAAGCAGCTAGCTATGCTTTCTCCATTTTCTACTGCCTTCCAATAACAGTATTCAAATTATTTTTTCCAAACATAATATTATGGGTATAATAAAGTAGAAATTATAACTTTGTAATACACTTGTAAACATTTTACCATATACTTACAAAACAAGTGGCAAGACATTTTCAAAGAGTTTTTTTTTTTTTAACTGCAAAACTTGGCAGACTGATTAAACTCTTTGAAGACACTGATTTAATGTATTCATTGAAATTTGAAAGGTTGTAGTAGATTGAAAAAGGATTTTCTTTATTGCAAGTTAATAAAGAGTATACAAATAAACTATATTTTTAACCTGTCACAACTAGTTTTTATTTATCTTTGATAAGGGAATACTAATCTTTGATAAGGGAATTCTTCATTGAGTTGTTACTTTAGAAAACATGCCATAAGTAATAATTCATTGAAAACAGTATCAAGTGATCGAAATAGATGTTGCAAGTCACACAATGAAAACAAACAAAAAACAATAGTGTTTAAGTCAGATACTCCTGTTTAAAGTGTTCATAAAATTTGTCAAATTGAATCTGTGAGACTCAGATCCTTCAGGACTAAGATGTCTGACTTCCTGAATGTTGGTCCTGCTGTGTGTAGTGGTACATAGCTCTAATCCCAATACCTAAAGGTTGAGACATGAGTTTCGGCCAACCTGGGATACATAGCAAGAGCCTATAAACAATCAAACAAATAAATGAACATGGTTGTTTTTTATTATTTTACTGTAGCCTTGTTTGTTTTCTCTCAGATACGTGCCCAGGAAGGCGAGTTTTGGGTCATAGGATAGAGTACTATTTTTAGAATATTGAAGAACCTCCATACCACTTTACAGAGTGGTTGAATGAGCTTACGTTTCCACAAGTGTAGTAGAGTTTCCCTTTAACCACATACTGGCCAGCATCTGTTATTGTTTAATTGATAATGGCTATACTAATTGGGATAAGGTAGAATCTCAGTTTTTGTTTTTTTGTTTTTGTTTTTTTAATTATCCTGTGGTAGTAAATTCTGAATGTGGTGGCATATTTAGGCTTTTTCCTGAGGAGACACGAATTCCTGGCTCTCTTTAAGGATTCTCTGTTTTTTAATTAATTAAATTTTGTTGACAAGGTGTTGTGTAAAAAGGGTACACTTACATAATAAGGCAGTGAGTACAGTTTTTGTGATATCTTATACCCTCATTTTTCTTTTTTTTTTAAGTTTTTATTATAAAACTGATGTACATTGAGGTTACAGTTTCATACGTTAGGCATTGGATACATTTCTTGTACTCTTTGTTACCTTGTCCCTCATACGCCCCTCCCTCCCCCCCTTTCTCTTCCCTAACACCCTCATTTTTCTTTCTCTTCCCTAGATCAGGTAGGCATATATACAATACACAGTGTACCAAAATCATATACAGTAACCACCTAGGACACACCAAAGGAAATTCACGTAGAATTTTAAATGTAACGTCAACAATAAAATCCTCCTGTGTCCTTCTCTTGTTTTTGTTTATACATAATGTAAGGTTGCTTACCCAAGCCTGTGGAAATACCATTTGAAAAGAAGTTTTGGGTTTCACAGACCTGGTCTCTACTGTCCCCCCGCCCTTAACCCTAACTGTCACATATCAAGGATACCATGCCCCTTTGTTCTCTGTGTTCTAGGCTTGTCTCGCTCAACATTATTTGTTCAAGTTCTGACCATTTCCCTGTGAATACCAATATTTTATCATTTCTAATCGCTATATAGTTTTCCATTGTGTATAGGTACCACATTTTTTGTATCCATTCATCTGTAGTTGGGCACCTCTGTTATTTAGACATTTTGGCTATTGTGAATTGTGCAGTGATAAACATGGGTGTGCAGATGTCTTTATGATATCCTGAGACCTGTTGTTCAGGATAGATGCCTAGGAGTGGTATGGCAGGGTCATAGGGTATGTCTATGCTTAGATTCTCTAGGAACCTCCATACTGTTCTCCAAAGTGGTTGTACTAATTTGCACTCCCACCAACAGTGGAGAAGAGTTCCTCTTTCCCGCATCCCCTTCAGCACTTGTTGTTGCCTGAGTTCAGAGTATAGGCCATTCTAACTTGAGTGAGGTGGTATCTTAGGGTTGTTTTTATGTGCATTTCCTTTACTGCCAGGGATGTTGAACATTTCCTCATATGTTTCTTTGCCATTTTATCTCTTCTCCTGTGAAGTCTCTCTTTAGCTCCTTTGCCCATTTCCTAATTGGTTTACTGGGTTTGGAGGGATTAGTTTTTTGAGTTCTCTGTAGATGACGGATATTAGGCCTTTGTCTGTTGCTGTGCTGGTGAAGACCCTTATCCATATGATTGGCTGTCTTTCTAGTTTGGTGGCTATATCTATAGCTGTGCAGAAACTCTTTATTTTGTAGTAGTCCCATTTGTCAAGACTCTCCCCTATCTGTTCTGCCCCTGAGACTATAAGTTCTAGGGTCAATCCTACTCTGTCCTTCAATAGTTTCAAGGATTCAGGTCTGATGTTGAGGTCCTTAATCCATTTTTTGTTGATCTTGGTGCATGGTGATAGGCTAGGGTCTACTTTGAGTTTTTTACATGTGGCTGCCCAGTTTTCCCAGCACCAGTAGTTGAAGAGGCTATGTTTTTTCCATTGTATGTCTTAAGCTCCTTTGTTGAATATCAGCTGACTGTAAGAATGTGGCTTTATTTCTGGGTCTTCTATTCTATTCCATTTGTCTTCAGGTCTGTTTTGATACCAAGACCATGCTGTTTTTGTTATGATGTCTCTATAATAGAGCTTGAAGTCTGGTATTGTAATTCCTCCTGTGCTGCTTCTTTTGCCTAGAATTGCTTTGGCTATTCTAGGTCTTTTGCTATGCCATATGAATTTAAAGGTTGTTTTCTCTATTTCAGTGAAGAATGTAGCTGGGATCTTTATGGGGATTGCATTGAATTTGTATAACATTTTGGGAAATATGGTCATTTTTTACTATATTGGTTCTGCCTACCCAGGAGCATGGGAGGGAGGTCTTTCCATCTACTTGCGTCCTCTTTGATTTCCCTTTTAGATTTTTATAGTTCACATTAAATAGGTCATTCATTTTTCAGTTAGGTTAATTCCTAGGTAATTTATTCTTTTTTTTTAGCTATTGTAAATGGTATTATTTCCATAATTTCCTTTTCTGCTTGTGCATTGCTGGTGTACAGAAAAGCTGCTGACTTTTGTGCGTTGATTTTGTATCCTTCCACTTTGCCAAAATGGTTTATTAGTTGTAGGAGTTCGGGGACTGAGTTTTTTGGGTCCTTCAGATATGAGATCGTGTCATCAACTATAGAGATAGTTTGATTTCTTCTTTGCCAATGTGGATCCCTTTGATGTCCTCCTCTTGCCTTATTGCTATGGCTAGGGATTCCAGCACTATGTTGAATAGGAAGGGGAGAGTGGGCATCCTTGTCTTGTTCCTGAGTTTAGGGGAAATTGTTTCAGTTTCTCCCCATTTAATATGATGTTAGCAGTTGGTCTGTTGTATATGGCTTTTATTGTTTTAAAGAATGTTCCCTCTATTCCTGATCTCTCCCGGGCTTTTAACATGTATGCGTGTTGTATTTTGTCAAAGGCTTTGTGGGCATTGGCTGAGATAATGATGTGGTTCTTGGTCTTAACTCTGTTGATGTGTTGAATTATGTTTATTGATTTGCAGATGTTGAATCATCCTTGCATCTGTGGGATGAAGCCTACTTGATCATGATGTATGATTTTCTTGATCAGTTTCTGGATCCTGTTAGATAATACTTTGTTGAGGAGCTTTGCATCTGTGTTCATTAGTAATATTGGTCTGTAATTCTCTTTTTTTTGTTGGGTCTTTGCCTGGTTTGGGGATGAGTATACTATTTGCTTCATAGAATGAGTTTGGGATTTCTCCCTCTGTTTCTATTTCACAGAAGAGTTTGAGTAGTATTGGTATTAGCTCCTCAATGAAGGTTTTATAGAATTCAGTGGTGAATCCATCTGGGCCTGGACTTTTCTTTGTTGGGAGGCTCTTGATTACCTCCTGTATCTCATTGTAAGTTATTGGTTTATTTAGTTGATTTATTTCTTCTTGATTCAGTTTGGGTAGTTTGTACTTCTCTAAGAATTGATCCATTTCTGTAAAATTTTCGTTCTTTAGTGAGTCAAAGTTCTGGAAATAGCTCCTTATGATTGTTTGAATATCCTGTGTACTTGTCGTAATTTTTCCGGTGGAGTCTCTGATCTTACGGATATGAGTCTCTTCTCTTCTTTTTTTTTTGTAAGTATTGCAAGGGGTCTGTAAATTTTATTTATTTTCACAAAGAACCAGCCTTTAGTTTTATTTATTTATTGAATGGTCTTTCTATTCTCAATCAGATTAATCTCTTCTTTAATCGTTGTGATCTCTCTCCTCCTAGTCGTTGTAGATTCAATTTTTTCTTGTTTCTCCAGTCGTTTTAACTGTATCATGAGGTTATTTACCTGTTCTGGTTCCATTCTCAGTTTTTTGACTTTCATTTCCTTTATGGCTAGAGATGTTAAGTATGCCTTCATGTATCTATTGGCCATTCGTACTTCTTCTACTGAGAAGTCTGTAAGTCAGTGGCCCATTTATTAACTGGGTTGTTGTTTCTTTGAAAAACTAATTTTTGAGAATTACAGTAAAGCCATCAGCACAACAATGTTTATTGAAGAAGTATTCACCACAGCCAAGATAAAGAATCAGCCCAGATGTCCCTCAATAGTTAAAAGAGTCAAAAATGTGGTATATATGTTCAAGGAATTTTATTTATCTGTTAGAAAAATGATATTGTACCATTTGTGAGGAAATTGAAAAACTTTGAAAAATTTATATTAAGTGAAGCCAGAACCAGAGAAAAAAATGGTTGCATGGTTTCCTTCATTTGTGGCAGACAGTAATTATCTATAAATCTATGAGTAAACATGTTGGATGGTATGGAATTGGTTACAATGAATTAAATGAAGCACAACAGACTCTATGGAGAGCTAAAATAATATAATCATTTTGACAGACTAGTTCAACTCCCAATAAAATCAACCCCAGGAATGTGTACATGTGTACATGTAAGAAGCAGGGAGGGTCCAAGAGGAGAGGGGTAGACAAGTGAAGAGGAAAAGGCTGCAGAATGCAGTCAAGAATTCAATGTATATCTCATAAAATTAAGAAAAGTAAGAGAATGGATGGGTCAAAGTGGAATGAGAATGATGAAGAATATGACACTGATAAAATGCGTGTGTTAAATATCGCATTGTTATATGGCACCTCCTTTGTACAACCACCTAAAGATAATTTAATGTTTTTAAAATAATGAAACAGAAGACCATATATATATATATATATATATATATATATATATATATATATATATCCTGTCCTGTAGCTTAGTCTCAGGGCCTGAGCACTGTCTCTGGTTTCTTTTTGCTGAAGGCTAGCACTCTACTTCTTGAGCCACAGTGCCACTTCTAGCTTTTATTGTTTATGTGATAGTGAGGAATCAAACCTAAGGTTTCCTGCATGCTAGACAAGCACTCTACTGCTAAGCCATATTCCCAGCCCCTAGAAGTGCTATGCTATTTATAGATAGATTTATTTTTTAAAAAAAATCACTCTTATCCTTTGATTATTACAACAAATAAAATATGCAAGTGTTTTACCTAATAAAGGAATGAGTATCATTTGTTATGGTTAAATTCATTCATCTTTGGTTAGGTAAAGATAGAAGGATAAAAGTACGTAACTTAGAAATGACTGGATCAGAACTGAGAATGACATTCTGATTTCTGAGTCAAGAGTTTAATAGCTCTTCCCATCTTTAATGACACTCCCTGAACAAAACGAACTATGTACTAGAAAAAGACATGCATAGAGGCACAAGAAACCCCCACTGAAAGTAAAGCCAGCACATTAACATCTCTTTGTTCTCTCACTTTTATATCTACCCTCCCTTTGCATTGGAATATTGTGTAGTCCAACAAATGTCTGATCCTGATATGTTGTAAAACCCGAATTGGGCCTCAAGTCTAGGACCTTTGTTACTGTCCCACTAATATAAATAGAATTAAGACATTTGATATGAGGAAGTAGACTCTGTGCTCTTCAGCCTCGTTTATCTTTTCAGCATATTTTCCTCTGGTAATCCTCCCTAATAGAAAGTAACATCAATAATCATACTGTATAATTAAAAATTCCAACAGCAAACAAATGGTCTTTTGGAAAGATTTCATGGCTCTTGCCCAATACACCTTGTTTCAAATGTTTTGCAAAATACACCAGTTGACTTGTTTGGATAATATTTTCCTAATGTCACAATTACAATTTTTTAAATCACACATATTCTTAATTAAAGTTAATGAAGTAATAGAATTGCTTAAAGGTCAAATTATGATTTAATATGCTGAAAAGTTCATCATTTCCATTTTCCCCCAGATGGAAATCTATTCAGAATATTTTCCAAAAATGTATTCACTCTTTTCATTCATTCCACAATACTTATTGAACACTCTGTTTTATTCATTTGTGAAATTTGTTAATATTTCTATTAAATATTTCAATTTGGTATTGTTTGCTTTGTTTAGTAAGACAGTAACTGTCTATATAGACCATGGTGACCTTGAACTCATTGCCATTCTATAATAGGAACAGATTTCTTTTTTTTAATATGAAATTTATTTTCTAATTTAATTTTATTGTCAAGGTGATGTACAGAGGGGTTATACTTACACATGTAAAGTAATGAGTGCATTTCTTGTCAAACATTATTACCCCCTTCCTCATTTTCTCCCAATTTACCTCATCCTCCAGTCACCACCCCCCAAGCTGTAAAGTTCATTTCCAACATATTGTCTTGTGAGTACGGCTGTTGCATCCATTCACCCTTTGTCCTTTGTCTCAAAAGAAACATAGACTCCACGATTTCCCTCATGTATAATAATTAGTATATGTCTAGTATAGTCAGAGAACAGGATCACAATAGCTCAATAGTTATGGACATGTGGCTATATAAGATGATGCTAAGCAAAATGAACTCCAAGATAAGGAAACAAGAGGTTTGTTTACTTTGTTGTTATTCTTTTTAAAGTGCTATGTGAAGTTATTTCTTTTTTCTTTTGCTTTGCTTTACCTTTGGTTTACCCCCTGTTGCCTCTGCATTTGATTTTGGTACCCCATGTCTTGTTTATACATTTATCTGGATGGAGAAAGGGAAGGAGGACAACAAAATGGTGAAAAACAAATTTCTTAATAGCTATAGATTTAGCCCAGTAACTAAGTCATTCCACTAGACAGCCTATTTACATAATTGTTCAAGTTTAATATTTTTCTTTCATTTTTGTTCTTTTCCCCTTCCCCTATGCTGGGAAATTTGAGATTAATATGCTGAAACATAATATTCCACAGGAAAAAGGAAACTTTTGTCACCAGTGTATGTATATTCAGAAATTGACACAAATACTTGTAGAGGTAAATTGATCTTGAAGACTAAATCTGCTGAGCTTTTCCCTTAAAAATACATCTTCCTCTTCTGAAGAGGACTGAAGTTTCAAGGGCTTTTCCACAACACACATTTTTTTTCCATTGGCACATTAATATATCTTTACAACTTTTTCTCGAAACCTCTGCTGTTGTTATTTGTGTGATAACATCCAGTTCTTAGGATCTTGCTTTCAAAATATACCCTTGAATGCTAGAAATACTGACTTGTGCCACCAGGCTCATTTCATTGGATAATATAAAAAATAAGATTGGTCTGCTCTTGGGGCTTGAACAGTGGGTCAGGGTACTGCCTCTGATCATTTTTGGTAAGGGTTAGCATTCAACTACTGGAGCCACAGCTCCACTTCTTGCTTTTTTATTGATTAATTGCAGATAAGCAGCCTGGGCTGGTTTTGATCCTACCATCCTCAGATCTTAGCCTTCTGTTTACCTAGGATTACAAATATGGGCATGGGCTTTCACTGAATACATTTTTTTTTACCATCATTATTGTAGGTTGAGATAAGATAGCAATCATGTTACTGACCATACATGCTAATATTCAGTTAGAAAATAAAGTAAGAAAGTCAGGTCTGGCCAGCGCCATCTTGGCCACAAGTGAATCATAGGGTGAATTCCTAGAGGAAGTAAAGTCCCACTCCCAAATGATGGGTGTTCCTGAATCTCTAGAGATAGGGAGCGGACAGGTGGTACTTGGTCTATAGGTTGCTGAACCTGTGATTGGGACTGGGAGCTTCCTGTGACCATGTCCCCTGACCTGACCCTGTTTAGAGTCAGACCAGCTCAGGAACACCATGCTCTATGTCTTTGTGTTTGTGGCCTGTCTCCTGGCTCAACTCCAGTCACCAGGGTGTCCCACTTCAGCTCTCCATTGGAGCTGAGTTGGTCTTTTGGTATTGTTTTTGTTCTTTACTTCATCTCTAGGCTGTTCTTTAACAGTGTTAAGGGTATTTGTGGGATGCAGGCTTTGTAACAATTGGCTGCTTGCAGACTGCTAACATTCTAATAAAGACTCCAAGATTCTATCCTTCAAAATGTAGCTTCTCTGATAATTTACAACAAAAGCCCTAACAATAGGTTATAAGACTATGGATTAAAACTTCAGGATCAAGAAGTGATATCTGATTGATGTTTGTGTGTATAGGTTTTTTCTTGTTGTCATTTTTAGTTTTTAGAAAGTATAGACTAAGAATGCATCATTGGTGTTTCAGATCATCAGAGCTCTGAATGATATGAGGTTAGCATCTTTAACTTTGCCTCACATTTTTAGGAACATTTCTAAATTAACAATAAAATTGAGCCCAGGTAGGTGTCTGCAGCTAATGCCTATAAATTTAATTATTCAGGAGGCTGAGATTTGGAAACTGTGCTAGACTGTGACTTCAAAACAGCCAATAAACTCAGGTTTATTGTGGTGACTCAAGGGGTAGAGCACCAGCCTAGCAAGCATATACCTTGAAGTTCAAACCCTGATAACACACACACACACACACACACACACACACATACACACACACACACACACACACATACACATACACACACACTTATATTAAGGAACTCATTCAAAAATATTTATTTAAATAAATTCAGGCAATATATCTTACGAGTATTAGGCTCACTTTTACTAGTTGGGAGTTCAAAACTTACCAGCAGAGTGGGTGATATTTGGTTAACCCAGTAACTCTGCCACTTCTCATAAACACAGCACACACATCTTCCTTTTGTCAAACTTATATGCTATGTTTATCCCAACATCAGGGAGATCTTTAGAGGTCTGCAACCCTTGAAACAATTGTTTGAATCTTATTCTGATTCACATTCCCACTCCCGAATATCATCATATTCATCACCTTTAATCCTAAATCCTATTACTGACATGCTGCTCAAGAATACAGTTTTGGGGCTGGGGATATGGCCTAGTGGTAAGCGTGCTTGCCTTGTATACATGAGGCCCTGGGTTCGATTCCCCAGCACCACATATACAGAAAACAGCCAGAAGTGGCGCTGTGGCTCAAGTGGCAGAGTGCTAGCCTTGAGCAAGAAGAAGCCAGGGACAGTGCACAGGCCCTGAGTCCGAGGCCCAGGACTGGCCAAAAAAAAAAAGAATACAGTTTTGTTCAAATAAAATATTCCCAGTGAGCTATTATCAGTCAAATGTTAATAAGAACTGAATCTTGACACAGTTCATGCCAGCACAACTAATTTTTTCTAACATATAATACATGCAGTGTTAGTGTTGAGGCTAAGATAATAATATTCCAAAGTGTGCTACTTTGGACTTCTATTAGGTAACAATTGGAAAGGGTCTTTGTCAGAATTGTCCTTATCTAACTAAATTATTCAATAGAGAATTGTTTGAGGGTCCTCCCAATTATCTCATCAAAAAAGAGTATATTAATGCCTAGGAAAGACTATTGGAGTTTATACCCAACCTAGAACCCAAATGAACCTTTCCCAATTTATTACATAAGTCCATTTATGACAGCTGAAATCACTATTGTTCACTAAAATTTCTATATGCAGCATTTTCCTGTCCTCTATGAAGACAGTAAGCAAATATTAAGACTCACTGGGCTTTTTAGACAGGCCTTCTCCATGATACTCTTTCTTATGCATGTAAAACATAATATGTCTTCAACTTTCTGTTAAGCTGATTACTGTCACTTTTTGTTAGCAGTCTCAATTTTGGAACCTTCAGAGGACTTCCAGGCCACTTCACCCCTCCACTGACATCTTAGAAAGTGTACATATTTATGAATCTACCCAAATCTACTATGGCTACACTTAAAGTAAACTCTTTTTGAATAGCAACTGCTTTGATCTACTCTACTTTCACTATCTGTCCTCAGATAGGATTTCCTGTGGTCTAAATCTCAGAAAAGCAAAATGCTTTGAAATATGGATCAAAGACAAGATGTATCTTCTCATTTATTTCATGATCATGGACTTTTGAAATGTAATAGATTAGCAACTACAGAAAGATTCACAAGTCATTGGAAATAAATTGGTAACAGGAACTTTGACTGAGGATTCTGTTAAAATCCAGTGTACTAATACCAGTATTTTGACTAATAAAAGTTATTAGAGATGTCCCAAAGTTAATCTGAGGACCTAGAGGATTAATCAAAAGGCAGTAGTAGAGAAAGTTAATCAGTATAGCTGAGCCTTAAAAAAGAAAGGCAATTTTACATTCCTCATTGTCTGTTAAAATCTTGACTTAAAACCCAGAATGGAAATTTATTCATATATAATGTAGAATGTTATTATAGCATTTGTAAAATACTCATTTGTGATAATTAGCATATGTGAAGGATAATTCTAACAGAGGATCATAATAGCTCAATAGCTATGTACATATGATCATATAAGATGATAAGTGAAATGAACTCTGAAATAGAGAAACAAGAGGTTTGTCTGTGGTGTCGTTTTTAATATACTGTGTGACTTCTTTTTTCTTTCATGTTTTCTCTTTGGTTTATTCCCTGTTGTCACAGTTTTTCATTTTGGTACCCTGTGTTTTGTATATATGTTTATTTAAATGTGGGAATGGAAGAAAAACAACAAAATAGTAGAACAAAGGACAAAGAGCAAACCAATGCAATAGCAATATTCACAAGACAATATGTTGAGGGGAAGGACAAGGGGAGGAGGGAAAGTAGGAGAAAAATGAGGGAGGGGATAACAATGTTCAACAAGGAAGGTACTCATTACCTTACTTATGTAACTGTAACACCTCTGTATACCACATTGACAATAAATTTTTTCTGAATAATTATTTATTTATTGTCAAAGTGATGTACAGAGTGATTACAGTTTCATATGTAAGGCAGTGGATACATTTCTTGTACAATTTGTTACCTTCTCCCTCATCTCCTCCTCCCTCTCTCTCCTTTTCCCTCTCCCCCTATAAGTTGTTCAGTTGATTTACATCAGACAGTTTTGTAAGTATTGATTTTGGAGTCATTTGTCTTTTTATCCTTTGTCTCTTGATTTTGATATTCCCTTTCCCTTCCCTAGTTCTAATACCTGTATATACAGCAACCAGGGTGCTCAGATGACATACAGTAACAGTGCAGGGCAACCACAGGAAGGGGATACATACAATGGCCTCATAACTACAATATATGCAGAACTAAAAAATAAATAAATTCCTCCAAAACACATCCACAAAGAACCAACAGTCCCCTCAACAAGTAGGCTAAAGACCTAAAAAGACTTCTCTGAAGAGGAAATGAGAATGGCCAAGAGACACATGAACAAGTAAGTGCTCTACATCACTGGCCATAAAAGAAATGCAAATCAAAACAACATTGGGATTCCACCTCACCCCAGTAAGAATGTCAATTATCAGGAAAACTAACAATAACAAATGCTGGAGGGGATGTAGTCAAAAGGGAACCCCACTACATTGTTGGTGGAAAAAAACTTGTTTAGCCACTCAGGAAAGCGGTATGGAGATTCCTCAAAAGGCTAAATATAGAACTCCCCTATGACCCAGAAGCCCCAGTCTATATAGATTATAAACAAGAACACACTAAAGCCACCAGCACAACAATGTTCATCACAGTAGAATTTGTCATTGCTAAAACATGGAACCAACCCAGAAGCCCCTCAGTAGACAAATGGCTCAGGAAAGTGTGGTACATATACACAATGGAACCCTATACCTATATCAGAAAGAATGACATTGCCCCATTCGTAAGGAAATGGAAGGACTTGGAAAAAATTATACTAAGTGAAGTGAGCCAGACCCAATGAAACATGGACTCTATGGTTTCCCTCATAGGGAATAGTTAGTACAGGTTTAGGCTAGACACAGCCGAGGATCACAAGAGCACAATAGCTATGCTCTTATGAACACATAAGATGATGCTAAGTGGAATGAACTCCATGTTATGGAAATGAGTGTTATATTACTGTTGTAATTATGTTCATCAATAAAATTTAAAAAAATAAATGGAAAGACTTGGAAACATTTATATTAAGTGAAGTTAGCCGAGAAAGACAAAGAATGCATGTTTTTCCTACATGGAAGCTATATTTAGCTTATAAACTTTTAAATTTGTTGGGTAATGTGCAAGCATATACAAATATATTCACTGAAATATGGTAGATATAAGGGATAATTCAAATAGTGTAATTCCTTACAAAGACAACGTGAAGCCTCAACAAAATAAACACCAAAAATTTGGTTTTTGTTATTTGAAAAAGGTAGTGTAGGGTAAATGAAGAGAAGAGGGAGAGAATGCAGTTAAGTATCCAATGTATATCCTACAAAGTTAAGAAAGGTGAGAGAAGTGATGAGTAGGAGAGGGATGGGTGAGACTGATTAACGGGTGACTTTGACACATTGTATTCATAAACTGCTTTGTTAAGTGGCGATTCCTTTGCATAACTACTTAAAGATAATAAAAATTAAAATTTTACAAAAGCTTATAAACTAGTATATTCTTGTGTGCCACTGCCTTTGTTTACATAAGTATTTTGCAGTCTACTAACTTCAAACAACCCCAAAGCAGAAAGGACCTCTAGACTAATTCTAAAACTTTTCCCAGATTATATTTCTTTCATCATCGATAGCCAATGTGAGCAATTGTAAGTTTCCCAATGTTCCTTTAGAAATTCTCTTGGCATCAAAGGTCCACTGACTCCATTGTGGAACTTGCAAAGCTGTCCTAGAAAGTGGCCTTCTTTCTAAACATCTACAGTGGCTCCATGAGCCCTTTTATTACAGAGGGCTTCTTGTCTCCAGAACTTGGTTACAATATCAGTGAAACAAGAAAAAGCCACAACTATACCTTTTGCTTTCGTTATGTTCAAAGATCTTAGGAAAGAGTTTAATTCATTTAAAGCAATCCCTATGTTTTGTACAAATTTCATCAAATCAAGAAATTGAGAAGAAAACCAGAATGAGTTTCTGTTTAGATCAAAACACAAGGAACATATAATTAGTGTATTTGAAAAGAAAACTAGGTTGAAAGGGGGACAGATCAAGAGAAAGAGATAGAAGAGGGAAAAAGAAGGAAGGGAGAAAGGGAGAGTGGGCAAGGGGAATGTAGAAGGGGGAAAGAGAGAGAGGGAAGGGAAAAAGGAAGAAGGGGGAACCTTAAATCATCCCTGCATTAAATGATATTTGTATAGCATCTTCAGATGAGTAATTATCATAGATTTCTATTTAACTTTGTCACACCATGGCAAAGTTAATGGCTGGGCAGTAGAGGCAGAGGAGAATTGGGAAGATACCATGAATCTGGCTACACAAAATACTGTAAATAAACATTTTGATTGTGTTCATTCTTACATTAAAAAAAAATTTCTGGTCATTGTATTTAATTTGATATTGCATCCAAATCTATTTCTCTTCTTTGCACCTCAAAACCCAAGTCATATAATTTGACATAATATTTTTTAAAATACCATATTGTTTGGTAATAACATGATATACCAAACACAGTAAACTATATGTTACAAAGGAAATTATATTGTGTTTGGTTAAAAGCTTACATAGGTTACAAATAACATATCGTTTTTGCACATCTTTTTGGTAATAGCTCTTAAAATATCACCAAGAGAATTGTTTATCACTTTCAAAACTCAAAACTTTTTCCCAGTGAATGAACTTAAATGTTTTAGTCATATCCTTTTTTGTTGTTGTCAAATTTTTATTGTCAAACTGAGGTACAGAGAGGTTACACTTTCATACCTTAGGCATTGGATACATTTCTTGTACTTTTTGTTACCTGCTCCCTCATTCCTCCCTCCCCCTTCCCCCTTTACCTTCCCCCCCCACATGAGTTGTTCAGTTCATTTACACCAAACAGTTTTGCAAGTATTGCTTTTGTAGTTGTTTGTCTTTTTTTACCCTGTGTCTCTCAATTTTAGTATTCCCTTTCTATTTCCTAGTTCTAATATCAGTATACACGGTTTCCAATGTACTCAGATAAGATACAGAGATAGTGCAAGTACAAACATAGGAAGGGGATACAAGAGGATCATCAATAATAGAAGCTCCTGTTTCACATCGCATGATGAAAGTAATTACAACAGTGATATGACAGTCGTTTCCATAACATGGAGTTCATTACACTTAGCATCATCTTATGTGTTCATAAGGGCTATTGAGCTGTTGTGATCCTCTGCTGTGACTAGCCTAAACCTGTGCTGATTATTCCCTATGAGGGAGACCATAGAGTCCATGTTTCTTTGGGTCTGGCTCACTTCACTTAGTATAATTTTTTCCAAGTCCTTCCATTTCCTTATGAATGGGGCAATATCATTCTTTTTGATAGAGGCATAAAATTCCATTGTGTACATGTACCACATTTTCCTGATCCATTTGTGTACTGAGGAGCATCTGAGTTGGTTCCAAATTCTAACTATGACAAATTGTGCTGCAATGAACATTGTTGTGCTGGTGGCGTTAGTGTGTTCTTGTTTGTGGTCTTTTGGGTAGATGCCCAAAAGTGGGGCTGATGGGTCATAGGTTAGCTCTATGTTTCCAGAAATAAACCCACAGAACTATGCCTACTTAATCTTTAATAAAGGAGCTTAAAAAAATAGTCTGGAAGAAAGAGTTCCTCTTTAACAAATGGTGCTGGCAAAACTGGTTCAACACATGCAACAAACTAAAACTAGTCATATTCTTAATGTAATTCATTCACTGAAGTGCAAGCTGTTGTTTACTACATAGCTAAGGCAAAGGGAGGGACATTGGATGATGCATATTTAACTTGCCACCTGTTTTGCCATCTAACATCATTTTCCAATTTTGAAAGCATCATGTGAACATCTATCAGTAAGACTCTTGCAGGCATGAATTACTTAGGTGATATTAACCCTATGCTTCTCTACCTCAACACTGGAGGATAAAAGTTACTCAGCTCCAATAGGTTCTACTCAGATCATCTGAAAACACTTCACTTCAATAACTTGTTTTCCAGGGAGCTGCTCTTTTAGTTACTTACATGCCTCTTGGACTCTATATTCTCCTTGTAATTTAAATCCATGGAAGTTCTCTCTCCTCCTTACCTTTCCTCTCTCTCTTCTCACATCTCTCTCCTCTGCTCTCTCCTCTACCTCCTCTTTTCTCCCTCTCTGCCCCTCCCCCGTCCTTTCCCTTTCTCCCACTTTCTCCTTCTCCACTCCTCTCTCTCCCTTTCTTTCTCCCCACTTCTCTTTCTCTCACTTGTTCCCTCCACATAAATGCTTTTATTATAAGGGTGACTCCATAAGAAAGGTTTAGTAGAACACTGAGCCATAAGTTCAACTATTTCTATAAAATTTTAGAAATTGGCATATACATTTCATCTCACTTATATTGCTGTTCCATATTCACCAACTCATGTACATAAATATACATACACATATGCACAGACATGCAAACACAAATACATATGGACATCATTATAAGCAATGGAAATCAGGCATGGTTTGCATATGCATGTAAATATACATACACACATATATGTATATAAATATATCAGAAGGACAAAGGCTGAAACAGAGAATTCAGTTTGCTGTTTGATCTGCTCAGGAAGGAAAATGACATAAGGAATCTCTTTAGAGATATTAAAGTATCTCTTTATCAACGTATCAGCTTGAGGGAACTCACTTCTTTTCATGAAAACATAAGAAGGCTGGGATTAGATGATATTTTAAGTGTCTTATGAGTCTAAATATCTATATTTCTTTGATATGTAATTATCAATAGATGTTATTATGACTTAATATAATGCCATCAAGTGCTTAATCACTATGGGAATGTTATAAAACACTATCTTAAAATAATGAAATTGCCATATCTATTGTATTAAATGAAAAGTTTGCATTTACTCTTGTATAATGGATCAGTATGCAAGTTAAATAAATTAATTTGCTGAATTTATTTTGAAATTCTTCCTATAGATCTCAATATCTATAAAAACAATGATGTGCACAAACTGACCAACATACTCTGCATGCTTCCATTCTGATTCCTCTTGCTCTTTCTGTCTGGAACTCAGTTGACTTGTTTTGCTATTATCCAAATTGTCCTTTGCAACATGCACAAAAATCAAAACATGTGACCTTCCTAAATTGGATTCAACAAATAGTGTTTAAAAGTGATTGATGGATAATGCTAATATTTTAACTTTGATGGAAGTTTCTAAGACTTTATCAATTATCTGAAATCAGATCTCTGAATAGAGTTCTACACCCACATTTTCATCGTAGTGTTTTAATCTCCAAATTATGCAATTTAAGAACTTTGAATTTGTATTTTCTGTAAGTTATCCTGAACACTGCATACTTTTAGAAAATCAATCCATCAATTTCAATTATCTTTTCTATCCAAAGTTCAATTGTGTGGTTGCACTTAGTTGATATGTAATGCAAAACACAATGAAAAGCATATAATTTGAGTCTAACACATCAATGTAGGTAGATTGGTCACCTTTTCTCTTGGTGTTTTTTTTCTTTTTTCACTCTTTTTAATTCTTAATTGTTGTTACAAAGTTAATGGACAGAGGAGAGCTTATCTTTTCATAGGTCAGGTAATGATTACATTTCTTTTTGACAGTGTCACCCATTTCTTCATTGTCTCCTAGTTTTTCCTCCTGTCTCTACTTACAAGTTGTATAGTTCATTGTCTACATAGTTTCTACTGTGTATGTCTGCTGTGTTTGATTACATTTTGTCTCTCCATTTCCTTGACACTCCCCCAATAGAGAAAAACAGACAAACATTTTCTGGAGTTCATTTTGGCAATATATATATGTGTGTGTGTGTATACATATTTTTACAAATATATATGTACATAAACATAATTACAGTTATCTCTCGCCATTCCACATCCATCTTATTTTCTTATTTTGCATTACACTAGGTGTTTTCTTTCTTTTTTTTTTTTTTTTGCCAGTCCTGGGGCTTGGACTCAGGGCCTGAGCACTGTCCCTGGCTACTTCTTGCTTAAGGCTAGCACTCTGCCACTTGAGCCACAGCGCCACTTCTGGCCATTTTCTGTATATGTGGTGCTGGGGAATCAAACCTAGGGCCTCATGTATATGAGGCAAGCACTCTTGCCACTAGGCCATATCCCCAGCCTAGGTGTTTTCTTTATATCTCTGAAAATCAGTTTTCTCCTTGTTGGCTTCATATTTCTATGATTACTAGAGTTGTTTCAAAAAGAAACAAAAAATGATATTGCCAATCTTCATAACATTTGTCCAGTGCTTTTGCCAAATGATTTTTATTTAGAAGAACCAAAATTTGTCTGAATCGTACAATGTCAATGACAAACTAAAAAAAAAAAAAAAAAAAAAAAAGAGAAATCCCATTCCTTTTACTGTTTTATCTCTTATTTCAAGAAAGTAAACATGTCACTCTACCATTTGCTTAAATCACATTGATGGGATATCTCCCACGAATAAAGATTTCCATGTGTGTAGAATGTTCATGTTTATAACATTTTCAAGATCTGGATTTGTAGATTTTTGTAGTATCAGTACACTAAGTTTTACACTTGGGTTTTGTTTCTGGTCCAAAAATGTCTTTTACTTCCATGCAAAAGCAGTCTTGTCATTGAATTACAAGGCAAATATAATCTTATAATTTATGTAGTGCTACAGAATTAATATCTTCTTTATAAAAACAATTTAAACTTCAAGAAAAACAAAAAATTAATTAAAAATTCAAAACCTAAAAAAGATTAAAAGTTAAAAATGGGTGTGATACCTGAAAATATACAATACAATAACCAATAATAAAAATAATGAATGGCTTTTTTGTCTTTTAAATTTTTTCCAAATATTAATCTATTGTTAATTGAAACTATACAAAAACAGTAGCACCAGCATTTAATATTTTAGACACTAGACAAATTGTTTTCTATGTTGTCTTTTGTATCAAAACAGTAAAATATTTTGATGCCTTCCTTTTTTTTTCATTTATCATTTTTGTAAGTTTGATGTGTCCTCAGATTCTTTTGTAGGTTTAGACCTCCTTGTGACATCTAATCTTTTATGACTGTCATGAAATATCTCTGAAAATTAGTGTTAAAGGTTTTAGCAAGATCTAAAAGCTCAGTGAGTCTTAAACTTAAAGAAGTCTTTTCATAGAGGACAGGAACATGGATGTTTTATCTTCTCTCCAGCCCCACATTGCATACATTAAAGCCCTCACACCTAGATATGGTGCTTGGGGAGAAGCCTTTGAGAAGCAAGTAGCATTAGATGAAACTACTCATATCAGTAATGATACTAGAGGTTGCTGACCTCTCTGAGTGAGCATAAATATGGTGAGATGGTCCCTATCTATGAGCCAGGAAAAGTACTGCCTAAAAAGTGAATTGACTTGAACTTCTCAGCCACAAATACCATGAGAAATAAATTATTATTACTTTTTATCAGTCTATTTTAGTCTTCTATGGAAAAATTAGAATAATAGAGTCAGAGTGTTCACCTTCACCATGTTCATCTGCCTTTGAGAAATCCCTGACAGCAATGACATTAGCCTTAAATATTGTATTTCTGCAACTAGATTTATATTCTAATCTAATTTCATTTTCAAAATGATCACCTTTCATGTCCATAATGAGCATTTATCTCTGTGGATCCATTTTTAAAACTTGCAAAGTATGATTAGAAACTTGAGACCAGGAGGAAACACAAATGCATGCTGTGTTTCTCAAGTGTAGACTGCATGATAGATGTATGCACAGTAATGCACTAGACTTAGAAAGAGTCAGTCATGATGCTAATCTCTTGTTTATGTAGTGATTTGTGGACAGAAGTATTAGCACTAAAGTTGTATTTTATGCACATTAGTCACAGCTGCAACTTAAAGCCCTATGCTGGAAGATAGATGGTATTTAATAAGTCTCAGAAACTGAATTCTCCCATTTCAAAACTGTATACAAACAAGTTTGTGGAGTTCTGTGGATGTGCATCTCAACTTTTTGCTGTGCTTGGTTTCAGGATGGCATCCCAGGTAGCTTTATTGTTTGAGAAAGAATTTTGAGGTCTCATTTTCTCTTAAACTCAAGCATCTTTACGTGTTCCAAAACACTGTCCATGAAGCTGCTTTCTACTTATTTACTCCATCACTAAAAAAAATCATTTCATTAAACTGGCCCCAGAGATTCCACCTCACACCGTTAAAATGGCCATTATCAAGAAATCTAATAACAACAGATGCTGGCAGGGATGTGGCCAAAGGGAAACACTACTACTACTACAATGTTGGTGGAAATGCAAACTTGTTCAACCACTCTGGCAAGCAGTATGGTTCCTCAAAAGGCTAAACATATGATGCAGCAATCTTACTCCTGGGCATTTACCCAAATGACCAAAAACAAGGTGACACTAAAGCTACCAGCACAACCATGTTCATTGCAACATTATTTACCATAGCTAAGATATGGAACCTACCCAGATGGCCCTCTGTAGACAAATGTCTCACGAAAATGTGGTATATATACACGATGGAATTCTATGCTTTCATCAGGAATAATGACATTGCCCCATTAGTAATAAACTGGAAAGACTTGAAAAAAATCCTATTAAGTGAAGTAAGCCAGACACAAAGACAGATAATCCATGGTTTTCCTCATTTATAATAATTAGTATATGCCTAAAATAGTTCCAGCAGAGGATCACAATAGCTGAAAAGCTAAGTACATATGGTCATATCAAATGATGATAAGTGAAATGAACTCCAAGATATGGAAACAAAAGGTTTTTCTTCATTGCAGCAGTTTTTATGTACTATGTGAAGTTACTTTGTTTCTTTAGTTTTTTCCCTCTATGGTTTTTCCTCTGTTGTCACTGTATTTGAGTTTGGTACCCTGGGTTTTGTATACAAGTTTATCTGAATTGGGGAATAGAGGGGATAGCAAACTGGTGAGACAAAGGACAAAGGGGAAATCAATGTTAATAGAAATACTCACAAGACAATATGTTGGAAATGAACTCTACAACTTGGGTGGGGCGTGGGGGAAGGAAAGTGGGGGAAAATGAGGGAAGGGGTAACATGTTTGACAAGAAATGTACTCTCTACTTTATTTATGTAACTGTAAGCCCTCTATACATCACCTTGACAATATTTTAAATGGCCCTTTATTGGGGTTATATGATAATAGAATGCATAGAACATATGCATATATTATTAGACAAGAGCATTATAAGAATATAATTAAAATATAACATATAGCATAGTAATGAAAAAGATCCCAATCAGAGTCATGACAAATAGGTAAGTGTCTCTCAAATAGATAAAGGAAAATAGGTCATTTCTGGGAGAAAAAAAATCATGTAGACAAAGATTTGATGTGAGTTTCTAAAGAAAGGCAGCTACTTTTCTTACCAACATACACCTTGGACATCATTTTCTCTTCATTTTGGCATACCCTTTATTTGTTTTAAACAAATAGAATTTATGTACTTCAAAAGAAAAGAATGACACATCTTGAAAATTCATTACTTTTGCTTATTTCCTAAACAGTGAGACAATATTTAACTAATACAAATTACAGTCATCAAAAGCATCTTGCATAGTAAGTATGTATGAATGAACACACACACACACACACACACACAGAGCGAGCTACTTTAAACTATTTTATGAGGTAATTAGTGTGATGATATTGATGAAATATAGTGAATACCTGAGGTTAAAAGCATGGTAAATTACACAGAGATAATCACGATGCAGCAGGAGTCAAGTCTAGGATCCCTGGCCTCCAGAGTTTGATCTTAAACATGAAACCACAGAAATAGGTTCAGATTCAACATTGAATCCACATTCTTGGTATCACATGACTGGGCATTAAATTTTTCTTACTATACTTAGAGCATGTTTCTTTTTCATGTCAGTGATCTCAAATGAGTGTTTCTCTGTTTAAATATCAATTTACGCACCTTCATTTTCAACAACAAAGTAAAAATTACCTTGCACTTTTGAAATTGATGACAATTTACTCAGGCACTTAGAAAAGAATTTTAACATAAGACAATTATATGAAGACTACATTTTCATATAGTGTAATAGTTTAATGGCATACAAAATGTAAAATCACTGTTTATAAGTGTATTACACTTCTTCTTACAGTGTTTATTGCCTTAAAAGGAAAATTAGGAATCAGTAACTAAAATTCTGGAAGATTTTCTATCCACAAGAGACATAATCTTGTCAGAGAGGGTAGTGTGTGTGTTTAAGTCAAATAGTTGGGCATGGTGAATTATGCCTGTAATGCCAGCACTAGGGAGACAGAGGTACTATAGTGGGTTTGAGGCTAGCCTGATATATATAGCTACCTTAGTAGCCTATCTCAAAACTAACATCATCAAGAAGAAAAAAATACTGCCAGCAAAATATATTTTCTCAGTAAATAAAATATTTTCCAAAAGAGAAAATATCTAACTCCAAGTATTTTAGAAGGTTATTTTTTAAATCATTATTTCTAATTTTCCATGGTTATAAAGGTAAACCTACAGTCCAAGAAGGCAGAGGGTGTCCTTGTGAAGTTCAACAATACCAATATTTGTTTAGTCTTTGAACAATTTCTATAGTAGTTATAAAAAATGGCCAGAATATCAAATGAAACACTGCATCAAAGTAGTCATACTTTCTTTAGATTAGTACAGGTATCCCATGTAAAATGCAATTTGTAATGAATCTTGAACTTGACAGTTTGTTTCATTCTACTTGCATAAAATCTTCCTTCAGCCATTTCTATGTTTCACTTCACTACCAGATTCCTGAGAAAATGGGACAGTCAGGTCAATGTGTAAGAACAAGCATGCATTCAATCAACTTTGCTTAATGATAAGGCATGTAATCTATTTGGGCATAAAATGAGCCAGTGTTCCAGCTTGATGATGGAGATTGGAATACTTTTCTGATTCTCAAAGGTGAATTCATAACATGATCTAAAACTAATACCAACTTGAGAACTTTCATATTTTAATCATAATGTAATAGTCTAGTTAGTATTTCATATTTTTATTTTTGATCCTCTTCAATTTACTTTTGCTGCTATGGACGTTGCTGCCTAATAAGCAAATCATACTGCCATGGACACACACACACATACACACACATATGTACACACACACACACATATATGTATATTCACTAATATTTTTCAGAGTCCCTTAATAACCTAGCCTACTTATGAAGCCTATTCAGCAAAAAAAAACTATGACCATATTATTTTGAAACAGAGTGATTCACAATGAATAAATGTTCTTTGTCTAAAGCTATATCTGCCTTTATTACTTAAAGTCATGTTAGAATTCAAGTTCCTATAAACATGCACAGCCTTGCAAAACAGAAATTAGAATTCAGATGTAAGCATGAGCATTATTGGATATGAGAGGATATGAGTTATCTATGGATAAATGAGAGCTATATGAGTAGCAAAACATACTTAAGCAAGAAGCTCATTTAGATAACTTTGTTTTTGAAAGTATCAGGCATTAAAAATACTTGTTTTATAAGAATGAAGTAATTAGTTCAGTTTTTAATGAAATTGGAAAATATTGAGCATGTTCTCTTTGTGAGGCCTTGTCGGGAGTTTTACTATGAAGGGCAGGGCTATGTTAGGCTGAAAATATTTTTAAAGCAAAAGCAAGACTATTAAATGCTTATCAGATGTGAATACCAATTAGAAAAGAAACATGTATTGTCAGAGAACAGTATCTTCTTACTGACATCATGGACATAATTTAATTTCTTTTAGTTTCACATGTGACTTTGCTTTAATATGCACACAAACCACACATTTCTTCATAAATTTATATTAAAACATTAATATCCAAATCAGCCCTGCCCAAATTTAGAAATCATTGTGAGTACAGGAATGGAGAAAATCAAAGAAAACATTTTTTTTGTTTCTTTAAATAATCTATAGATATTTAGAACATGTAAATGGAAATTCATGATATTGATTATATTCATAAATTTCTAATGCTAGAGCATGAAAATGAGGCTTCAATTCTTCCAAAGCTCATGGTGCATTTACAAACACATTTTGATATTAGTTCACAAAGAAGAAATTACTGTCAAATATAAATACAAAAATGGCTTCTCCAATTATGACTGCTTCTCTCATAATGAAGTAGCTTTCATCTAAGAGAATGAAAATCCACTCATACCTTCAATATGTGAGACACAAAGATACACACTCTTTGCTTATGACATGGGGGAGGGGAATCTTTCCTATTTTTATTATTTGGCAAGGCACTGCTGGGTGGATGCTGAAGCAATGCTGTCAACATGGCCCATAGATGGTCACAGGATTTCTTCATAGTGGCATTATTTACATGTGTGATCAAATGATTATTTTGTTGTAAGAAGGTTATACTGTACATATGAAGATAGGCTTTGGCCTTTGGTGTCTGTGGCCTCTATTCAACAGAAGCCAGCTGCATACTCCTGTCTAACAGCAAAAAAAATGTCTCATTCTATAATGTCCACTGTGAAACAAAATTGCCTATTGGATAACTACAGATTTAAAAGACAATGACACACAAACTTTTGTATATACCTTTTAAATCAGGGCTTTTAAAAATAATTCAAATGATTTCATGTTTGAAAAATTAAATTTCAGTCACCTAATGGGTTGTCTATTTTATTACAATAGTAGGTAGTGTTCTCATCCATACTTTCAGAGTCACAAATAAGAAATCAAAGTCTTATATTACTTCTATGACTTGCCTAAATTCCTTCATACAGCCAGATAGTATCAAAACAAGCAGACCAACTCTTTCTACTAACAGATACCTTTTTCTTTAGAAATTGCTGTTAATTTCAAGCATTATTTCCTGGAAGAAATTGCCTCCTGTTTCACTCAGCTTTTAGCCAAGTCCATGGTAGCTTAAATAAAAGAACAGTCAACTGATGAGTTTGGGAAGAAGCTGACAATTCAACCTAAAACAATTAATTATGGATAACAAGGAATTCCAGTGTAAATGTTGACTATATTATTGGACATCACCTTTTTTGGTTAATTATGTTCTGTCTCCTTTACTGTTTACAGTTTGCATAATATTTGGCTTGATTTCTGTTATTAACATGATTTTTTTTAGAATAAAATATATGGATTTCCTGCTCAGTAATGGAAGCAGCTTATTTGCCTTATTAGCATTAATTCTGACACTATTGTAATGAATTCCAAATGTAAAATTTTACATATCACATACTAAAGAAGATTCAGAACACTGGTTTCAAATTGCAGTGCATAATAATAGTTAGAAAGATACAAGTGTCTCTTTGCCCTAGTTTTAAATTCAGAAAAATGAAGGGATGAAATTGGGCCTAAATGGAAGGTCATCATACAAAGCCTGTGCATTTGGAGTGAGCTGAGTAATAGATATAGGAAAACTGCCATTGTTAGAGACTATGAATTAATGTGATTAGTTTGATCAAGAGTCAAAGATTGAAATGAGAGGCATAAGGAACTGGCAACAAAAATTTCCTATTATTTTTAGACATCCACTCTCAAAGCAATAAAAGCCATTTGCTGTTTGTCTCTCTACTCAGATTGACAAATGCATGAGAATATCCCTCTCCTATGACCTCTGTAGTGAATTTCATTTTCCCCTTTATGTGCATTCCATACCTTACCTAGATCCTGACCTACTAATCCACAAAGTTTTCTGGGGACTCCTGATTCCATGCTGTGGTTATCTTATCCAGTGATAGAGTCTATGGTAACTTTCACCACAGACCACATTGATTTTTATCTCTTGATCCCTTTTTCTTACTTTCCGTATTCCCAAGGGACTCTTTTCTACAACCTAGTGAAAGTCATTGATTTATACTCTAAGTCTCTTGAAAGCCATGCATCCATGCATGTCTATTTTCAACTCTTCAATTACTACTCAGGGCAAGTCCTCTATTCTTTATCATGGAATTACTGGATTCCTTTTCTTTCACAACTTAACAGTTTATGAAGAATGATGCTACACTGGTATGAATAATAACCACAGATCTTGAACCTGATATAATCTGATTTTTATTTTCTTAAAAAGATAGTATCTTAAGGCACTAACAGGTGACTCATGAATGTAATCCTAGCTACTCAGGAAGCTGAGATCTGAAGAGCATGATTCACAGCAAACCTGGGCAGGGAAGTCTGAAGTCCATGAGATTCATATCTAAGAATAACCACCAACAAACAAACAAACAAACAAAACAACATAAAGTGGAGATGTGGTTTAAAGTAGTACAGTGCTATCCTTGAGCAAAAGAGGTCAGTGACAGCACTTAGGCCCTGAGTTCAATCTCGGTGGCTATAAAGACAAAGAAAGGAAAAAAGGAAGAAAGGAAGGAAGGAAGGAGGAGAAAGGAAGGAGGAGGAAGGAAGAAGGAGGAAGGAAGGAAGGAAGGAAGGAAGGAAAGAAGGAAGGAAGGAAGGAAGGAAGGAAGGAAGGAAAAAGAGAGAGAGAGAAAGAAAGGAAGAAAGAAAGAAAGAAAGAACCAAAGAAAGAAAAACCAAAGAAAGAAAGATAGGAGAGAGAAGAAAAGAAAAAGTATCTTGCTGAGCATTCATGACCCATACCTGTAATCACAGCTACTTAGGAGGCAAGACCTGAGGATCTCTGTTGGAAGCCAGCCCAAGCAGGAAAGCCCATGAGTCTCTTCTCTCCAATAAATTACAAAAAAAAAAAAAAAAAAGCCCTATGTGGAGTCATGGTTCAAGCTGTAGAGTGCTAGCCTTGAGTAAAAAGAAGTTCAATGATAGGGTCCAGGCCCTGAGTTTAAGACCCAGGGCCAGCAAAACAAAAATAAACAACAGCCGAACACCCAAGATAGTATCTTATGGGTTTAACCAACCTAATTGGATATACCTAATAAAATACTGCATGTAGATTTGGTCTTAATAAATGAGAAGAGAGATTTATGCCCCCATATTCTAACATCTTTCATGTAAGCTTTGAAAGAAACTACCTTCTCCAAGGGGAGAAAAATAATTGAAGAAGTGTTTCCATTTAAATCTTACTTGTCAATTCCTATGAATTTAAGAGTGGAATGAGCAGTAAAAGACCGAACAATTTGCTCATCCATTTCATGGCCGTTGGCAATGTGTACAGTCTTTATTAAAGCCATATATGAATATTCTTGAATAAGTACCACCCTAGGCTTCTCAGTTAGAAAATCTAATATTAAGCAAAAATCTGAGATGACAAATTTAACTTCCTTTATACATGTTATAAAAGGAGTACTGTTTTCTAACTGGTTTCTGCTAGGTTATATTACATTTTTCTGTTGTGTTTATTACTTGATCTGACCAATTTCTGGTCAGAATAAGCTGAATTCTGTAAACACTTAGAAGCTTTGATTGATAAAGAAGGTAATAGTTACTTAGATGACAAGGAATAACAATGTGACTTTGTCTATTTCTCTCAATATTAAATAACCTAATTTTTCCCTATATTGCACTGAGCAAAAACATATTTGTGTCTTATGATTATTAGTATCTCATATTAGTTTCACATCTGCTAAGTTACTGAGTAAGAATTAGGAAAATTCTGCCTATAAATCTGACAACATTAGGAGACTGTATCACCAAAGAATATTTCCAATATTTGAAAGCAAGTTGTGTTCAGTTAAAGTGAAAATGACATATCACTTTAAAACACAGTTTCAACAATGAAATGGTCTGCTTATTAGGAATATTCAAGTCAATCACAAATCTACTTCTATCTAACTTCCATCCACGAGTTCTTATTTAGTCATGAATTTAGATTTTTGACTAATAATTTCTTTTGAAATGTTTGTAAAGCCATATTCCTCCCAACTCCTTTTCTTTTTTGAGTCTACTCCAACAAAATGCTTTCTTCAACTTAATATTGAAAACAAGATTGAATAGAACATTGCAGATGTAGCTTTTTCAACAGAATGTGATTAAGTGTCATCGACGACTTTATAACATGGTTAATGTTCTAAACATAACTGGTTTTCAGAGAGGAAGGTTGTTGTTGTGGTTGTGTATGTGCACATGTGCATGTGTGTGCAGGTGTGTGTGTGCCCACATGTGTGCTGGTCTTGGAACTTGAACTGAAGGACTGGTGCACTAGCCTAAGCTTTTTTGTTTGTTTGTTTGTTTAAAGCTAGTGCTATGCCACTTGAGTTGCAATTCCACTTTTGGATTTTTAGTAGCTAATAGTTAATAAAGGTCTCAGACTTTCCTAACCAGGCTGGCTTCCAACTATAATCCTCCAAACTCAGCCTCCTGAGTTGCTAGGATTACAGATATGGCCACTGCTAAGCCCAGCTCAGAAAGGAAGGTTTTATCTCCGTATTTGAGACTTAGAAAGTGAAACAAGGGAAGATACTAGACAGGACATGGTGCTGCAGAAGTAGGCATCACAGGAAGGGAATATGAGAAAAATAAAGAGTACAGTTTCATATGGCATGTTGAAAACCACAACAATGGTATACCACTTGTTTCCATAAGTTGAAGGTCATTTCGCTTAGCATCATCTTATGTGTTCATATGGGAATAGCTATTGAGTTATTGTGATCTTACGCTAGGACTATCCTAGATGTGTACTAATTATTCCTTATGAGGGAAACCATAGAGTCCATGTTTCTTTGGGTCTGGCTCACTTCACTTAGTATGATTTTTTTTTCCTGGATATTGTATATACATGTATTGGAAGTAGGGAAGGGAAAGGGAATAGCAAAATCGAGAGACAAACGATCAAAAGACAAACCAATGCAACAGCCAGCAATACTTACAAAACCATATGGGGTAAACCAATCTGTACAACTCATGGGGGGTGTGAAGGAAATGGGGACAGGGGAAATGAGGGAGGAGGTAACAAGTTGGATAAGAAATGTATTCACTGCCTTACATTTGAACTGTAACTTCTTTGTACTTCACTATAACAATAAAGAAAAAAAAGAAGTAGGCATCACAACTGGGTTTTCAGTGAATATTTCTCTAATTGTAAAAGATATATGAGTTTCTCTAGCTCCCATTTACACTATGGGTACTGTGTCTAGAAAGTCATTTGCCTCTACTAATAAGCACATAACATCAACACTTCCTGTTGAGATCTTTACACATACCAGATAAGAAGGAACCACAGTTTTGACATTGTGATGTACATTTTAAGTCTTCCTCACTACTATATTTTATGATTACATCTTGATTGGTCACTTGATTTTTCTCAAAAGTTCTTGTGTCTTATGGAACTTCCTACAGCCATGAAAAATCCACACAAATGGAAGGAGGAATGAATGCATAGATGAGGAAAGAATAGACTATGAATATGGTGCAACAGAAATGTACCTAATGCATTCCTGAGAAGAAATCCCAAGACCAGGTTCAACGGAAAACAAAACATACAATTGGAAGCTGAACTCTAGAAGAAACTAATTGGACAGAGTGCTAACACCTAAGAGATTATTCCATTATTGAATTATGTGGTTACAAGAGAAGACTAATGGCCTAACCAAATTAAGTAAGAGGACATGTGACACACAAAATGAGAATGTATATGGCTATATGTTGAAAAAATCCAGAAGCCATACAAAAGATTAAAGTGACTTTGATTCAAATGCTTAGAAGACTGCATAGTAAATATAATGTCGATCATAATAGAACACCATTCTCCCCCTGCTGGTGTCTCTGTGGACCCTAGGTAAATATTTAAAGATTGCTCATGCTTCTTGAAATATTGTAAATAATCTCTTGAATAGTGTTATTTTTTCCAATACAAGAAATTTGAACTTAAGTTCACATGCCTACTGATTTGTCTGTCTTGAGACACTTGAGCCAGGCACCTTGCCCAACCTTTTGCTTATTTGGAGAAATAATACCATCTACTTTCTAACTTGACTAAGTAGACTAACTAAATTTCTTGCAAAGCAAAGTAGAAAATATATAGAGAGAGCTAATAATGGCAGACTCCACACAACCATACTGAGACTATTAATTATAACCTGTAAAAAAAATAGTCAGATCCTCAAATAACTTTAAATTACCTTAGAAAATAAAGCCCCCCCCCCCCCACCGGGTCCTGGGGCTTGAATTCAGGGTCTAGGTACTATCTCTGAGCCCCTTTGTGCTCAAGGCTAGCGCTCTACCATCTGGAGCCACAGTGCTGTTTTTTTTCTGAGTAGTTTATTTGAGTGAAGAGTCTCACAGACCTTGGCAGGTTGTTTTCAAACCATGATCCTTAGATCTCAGCCTCCTGAATAGGTAGGATAACAGACAAGAACTACCAGTACCTAGCTAATCCAAATTTTAATTATCACATAACTGAAGTTTTTCTAAACACCCAATTTTGTATATGTATGTACTGATGGGCCTTAAATTTAATTGGTATATTTTATTTACTGTATTTAAAAATATACTTATTAGACAAAAAAGAAACAAAGGCTACCAAGAAGTAAAAAATTATGGTGACTAGACCACAGGAATTTAATAAAATCGATTTCTAAAAGTCATGTTAACCATTGCTCTTTATTCATTTAGATTTTCTTCTTTCTGTGTACTATGAGTTTATTCATCAATTTACCAAAGAAAAAAATGTGGTTAAAGTATTTTAGGCAAAACACCAGTGGCCCATGTCTATAATCCTCAGTACTAATGAGGCTGTGATCTGGGGATTGAGGATAAGGAAGACAAATCTGCAAGATTATCTCCAATTAACCATCAAAATGCTGGAAATGGAGACTTGGCTCAAGTGGTAGAGTGTCAGCTGTGAGTTGAATAAACCTAGCCAGGGTGTGAATCCCTGAGTGCAAGTCCCAGTACCAACACACACACACACACACACACACACACTTCTAGGGCTGGAGATGTAGCAGCTCAGGGCTAGAGTGCTTCTCTGCTCTTAAAATTGTAAGGTCATTGCTTAGCAAATCAAAACATAAGTCCTATGGTAACTCAACTGATCTGAATTACAAAGATGCCTACTGTGAAGCTAATGAGTGAGGTTTGTACACTGGAGAAAGGGATGATTCACACCCTGGGCAGAACTAAGGAGGACTATAATTTTCATCATATTATTTATAACACCATGCATTTTAATAATTAGGAGTTATTTCTGAAATGAATTTTTTGGTAGGGCCTGACATCTGGGACGCACACTTGCTGGGAAGCTGCTCTGTCATTTGAGACTCATACCAAGTCCTTGGACTTTTCAAATCACAGCACAGTTAACCTTGAGAAACTGAAACTACAGAGTGGAAATGAGAGTATAGGAGGAGTATTGTACCACAACGTACTGTTACTTTACTATATAATGTAAGATAACAGTTAATGCTCTTTGTAGTTTATAATGCCTATTTTTTTAAATTAACATAGTCATTAGTTGTACAAGGAGTTTTTCATTGTTACATATCCACACATGCATACAGTATATCTGGATCAAGCTTCTATCACTCTCTTTAACTAATTTTCTCTTCTTAAAACAATTTCCAAGGGCTTTACTGTTCTAATTTCATACATACAATCTCTAATATCAAAGTTAAACTTTCCATAACTAGCCTAGGATATTACTTTCATCAGTGTTCTCTGTTATTATTCCAAGAAAAAAATTCTTTTTCATATTTTCTACATTTTTCCTTCACATAAATTTTCGACATGTAGATAGCACTGACCATACAAATACATCTATTTAAAAATAGGGCTTGGATAGTATGTATTTATAATCACAGGTACCAGGGAGGTGAAGACAGGTAGATCATAGTCCAAATGAAGGTAGAACATGACCCTTCGTGAAAAAGAAGCCAAGGCAGATATTGGTGGTTCACTCTTGTAATCCTAGCTACTCAGGAGGCTGAGATCTGAGGATGATGCTAGAAGCCAGCCTGGGTAGAAAAGTTACCCTGACACTCTTAACTCTAATTAACTACTATAAAAGCAGAAGTAGAGCTGTGGTTGAAAGTGGTAGAATTCTAGCCTTGAGAGAAAGAGCTCAGGGACAGCACTGAGGCCCTGAATTCAAGCCACATCACCAACATCACCACCAAAATAGCTAGAACTAAAAGAGCTGAGTGTAAGGGAAGGAACAGAAATGGATGGGCAATGCATGAACAAATGGTAATGGTAATCACTCTACACTATGTTGAAAATGAACTATAAAACTTATGGTTAAGTATGGGAGGGAAAAACTGGGCGATAGAAAGGGAAGGGGTGACATTGTCCAAAAAGAAACATTCTTTATCTGACTTATATAATGGTAACCCCTCTGTATATCACAATGACAATAAGAAATTAAAAATTAGGGGCTGGGAATGTAGCTTAGTTGTAGAGTGCTTGCCTAGCATGCATGAAGCCCTGGGTTTGGTTCCTCAGAACCACATAAACAGAAAAAGCCACAAATGACACAATGGCTCAAGTGGTAGAATGCTAGCCTTGAGCAAAATGAATCAGGAATAGTGCTCAGGCACTCAACCCCCAGGACTGGCAAAAATAAAAATTAAGTTTATTTGATTTTCTATGTGGCTATGTAAGTCTTATCAGAAATTGTATTTGGGGTTGACATTGTATTTCAATTAAATAGCAAGAGCTTGGAGAGAAAGTAGCTAGGATACTGTAAGTATTGGGAAAAGAGGGTGACATTTCAAGGTATTTTATTGTATCTTTCAACACTAAATTATTAAAAGGTTGCTGTGTATGTAAATGAACCTGAGCTAGCGGTGCTTCCTCTGAAAAGCTCAGAGGCCTAGAGAAAAAGAAATAATTTAAAGCATCTTTCTCAAGCAAACAAATTCATCATGTCTGAAATAGCAGTATGAGGTATGACTTATTTTTTAAAAAATTTATTTATATTTAAGTACAAAAGTATTACAATTCAACAGAAAATCAGCCATGGAAATTTTGAGACTGGTCTTATACTCTGAACAGAACACTGTGCAAATATTTCTTTCACTTTGAAGTACACAGCCTCTCCCTTTCTTTCTTATAACAGTGATATATCAGAGAAGCAAGAAGCTTAATGGTCTGGTCTGGACAATCCTCTGCCCAAACTCTCACCATAGCCTTTTACCTAAAACCCTACCAATGGGCAAAAATTTGTATTTCTTATTGTTCTATGCTCCTAGGTTCATTGCATTCATTGGTGCAAAATTAACTCAATAGTATGTTCCTATGTATAGGACAGACATTTCTTTATTTTCCTTTTTTTTATTGTGAAAGTGTGATACAGAGGGGTTACAGATACATATGAAAGGCAGTGAGTACATTTCTTGTTCTACTGGTTACCTCCTCCCTCATTTCCCTTCCCTCTCCCCTTCCCCTTCCCCTCTCCTACAAAGAATTGTGCAGTTGCTTTACACTGAATGGTTTTCTAAATGTTGCTTTTTGAATGGTTTGTCTTTTTGTTCTTTGTCTCTTAATTTTGGTATTACCTCTCCCTTCCCCAGTTCTAATACCCGTATAAACAGCATCCAGTGTACTCAGCTGTGATATAGTGGTAGCATGGGTACAGACACAGGAAGGGAGTACAAGAGAAACAAAACCCAACAAAACAATCAGTCAAACAAACAGACAAGGAAAAAGAGAAAAAGGAAAAGAAAATAGTACAAGTTCACATGTCATGTTAAAAATAATTACAACAGTGGTATAACTCTTGTTTCCATAACATGGAGTTCATTTCACTTGGCATCTTCTTAGGTGAACATATGGGCATAGCTATTTGGGTATTTTGATCTTCTACCATGACTAGCCTATTCATGAACTAGCTGTTACCTATGAGGGGAACCATAGGGTTTATGTTTCTTTGGGTCTGGGTCACTTCACTTAGTATGATTTTTTTTTCAAGTCCTTCCTTTCCTTATGAATGGGGCAGTGTTATTCCTTCTGATGGAGGTATAGAATTCTATATTAAAGCCACCAACACAACTATGTTCATCGCAGCACAACTCAACATTGCTAAAACATGGAACCATCTGAGAAGCCCCTCAGCAGACGAGTGGATCAGGAAAATGTGGTACATATACACAATGGAATTCTATGCCTCCATCAGGCCAGACATTTCTGAACCGTATAAGATTCTCAGAAATTACCTCTTTCTCTCTCTCTCTCTCTCTCTACCTATGTACTTACCTATGTACCTACCTATCTGTAAAGATTCTCCAAAGAAGAGTCATATTGTCATATTCAGGTGCCAGATCTAATAATATATCCTGATGTTGATAATAATTCATTTAAATATCCTAGATTTCCCTCTATTAGTGACTTGAGGAATATTACCTGCAAAATATCTATCATCCCAAATATTATAACTTGACGTTATAATGACTAGACTCCCAAGATCTCTAAAATGTTACTTTTGCCTTGAGATAGATTGCTCAAATCAGTCTTAGCTTGACAAAATATATTTTTAGTTTTCTCTGAAAAAAAATGAGTCACAAATCTTTTTTTTTTCCAGATCTTGGGACCGAACTCGGGGCCTTGTGCTGGCCAGGCAGGTGCTATTCCGCTGAGCTAGATCCCCAGCCCGAGTCACACATCTTATATGCGAAAGTGCAAGGAAATTATTAGGATACAATAATTCTAATAAACAGTGATTAATGATCCATTTTATTGTCTGTACTTTCATTTCAACTCTATCCTACAGTATCTACATAAATAGATTTCTTCCCTCAGCAATTCATCTCTCCTTTTGCAAGTATTCATGTTTATATCAATGTCAAGACAAATATTAAAGCGAAAATAGAAAGGGATGTTTAGGCCTTGGGTCCAAGTCATTTGTACCAACTCATCCTTTCGGTATAGCAGAGTTAGACATGTTTTGTGATCGTGGTAAAGTAATATTGTAATATCTACAGGTCCAACCTTTCAGGTGAGAATGGTAAAAATTCACACTTAGAGCAGGATTTGGTTTCAACAAGGAATGAATCAATGTAATTTGTAAGAACACCAAAAAGCCATACCTTTAAATTTTTATATAGTACATAATGGTATAGAAGTATATTAAACTGTACCATATATACTTCAAAAAGGGACAGTTATTGTGGTGCACACCTATTATCTCAACTATAGTGATGACAGAGGTATAGGTAGAACAAGCATGACTTGAGCCCAGCCCAAATCCAAAATGTGCGAGAAACAAGCCCAGAAAGACAAGATGTACATGATTTCTCTCATATGTAAATAACAAGCCAACAGTTCAACCTTTTGGAGACAAGCACACAGGGTCATATGCATGTATACATGACCAAGCTGGCGAGAGTATATTACACATGGGAGCAAAACTCTATGGTATAAACCCTTTAAACAATTTAGCAGAAAATTTAACAAAATAAACACTAGGAAACTGAAACATTTTTTTAATTCAATGTGCTGGTGGAAGGGGAAATGGATGAGTCGAGAAAGAAGCAGTGGATGGATACAGCAAGTAATGTGCAAATGTGAAAAGGAAGTAGAAAATTGATATTAGTGGTGGGGAAAGGGGTAAATAGGGAAGAAATGATGGTAGGAGTGATTTATTAATTTCCACTGTACAAATAAATGTAAATGATAAATTTTAACCCCTTTGTACTGATGTTTGCACATAAAATATTTTGTGTGAAGTATCTCAGAAAATTAAATCTAAAACAGTCATGATCAAGTAGTACACACCTGCCTAGCAAGTACTAGACTCTAAATTCAAATATTTGTACTTCAAAAAAAACCATCAAAAATGGATGCTTTATATCTAAGCTAATAATATATCTCATCTATAGATATAGACAATTGCAAGAGGAAAATTTCAGAACCCCAAGAGATAAGACTTAACCAATTTCCACATTATTAATATATACTATTTAAATGAGTAGTGCCCTATTTCTCATTTTAAATTCCACCAGGGAACATTTTAATGGCTTTCTATATTTTAAAAATGTATTTTAGTCTTTCCTTTCCTATAGAATTCAAACAGCATGTACATTTTGGGGGCAAAAATCACATATTTAAGTGATAAAAAGAGAAAGAGATGACCCATGTTTAAAGAAATGTTAGAAAGCTTATTTTAGCACATTGGTCACTGTTAAGTTGGGAAAGGGATGAAATCATGGGCTTAGGTGGCCCTTTTCTCTTAATAACATTAATGCTACTTACACATTAATAAGTACACTTTTAAGTGCAACTTTCATCTTCAAAGTAAAATGAAATAGGTCTCCTTAGTTGTCAGGTTGACATTACCCTCTCAGTAATAATCACTCAACAAATGAATATTAGGCTCTGTTACTATATTTCCTCCATAGTTAGTCACAACATGTATTTTCTGGGCACTGCTACTGTACAGGATACTGTTTATATTCACAGGCATTATGTATTTCTACATAATACTTGCAGCAATTTTCTACAAGATGACAGAACAGTATCCTTTGAAAGAATAGTTGTTGCTAAATTGCACAAGTGTGGCACTTCCTCAATTCAGGTATTTTTGTCTTTCCTGAAAATCTCAGTGACAGCTTTCTCTTTTTATTTTACCTAGTGGCATTGCTTCACAGAGAAAATTGAAGCTATCAGAGGAATGCCATCTCGTTCTGTCATACCCTTGGTGCTCACCAAACTAGTTTCTCTGTGATGTTTTCAACATTACTGTGTACGGACTATCACACTCTTCTGTGTAAAAGTAATTTTTGGGACCTAAATTCCCACCTTTAAATCTCTTCAAGGACAATCTTCTAAGCAATTACCATCTCTTTCTTGTATAAATACAACACAATCTTATTTACTCAACCATTCCTATTAACAAACAGCTTGCTAAGCAGTTTTGCTGAACAGTTCAGTTAAAGCCACATCTGGCTTCTACCAAAACTATTCTGCCTCCTTGCCAATTCTCCTCCACCGGAATTTTTGGACGAGCTGTTTCTAATTCACCTCCTCTCCTCTCATTCTCTCTCAGCTTCACTCTAATCAAGTTCATACATTTACTACTTCTTGAAAACTCAAGCACTATGATCTCTCTGTTACTATAATCAATACTCTATTTTTCAAACTGTTACCTGATCCACCAGCAATCTAAAGAGAAGCAATTGCTCACTCTTGAATCTATATTCTTTATTGGATTGGGACAAAGCTTTCTCATCCAGTAACAAATCTTCTAATGACATCAGGGTGCTAATGGACGCTGATGAATCAGAAACTTCTGTCTGAAAATTTTCTCTTCATATCTAGTTTATATACCGATACTTAACTGGATCTTTAACATTTCCATATGGATGTCTTCAAGGCACATAATGTGTTACATATATTAGCATATATATATAACAGTTACATATAAGATAATATATAATTAACATATATTAATATATTAATATTAACATATTCTATACTACAATATATAATGTATTATATTAAAGTATTGTATTATTATAATATATTAGCATATTATATTAAGTATGAACATTTATGTATATATGCATATATATTATGTGTTGATGAGTCTTATATGTCAACTTAACCAAGCTTTGGTGCCAATTATTTTGTCCAATACAAGTTTAGATGTTACTTTGAGGTACTTCCATAATGCAATCAATATTTATATTGGTAGACTGAGCAAAGAGTTGCCCTTCATTCATAGTGTGTGTAGGGTTCATCTAATAATTTGAAGGCCTTTAATAGCCAAGAGTAAGGTTCCTTAAAGAGAAAGTGTACAGGCAAGAATTAGACTCAGCACTGTAACTCTACTCTTACTTAGACTGATGGCCTTCTTTGCAATTTTCAAATTTATCTACCCCAAAGTCCTTTGAACAATTGCAAAGTCTCTCTCTTTTGTATGTGTATGTGTGTGTGAGCCATTCATTCTATTTTTTCTGTTATTCATGGAACCATAACTAATACACACATCAAAGTAAAATTTAATATTTCACTTGAACTTGTTCTTACAGTTTTTACATCTCAGTAGGTACTATATAGTTTTTTAGCTGACTAGCCAAAAGAATGCAAAACAAAATAATTAAGAAATATGTCAATCATATTTGTATCTTTTATTTCTTTTTTTTTTTTTTTTTTGGCCAGTCCTGGGGCTTGGACTCAGGGCCTGAGCACTGTCCCTGGCTTTTTTTTGCTCAAGGCTAGCACTCTGCCACTTGAGCCACAGCGCCACTTCTGGCCGTTTTCTGTATATGTGGTGCTGGGGAATTGAACCCAGGGCCTCATGTATACAAGGCAAGGACTCTTGCCACTAGGCCATATCCCCAGCCCCTGTATCTTTTATTTCTTTCACATATTATGTCTAATTCATCAGAGATCTTGTCAGCTTGTCAACACTACCTTCAAAATGATTTAGTTTATGATCATCTTTCTTCACAGTACTAAATTCCCAGTGAATTTCTTAAAGTTATTTGCTTTTTTTTTTCATTTTTTTTTTTTTTTTTTTTAGGAATGGAGGTCAAATCCATGGTAATGTCAATACTAGGTGTTTTATGGCTGAGTTAAATTCCTGGTCTTTAAGGTTGCTTTTTTATTTCAAATGTAATTTTATTGTCAACGTGATGTATAGAGTTACATATGTAAGGTAGTTAGTACATTTCTTGTCAAACTTGTTACCCCTCCTCATTTTCTCCCACTTTCCCTCCCCTTATCTCCCAAATTGTAGTAAAATTTCAATATAATGTCTTGTGAGTTTAATGTTGCTTTTTTATATGAGACTTAAAGTATATCTAGATTTTTCTAAAAATCATTTTTACATATTATAGAAAAAAATTTTACTTCCATTGAGGCAAAAGAAAAAATTGCCAAATGTATTATTTTGGAGAGTCTAGGCAACACAATTGGATGATAAAAGATAAAAACATCAAACATATTAGTAGAAAAAAAATTCTCTGTAAGTATGACTATATATATGGAAAGCAGAGGTGATATGATGGGTTTTCTTTTTCAAAAAATATTTTTAGAAGTTGTATGAAGGGAGTTTCTATCTAACAATAGCTCTTTAATCAGAACTGCAGAATCCACATAAACTAAATCAACATGCATGAACAGCAGCCCTCTAGAAGATCCCATGGTAACGCATTAGAACCCTCTGACCAGGTTCTCGCTAACATTTAAGGTTTTTAATACTTTAAAATAAAAAGGGGTAAAATGTGAGAGAAAAACCTTGTTAATATAGTAAGTAGAAAAGAGGAGTTAATACATACATATATACTTACTGGGCAACCAATATATCAAAAAATGACCTAGACTTGTGCTAACAAATATATATATATTATATAAATACATATGTATATATATAGAGATATATATTCACACTCAGAGTTACAATAAAAAATGAAGATTCCAAACCTACACTAGTAGTGCTTCAAGAATTCAGATGAAAATGTTACTCAACACTCACTGTGTAGAATTTTTTCCAAGCCTAGGCTGATAATGCTGCAAGAATTCAAATGAAAATGTTACTCAAAACTTATTGTGAAGAACTCTGACAAATTTAAATTTCAATGAGCCCACAAGTACACATCTGTCTCTACAGAATGGCTTATTTCTTCTTCCAAATCTATCCTTTTAGGTAAATTGCCTAAAGAATATGTATTTTCCGTGAACCTGAAATTTATCTTTTAATTAGTATGTGGATAAAATGTACCAAAGTATTGTATCATTACACAATATCATTTCTTCCTATGTAATAAATCTCTAGAGAGGCAATCATTGCATCAATGCAGGCAGGAGCTCTGTACAGTTAAATATGAACACAATACCTTGTGGATCTCTCTCTTTCCAGCCCTTCTCCGTGCCAAGTTACAATTCTGTACCATTAGCAATTTAATTTGAAATTTGGAATGGGCTTAAATGTTAAATAAAAATTCATCTATATTTTCATTTAGATAAACACCATATTATTCATCTCTTCAGAAGCTAGAAGTCTGGTATGTGGCTCAGGGACAAGCACTTGCCCAGTGAGCATAGAGCCTCCAGGACGCAATAGTCAGCAGAATTCACAGAAGAGGATCAGATAAGCAACTGTGCTGTGGTGAGTACATACACACATGCATGCACACATGCATGCACACCCATTTTCTCAACTGTGATTTTTGGAGAAGGCTTACAAGAAACTTAATGGTTTTCTTTGTGTGTGTGTGTGTGTGTGTCTGTCTGTCTGTCTGTCTGTCTGTCTTTCTGTCTGTCTGTGTGGAGCATTTCATCATGAATGAGACTTGGAAATTTGGAGTATGTGAAAGTTTTAATTGAATACTTATAAGCAAAGAAAATTACAAAATGGAAGAATAACAAGTCTAATTTTATATAAGAATATACGTATATATATATATACATATATATATATCTCAATGACCAGTATGGAATCATGCCAAATGACTTTTATTTTAATATAACAATTATTTAAAATGACTATTGCCTGAATTCTTTCATATGACTTATGAATTATAATACTAACATATTGTAATTTTGAAGTTAATATAAATATTATAGCTATTTTATAGTTACTACCAGCTCTCTCACCTCAATCTCTACCCCAATGGTAGAGATTTTTAAAGCTATTTATTTAGATCATGCCTTCAGCCAATTTTTTCTTTTTTTTTTTGTTTTTGTTTTTGTTTTTAGTCTTTGGGCATGAATTCAGAGGCTTGGATTATAGGCATTCCCCAACAGGCTTTTTCTGAACTATTTTCTAATAGATATTTTCCCTCTTGAATCTGAGTGTAAACTTTGTCAAGTCAAATTTCAAGATCCTTATTTTGAAACCAAGTGATTTTTACTGGAGTCTAACATGCACAATAAGAAAAATAAGTGGGTCAATGCATATGTTGCTTTAAATCTCCAAACAAAAATGCCATGATATACAATACAATGAGCATATGTTCTAGGCTACCACAGCATACTGAGGACTTTTAATCATGCAACAAAGGAATTTATTACATTCTCACAAATAAAAGACTGTGACTCTCTGCATTCAGAAACAATGCATGACCCTATTTGAGAAAGATATCCTATTATTTATGCTACATATATCAAAGTCTTAAATAAGAACAATAATTACAAAATCCATAAAAGAGATTCATCTCCAGCAATTTTGTTAAACACATATTTATCAGATGAATGAGCTCCTCTAAGGCACTCTCACTGCGTTAAGGACATGTCATGAATATTTTAACTACTTAATAATGCATTTGCTTCAGGGGCGACTCAGTTTAATAAATCATATAAGTTGTAATAAATTTTATCGCACGTTTATATAGAAAGAGATATTCAAGTTTCTTAAGCTTGCCTTCTAAAGTCACTTAATATAACAAGACAAAAGAATAACTCAAAAGGAATTCTCACATACAATAAAAATATTCGAAGAAACAAATCAAAATCACTTCTCAAGGAGGAGTCATAAATTCATTTATAAATGGATTTGAAATTATGTATAATTGTTTGTGTTATGAGCATCTGAATAAGAACAGTATCCTTATACATGAATATGCACCAAAATTAAAGGATGATCCAAAACACTAATTTGTACTCAACTTTCCCCGTACAAACCTGTGAGTGCTGAAGGGGGTAAAGCTGGCATCGGTCAGAGGTGTGTGGCAGACACAGAAGAGTTATGAACACAAATGATGAAGGGACTGACATTGATCAAGATGCATTGTACAAAAAAACTGATACATTGAAATTAAACCCCTTTGTACAAGTACTTAAAAGATGATTTAAAAATTACAAAGAAATACAAATAAGCCTGCTTGTTTATACTTAGAAGAAGTCTTCTCCAAATGAACAAAGTCAAAATTGTAAAATTACTATATCTAAAGCTACTAGCTAAAAGCAGGTAAAGTAATTATTTAAATAATAACAAGTATCAGCCAAAAGCACAGGAAAAATGTCGTGGTAGGAAGCTGGTTAGTAGAAGCATATCAGGAGTAAAAATCACATCCAGTTTCCTGACCAGTGAGGCGTTTTGTGTTCCACCTTGAATTGGGAAAGGACCACTTACTTTTCCTAATCTTGCTTCCATCTGCCCATTAAATGCTTACTTTCAAACTCATGTATGTGTAAACACCTACACAATGGCAATAATTTCAACAAATGTCAGAAGATATGGGAATGTAATTTTGCTTGCTTGTAATTCCATAACTCGATTATTCCTTTTCCTAATGATCAGAAAAAAATGTAAAGGATTTTGCTAGTGGATATACTTTCGTGAAAATAATGCCAATGTGAAAGCTAGATAGTAAAGTATAATTAAAGATTTTAAAAGTCTATGCTCCTAGTTTACTAACAAGTTTATTAAGTAGATTCTTTTAGTCCAAAAAAATCTTTAAGGTTAGATACCCAACAAGAAATTCCACTATGACCCACCCATATTTTATTTACTTTTTGATTTCATAGCTGGTCAGGCGGCACACCGTTAAAATTACCCTTTTGGTTTTCCTCATCATGGCCTTAAGAATAGATTGGGATGCTGATATAAGAAAATCTCTAAGCAATTCTGGTGATTATTCGTATGAGTTTTGTGAATAACACATATTGAAACTATTTTTTTCTGATACATTGGTATTTTCTTTATGGCAAGTGCTAATTTCATGTTTTAATTGTTAATGAAGTACAATGGAGAAAACTTTCCTCAAGTAGTTGATGAGAGGATCCTCACATTGCAATTTTACTTTGCAGGCTCCTTGCTTCACTGGTCCTGAGGGCAAATGGCTAGAATGTTATGTATGGTGCACATATGCAAACAGTGATCTGGGTCTGACCTCTATAGATGATTGACTGTAGAGCCAAAGCAATGCCTGTGGATGCAGAAAGCTTTACTGCTTTCTGAACCTGAAACATATGTTGGGACAGTAAAAGCCTACACAGTGGTAGTTACTGTGATTATCTGCTATTCTTTTTCTTTTTAAATTAGTGTGCAAACCACAAAGAATACACCATAAAGAAACAACTATAAAGGGCTCTTTATCCAATTTGAGATTTTGCACAGGATTCCAAAGTGAAGGTGCCAAATTACTTGACTTTTATTCTAAGAAACAATGTAGGGAAAGTAGCCATCATTACTGCAAACTCAGTTTAAGTAACAGTGCATTTCTAAGCATTATAATACCAATGACTTAAATGGTTATAATTCACTGAGATCAAAATGAATCTTTGTCATGCAATGCAGTCATAGTCCAACAGCATCTGACATTCAAGATTATCACAAAGCACACAGATGCTTTGCTAAATATAAGGAGTCTTGTATAGAATAATGTCATGTTGAAAAGCCCCCCGAAAAAAAAAAAAAGAAAGAAAGTATGAGGAACGAGGTAACAAACAGTACAAGTAATGTATCCAATGCCTAACATATGAAACTGTAACCTCTCTGTACATCAGCTTGACAATAAAAATTTGAAAAAAAAAGAGAGAAAGAAAGAAAGACCTGATGTATGAAGAGGAGAGATAAACATCCATATCAGTGGCACTAGGCCTCAAATTCTTAGAATGTTACTTAAAGTATCTAATGGACATCCATTCAAGCATTGCATGGGATTATGAAGCCATATACTGAATGCAATTAAGGCTGGTGATTCACAATGATGGCCAATTATAGTATCACTGAAACTTAGCAGAATAAAGGAAACATGTAACTGTAAATTTCACCAATCAGAAATCCAGGCAATTTGCATAATATGAGAATATAGTTCATATATAACAACCAGTCCTTATTACAACACATGCAACCATATTAGATGAGAAAAATGCAATAGACTCATTCTCATTAATTACAATCTAGATGGAGAGATAGTGGGCATAAATATAACACTTAGAATCTTATATAAATAACGCAGAATGAAGGGGAAATTTGTCTATTAGCTCAGTAAATTTCATGTGTACCAAATTGTTTAATCTATTAAATAATTGGAAATATTTTCAGTGGAGTTATAAAGCCAGCACTAGACAGGATTTAGAAAATTGGAGAAAAATAAAATATCTATGTTGGAAAAAATTAATATGTAAGGACTAACAATCTTTAATTGCCAGTCTCAGGCTAATTGGAAAAGGCTCAGAAAGGCAGAAAAATATGTGAGTTACTAATACTCTGACACTGAAATTTTTGGAAGTCGTAAAGGACTGATATTCCCAAATTCCAAATTCATACAGTGAAGAATTTATATGTTTCAAAAAGAAATGTCCCTCACAGGCTATGTATTCAATGTTTGTTTTCTACCTAGTACCATTATTTAAGAAGATTCTGGAAACTAATAGTAGTACCAAGGTGTAGAAAGTAGGCCATTGAAGGTGAGTCCTTGGCAATAACCTGTCTTTGGTCCTTTTCTGTCCCTTTCTATATTCTGTCTCTGCTTCCTGTCCACCATGCTCTCACTATCACAATGTTCCATCCACACTCATGAGACTTGATTCCGCAAAAATGTTTTCCCATTAGGTTACAACAATATGGAAACTAACAGAAGTGTTGAACCTCAGTAACTCAGCATATAACTGTATGTGGAGATAACATCTTTAAAGATACAATTAAATTATGAAATCTTTCTGATGGTTCTTAATTGAAGTTGATTGGTGTTCTTATAGGGAGTCACTGAAATTGACAGCCACAGAACACTGTTGGGAGGCAATGAAGGAACAGCCATCAGCACATCAAGAGAGAGGACTTGGAGAACCAGCAATGGTGCCAGCCTCAGAGGAGAGCGATGATGCTGAAACTGTGATCTTACATCAGGAATCCAGAACAGTGAGAAAACGAAGCTCAGTTGTTTGAACCAGGCATTCAGGCCATTTTGTTCTGGATTCTGCAGTAAACTAATATGGAAGTAAATAGATTACTATACAAAAACAATTCCAAAATGTGAACACTTCTTTCTACATAGGTTGGTGGTGTGCTTTGAAAGAACTCACTGATTTTTCTTTTTATTTTTATTGGAAAGGTAATCAGTGGCAGGGGATATAGTTACATAAGTAATGAGTACTTTTGTTTTTAAACAGTTACCCCATCCCTCATTTTCTTCCACTTGCCCCTCCTTATTACTGCCTGCCCCTAAGTTGTAAGGTTCATATACAACATGGTGTCAAGTGAGTATCATAATGTTGTATTACTTCACCCATTGTCCTGCTGTTTCTATGATTCCCTTCCCCTTCTACAGATAAAATGATCTTATATACAACACACAAGGTACAGAAAACTAAGAGAAAATAAAACAATAGTAATTACATACAGACATAATAAGTACCTCTTGTTCCAATTCTTGGAATTATTTGATACATATAGATATATCGATATACATCATTTTAACATATACATACATATATGTATATATACATATCTCTATCTCTCTATCTCTCTATCTCTCTATCTCTCTATCTCTTTATCTATCTATCTATCTATCTATCTATCTATCTATCTATCTATCTATCTCCCTATGCACTTAGCAACTGCATAATTGAGATCGCCTGTTAAGAATATCATAGATATATTCTCCCTCTTACAAGTGAGAGAAACCATTTACCCAAATGATCACTTATTTTTCTATGGTCACAATTATCTGAATCTTTACCTTCTTGTAACACCTTCAATTCCTGTTTGTTTGTTTTTTGTTTTTAACCTTCAACTTCTGGCAATGCTGATACCATTAGTTTTAACAAAAAATTCTAGCACAGTATGGACTCTTCATACTTAAGATAAGCATGTTCTAATAAACAAGCTGTCCTTAAACAGAGAAATTCAGCTAGTTATTTGACCGTTAGAATAATAAAAAAGAAAATATTTGCTACCATGAGCAAATGACAGTGGAATATACACATCTTTTGGTTAGACTCCTATCCCATAATAGTCTTGCTATTTAGAAAAGAAGTATTTGCATCTCATATGAACAACTTTGATGTTTGTTTTAATTCCCTGGTTGTTTTAATTCCTTCTCTCATAATAGGAAATTGTACAGGCTAGGACACATGCTTTAAAAAATGTTATCTACCAGTTTCATTAATGTAGAAGGGTAACATTTAATAAAAAATTATCTTTTTTCCATGCATTCATGTAGCATTTCATGTAGTGTTTTTTTTTAATTTTAAAATAATGTTAACATCTTCTACATCCCCAAAAAGCACTCTCAGGTGCAGTGGCCTGTTTCAGTCAACTTTTTACTGACATTTTCATGCAAAATGTGATGGAGAGAAGTAATTTCTCTTCTTTGGGAATCTAAATTTTCATTCAAAATTTTCTCATCTAGTCATTACTCTCTAGCTCTAAGTTTGTTTTTTTGTTTATTTGAGATACAATAGTTTTAAGTTTCAAATTCCTGTTTTGGAAATGGAAGTCTACATAAGCATTCTCAGACAACTGGGCTCCTCATAATTTTAGAATCAACTCCACATTTCTTGATCTAATTGAGGATCTCCTTTATGATTCTATTTCTGTATAGTTTAACAAATTCAACTTTTTTGAGCCTACCACTCTCCTCCTTCACTATATTATAAAGCTTATGTCTAGTGGCTGTCAATTATGCCCTGGTATGGTATTTCACCATTCCAGGTGTCCAAATACATCATGCTCATTTATATGGCTCAACAATTATACTTCCTTTTTCCTATCCCAATTTATAATTTTGAACTCTCAAAATCTACTCCAATTGAATATGACAAAGATAACATTCTATTCATATAGGGACAAAGATGAAACACCCTATAACAACTAATTAACAATTGATGCTAGTTAAAAAATTTTAGAGGGGGGGCTGGGGATATGGCCTAGTGGCAAGAGTGCTTGCCTCGTATACATGAGGCCCTGGGTTCAATTCCCCACCACAACATATACAGAAAATGGCATGAAGTGGCGCTGTGGCTCAAGTGGCAGAGTGCTAGCCTTGAGCACAAAGAAGCCAGGGACAGTGCTCAGGCCCTGAGTCCAAGCCCCAGGACTGGCCAAAAAAAAAAAAAAAATTTTAGAGGGGCTTGGAATGTGGCCTAGTGGTAGAGTGCTTGTCTCCCATACATGAAGCCCTGGGTTCAGTTCCTCAGTACCACATATAAAGTAAAAGCCAGAGGTGGCGCTGTAGCTCAAATGGTAGAGTGCCTTGAGCAAAAAGAAGCCAAGGACAGTGCCCAGCCCTGAATTCAAGCCACAGGACTGGCAAAAAAAAAAAAAAAGTTAGAAAAAATTCCAAACAAAACTCACAAGCTAGTGCTGAAATCTAATCCTAGCTACTTCGGAAGCTAAGCATAAGAGAGACATAGACTTAGCAATAAATCCACTGAAATTCTCTCCCCACAGAAAAGAAGCTGGACATGGTAACACATGCCCATGATACAGGGATTACAAAAAGCCTATTGTAGGCAGGATTCAGGTCATGTGCTAACCAGGGCTAGAAGCTAGATCCTATGAAACAGGCCTAGAAGCATAAATTAGTGGTAGCATGCCAGCCTAGTAAGCATAAGGCCTTGAGTTCAAACCTCACTAACACACAAACACACAAACACACACACACACACACACACACACACACAATCCATGGGTCCTGGGGCTTAAAATCAGTGGGTAGGCATTGTCCCTGAGCTATTTTGCTCAAGGCTAGTGTTTTACCACTAGTCACTTCTAACTATACTTTTAGCTTTTTTTTTTTTTTGTGGTGGTTAATTGGAGATAAGAGTCTAACAGAGTTTCATGCCCAAACTGCCTTCAAACTTTGATCCTTAGATTGCAGCTCTCCTGAGAAGCTAGGATTACAGCCATGAGCCACCCATGCCAGGCTATAGAGATATTTCTATTTTAATCTTATTCACATGTAATATTCAAAGGCACACAAAAACATACAGAATCAAAAGAAAATTAAATATAAGAATAAAAATCTCATCAATAATCTTAGTTTCTTATACTAATAAAGCAATATAAGTATAGAGAAGAGATTAAATAAATCCAAAAAAGACCCTTATGAAGATAAAAATTATGGCTTTGACTATATTGTTTGTTAAATAACATATGAATATAAACAATTATACCTCTAGCAAAATGTTTTTGGACAAGTATGTTAGGATCATTATGACTTAAATGATAATGAAAATAAAAATTAACTTCATTAACTATAATCTGATGAATAAACTATATTAAATATAATATGCTCTCCTAATAGAGTTTTCTGAATCAGAGTATCCTGAAAATAATATTCTTTATGACTAAATTTGTTTGGTTGAGCATTTTTCACCAAATCCTGAAAAAATATCACATACATATGCATATAGTATATATCATATTCAATTAAATATTTTATAAACTTATATGTCATGTAATATCATAAATATATTTCAAGTTATTCACAAGTACAATTTTATGTGTATAAATTTACATATATTTAGCAAAAGGATGCATTTTCATGTGTAAATTACAAAAGATGAAAATGTAAACTAGATACACTAAAATGCAGTTCACCAATTTATCAAGGAAACGTTGACAACTTATTGTCCTTTACATTATGTTCATATCAAAATAACCATCTCTTTGTAAACAAAACTGGTTGTTGAGACTAACACTAGCATAAACTATGAACCTAACATTCATTTAGGATGAAGGCTTAAATATATTTTACTGAATCCATGGCTTTCTGGTAAGTGTAGCCACTACAGAAAACACACAATTATCTAAAATATTGTTAAAATGTGAGAACTTGATTCTACTTTTTACTTGACAATCAAAGAATTATTAAGATCAAAGGTACAGCAGTACATCAGCAAATGCTTGAGCCTACAAGGGTCTTAATGACTACCAGAACTAACTTTATTATTAGACAGAGGGGAAGATGGGCATGGAAGTCCTTGTCTGCATTGGCTTTTGCTGCATCTTCCATGTGATTCCTGGGAGAAATCTGGTCTCCAGTCTCTGGGTCAGTATTTCATCTCAATTCACTAAGTTTATTTGTAATGGTTCATTGAAGTTGCTTACAATAGAGAAGGTAAAGGAAAACACAAACTGATAATTTCTTTTTTTCTTCAAATTTTTATTATCAAACTGATGTACAGAGAGGTTACAGTTTCATAAGTTAGGCATTGTATACATTTATTGTACTGTTTGTTACCTTGTCCCTCATACCCACCTTTCCCTTTCCCCCCCATGAGTTGTTCAGTTCACTTACACCAAACAGTTTTGCAAGTATTGCTTTTGTAGTTTTGTCTTTTTTTTTACAATGTGTCTCTCAATTTTGGTATTCCCTTTCAATTTCCTACTTCTAATACCAGTATACACAGTTTCCAATATACTCAGATAAGATTACAGAGATTGTGTAGGTACAACCACAGGAAAGTGATACAAGAACATCATCAATAATAGAAGCTACAGGGCTGGGGATATAGCCTAGTGGCAAGAGTGCCTGCCTCGGATACACGAGGCCCTAGGTTCGATTCCCCAGCACCACATATACAGAAAACGGCCAGAAGCGGCGCTGTGGCTCAAGTGGCAGAGTGCTAGCCTTGAGCAAAAAGAAAGCCAGGGACAGTGCTCAGGCCCTGAGTCCAAGGCCCAGGACTGGCCAAAAAAAAAAAATAATAATAGAAGCTACAGATACAGATGGGACGTTGAAAGTAGTTACAACTGTGATATAACAATCGTTTCCATAACATGGAGTTCATTTCACTTAGCATCATCTTATGTGATCATAAGGGTATAGCTAATGGGCTCTTATGATGCTCTGCTATGACTTGCCTAAACCTACAAACTGATAATTTCAAGGGTAATAGAGAAAGGAAAGGAAAAAGCAAATTGATAATTTAAAGGATGTGACTTCCTTAAAACCAAACACACAGCTCACTCTGTACTTTTTTTGGCCAGTCCTGTGGTTTGGCCTCATTCAGGGCCTGAGCACTGTCCCTGGCTTCTTTTTGCTCAAGGCTAGCACATTGGCACTTGAGCCACAGCGCCACTTCTGGCCGTTTTCTGTATATGTGGTGCTTGGGAATTGAACCCAGGGCTTCATGTATATGAGGCAAGCACTCTTGCCTCTAGGCCATATCCCTAGCCCCCACTCTGTACTTTTCTTCCATTCATTTGTAGAAGCAGTAGGGTAATATTTTTAATTTTTTCCCATTCTTATTTTAAAGACATTGATATTGGTTCACGTGTTAATAGATATATGTAAAATAATAACATGATTATTTCTTTTTGTATTTTATGTGCTGAACTCTCAATAAGTGTTTTCTACATACTGTTTCATTTGATAGCTATGTTGTAAATAAAAGTTTTGTAGATATACAAAGAGGAAAACCATTCTATCAAGGGGAGGATTGAAATGATTTAAGTCCTTTGAACAATTAAGTCATAGTTTAACAATATAAATACCAGGAAGCTAAAACATGTGGTTAGGAGTGAGTGAGGGTAGATCCAGAGGAGGGAGGCAGATAAATGGAGAGTAAAAGAGTGGAAAAATAAAGTAATAATATTAAATGAATACATATATATATATATATATATGAAAATGGAATCAGGTACTTGATCATTTGGGTAGAGTTGGTAGAGATGGGGGAAAATGATGGGAGAGGTGACATTGATGAAGATGACTCGTATTGATAAATTGGTATGTTGAAATGAAATCCATTTTACAACTAAGAGAAGAAACATCAATGACAATTAAAAAGACATTTCCTGCACAACAAAATGCATGCCATGTAGATATCAGTATTCGTTCAGTGTGTGTTCATATCCACATGAATGTGAACTGTATCAGGTGCCCTATGATAGAATGACAGCAAGTTGAGTTCACTCTGCATGGATTAAGACTTCATATAAATATAATCATAAGACAATACAGACCGAGGGTTGGAGAAGTTCCTTCTGTTGTTTATTATCCACAGTGCACTAAACATGATGTTTTAGGCAAAAGCAAATTTCCAATCTGAGTTTCAAAGGAATCCCCTTGAAGGGCTTCCCTGGATCTCAGCCATGTCTGTTTCTTCATTCAGTCTCTCATTCACTCATTCATTCATTCACTTATTCATTTGCTGAAAATGTGTTGACCAGATTTCTTTTACTCTGCATCCCTTATAATGGTGTCTTCTCTCACCATACCACCAAGCATCAGGGTCAGGGTCATTCTGACAAGGAATGTAAACCTTTGAAATAAAATAAATAAATAAAACACAATAGGTAAAAGTATACCTTTCCTCTGCATACATTTATGATCTCAGATATTTGTTACGATAACCAAGAGTATATTTCACTTTTATCTCAACAGCAAATTTGAGTATTGAAGGAGAAAAAATAAAATTTTCAGGAGAGAATGGTTCTAAATGATTATGTAAGGAATGACTAGTGCTGCTCTTTACATTGAGCAGAGCATAAAGACAGCAATGACAAAAAGAACACAACCATCCTTTGCTTAATTCCTTCTGCAGAACTTAGAAAATCTGTCTATTGTGCCTCATAGATGCAGTTGGAGCACACATACAATGTGTCATCAACAGAAATGTCATCTCTTTAGCAGAAAATACCAGTTGTTTAACATATAATTATTCATGACTAAAAATAGTGCCTGTAGCAATTATCTCAGCTTTGCTTTATTTCTCTCATGACTACATTTCAGAGTGGTGGTTGTGTGTAGTCAACACACAGTTCTAGAGATACAAACACAAACTGTTAGAATTTCCTTTTATCTAGTCTCAATTCAAGAAGTTTTTCCTCATTCTTCTTGCAAGAAATACTGCTTGAGTATTTACAAGATGCCAGTCACTGTGATCATAGCTATGAAGGAAGTCATAGAACAAAGTATGGTAGGTTAAGAAGAGACACATATGCTATGTCAGTATTTAATTCACAATAATGGGGAAATTTCCAAATTCTCTACACTGGCATTAATAATGTGTCTATGGGAATAAAGTTTGGATGTAAATAAACTTTGATGTAATAAGAATCTAGAAAAAGGTAGCAAGATCTTTTAAACAAATGAGTAAGATAAATAATGAAAGGTTAATGATAATTAAGACTTTTAGATCATCCTATGAATCTGATCTCTTTACTCAGGTAAGTACTCATAGAAAGCCTCTAAGTCAAGGTACTAAAAAATAATTACTACCTCTTTGGGGGTAAAATGTGTTCTCAATAATTTTTTCATGACTTATCTAAAGTCCTCAGCATTATAATTTGCTACCATAGAAAGTAGCAGTGGTTTGTTATGATAGTTGTCTGATCCATTGCCTGCGCTTCTGACTCTCCCTTGTCTCTTCTCTACATGCGTCCCTCAACATGCAGGGGACCCCACATTTGATTTCATAACCTTAATTTCAGTAATATTGTAAGTCATGTCATGATATCAACTACATATTCCTTACAACTTCACTAAACTCTACATGTCAGGAACATGTGAGGGATAGAAGATAGAAAACTTAATAATAGACATTATGACTGCTGGAGTGTCAAGCAGCAAACAAATGCTGAACAAGTTATTATAAAAATAGTTAATTAGGAAAGAGCTAAGATCTTGAATTGATTGCCATAGCTACAATTCAGTTAAGACTATGTAGCTGAAATTGAAGTGCAGTAAGAATGTGTGTGCGTGTGTGTGTTTGCATGTGTGCTTAAGAGCACCTAATTGTAAGCAGAAGTAACTATTGCATATGTTATTTGCTATGATGTTTTGTTTTGTTTTTACCATTCCTGGGGCTTGAACTTTGGGCCTGGGTGCTGTCCCTGAGCTCTTTTACTCAAGGCTAGTACTCTACTACCAGAACCACAGCATACTTCTGGCTTTTTCTGTGATTAATTGGAGATGAGTCTCATGGACTTTTCTCCCAGGCTGACTTCAAACCATGATCCTCAGATCTTGGCCTCTTGAAGAGCTAGGATTGCAGGCATGAGCCATCATTGCCTAGCTTCTGCTATTTTGATAATGGGATAGTGTCACAAAATATATTCTGCAGGATATCCAAAAGATCTGGGAAGGACTTTGGCTGATCAACAGAGGAGAAGGGGAATTTGAAGTTTCATCTAGTTTTTCTCAAGATGCTGAAAACTTGTATGTTGATTATTTTGGCTGTGACTCAAGAAAGCTCTTGAAAATATTTTTCCAAAGGGAACTTTGAGAGGTTAAGGAAATAAGGATTAAAGTTAAGTCTCAATAGCAGGTGTGCCTACTATAAAGGGGTTTTTGTTTGGTTTGGATTGGTTTTTTTGGTTCTGTTTTGTTTGTGTAATTTCATGACTGTTTTAGTTAACAGAGCAGGAACATTCATTCACTGAAAAACATTTGTGGGATATGAACCAACTTCCAAAACACTGCCAACAGTACTAGTGGACTATGAAACAAATAACTATCATTCCCTTCTCATAAGTTACTGAGCATTAAGTAAACACAAGGTGGCATGAAAAGCACATTACTTCTGCCCTCAAGAAGTTTATGTTCTGGTAGGGAGAGATAAAACAACAATCAGAAATTTCAGTGATCATAGTAGGTGCCATGGTAAGTGCTCACTTATGATCATGTTGTCACACAGGAGGTAACAAACAGTACAAGAAATGTACCCAAGGCCTAATGAATGAAACTGTAACCTCTCTGTACATCACTTTGCCAATAAATAAAAAAAGGTAAAAAAAAAAAGAAAAACAATACAATGTGGAAAGGAAAATAAAAGAATCAGCCAAACCTAGTTGATTTGTTTAATTAATAGGTTTTCAATTACTCTTTTGGTGTTTTGTTAAATAAAGTTTGTGTAATAAAATTAATTTCCTCCAGGGACAGTGCTCAGGCCCAGAGTTCAAGTCCCAGGTCTGGCAAAAACAAAACTAAAACTAAAACTAAAATTAATTTCCTGGGTTTTTTTTAATAATGAATATGTGATGTATAAATTGTCTAGCCACTAACGATTCAACGGAATGAAAGCACTTAGAACTCAATATAACAAGCCCTAATTCATGTTCAGTTGTAGCTGTGTGGTCAGCTTTGCTTCCAGGTGTTAAAGCAGTCTTAGCATATCACTTCAGCTCTTAAACAATTTTGCTTAGCAAATAGGACAATGCTTGTTGCACCTTACATTAAGTATGTAAACATAAAAATGAAGAATTATAATTATACTCATCTAATAGTTTTGTCATGTTTCTTATGCTCAATTTGTTTCTTACAGTTAATGATAGAAAAATAGGTAAGGCTGACTTCGAGTAAAATTGTCTGATGTTCCTGCAAAACTAGTCTTACCAAGTGTTTTCCTAGCTAATAAACAAATTTCATAACAAAAAAGATGTAACCTATTTTAACACAGTATATTCAAAATCACTATTGCATAACAAACAAATTATAAATCAAAAAGCCAAGTACAGTTTCAATGTACATTATTTGACACTAGTATGGTAAAAGAGACATACTTATTTATGTCCCGTAAAGTGTCAGAAAAAATAGCAATATAAAAAGTGAAAATATAGAAAACAGTGAAAATTAGGATAGGTCTTATGAACATTAATTTGGCCACACCCTTAAGAAAGAGACACAGCAAAAACCAGTTTATTTATTTATTTATTTATTCATTTATTTTTCTCTTATTTATTGTCAAAGTGATGTATAGAGAGGTTACAGTTTCATACATTAGACAGAGACACAACAAAAGCCAGTTTATTTTAAAAAGATGTCCAGCCTCATATAACTGGATTGTTGTTTACTTCCATGTACTATGCCATGTGATTCGCTAATTACAGGACTTAATTTCAATCTATTCCAGTAAATCACATCATATTATCTTAAATGGTAGCTAGCTAACTCTCTTATCCCCCATCCCCATTCCATTATAGAACTTTCTCTGGAAGACTTCTCAAATGAATTGAAAATGAAGATAGCACACCAATGCAGAGATTGCCAGCAACACTGTCCAAAAGTATAGGAGTGAAGAGAAGGCTAAGCAGACTTCAGAGTTCTGTACTCCCATTCCTTCTGACAACTGTTTATTGGACAGTATTACGTATTGTTCCAAAATGCCCTTCTCAACATTTTCTTCATTCCCTTTGCTTCCCTCATCCCTGCCTTTAGACTCTCTAGGCTCACTAATGTGAGCAAGTCGCAGATCATTTTTAAACGTGATTTACAGTATTCTTTTTTTAACCTTTCTTCTTTTTTTTTTTTTTTTTTGGCCAGTCCTGGGGCTTGGACTTAGGGCCTGAGCACTGTCCCTGGCTTCTTTTTTTTTTTTTTTTTGCTCAAGGCAGGCACTCTGCCACTTGAGCCACAGCGCCACTTCTGGCCATTTTCTGTATATGTGGTGCTGGGGAATTGAACCCAGGGCCTCATGTATATGAGGCAAGCACTCTTGCCACTAGGCCATATCCCCAGCCCTTAACCTTTCATTTTTAATGTTTTTTATTGTCAAAGTAATGTACAGAGGAGTTACAATTACATATGTAAGGCAGTGAGTACATTTCTTATCAAACTTGTTACCTCCTCCATTTTTCTCCCACCTTTCCCCTCCCCAAATATCTCTACACCCTCCCCTGAGTTGTACAATTAGTTTATCCCATATTGTCTTGTAAGTATTTCTGTCGAGTTGTTTCACTTTTTACCTTTTGTCTCTCCAGTTTGGTGGTCCCCTTCCCTAGTTTGAATAAATGTACATACAATACCCAGTGCACCAAAGTCAGTTACAGTGACATCTGGAGTAAAACCATGGGGAAGAAAGACAAAAGAAAAAGGCATAATTTTATAGAGTACATTGGAAATAATAACAGCAAAGACAAACAATGTATTTCCAAGTCTTGTAGTTCATTTCGCTTGGGATCATCTTATGTGGTCATACATACACAACTATTTAGATTTTGTGAGCCTCTGCTATGACTGTCCTAGACAAATACTAATTTTTTCCAATGAGTGAAACCACAGAGTTTATGTTTCTTTGGGTCTGGCTCACTTCACTTGGTATGATTTTTTCCACGTCTTTCCATTTCCACACAAACGGGGATAATTCATTCCTTTTAATAGATGCACAGAATTCCACTAGGTATATGTGCCACATTTTCTCGATTCATTCATCTACAGCCATCTAGGTTGGTTCAGTATTTTAGTGATGGTAAACTGTGTTGCAATAAACATAGTTGTGCTGGTAGCTTTAGTGTGGTCTTGCTTGTAATCTTTTTGGTAAATGCCCAAGAGAAATATATGCACTACCTTATGTATAAAACTGTAACCCCTCTGAACATCATTTTGACAATAAAGAAATGGGGGAAAAAAAAACCAGCTTGATACTGGCACAAGAACAGGCCCGAGGACCAATGGAATAGAATTGAAGACCCAGACCTATGGCAACCTAATCTTTTATAAAGGAGCCAGAAAAAATAGAATGGAAGAAAGACAGACTCTTCAACAAAGGGTGCTGGAAAAATTGCTTAAGCATCTGTAAAAACTAAAGCTAGATCCTTATGTACCAGAATCAATTACAAATTGAGCAAAGATTTAAGGTATTCTTGAAAATGAAATGTTCTTAAAAAAAGTCTTGTGCCTCTTCTCATTACTAGAAGGAAACCTAGTATTGTGCACTTAATACAGAAACATTGGAAAGGCATCATTAGAACCAATAGTAGCCCTGATGAAATTTAGTATCTGAATAGCAGTCTACAACCACAAAGATTGCATAAAAAAAAAAACACATTTTTCTAGTCCCTTTGGGAACATTCCAATTGCCAGGCTTTCGGATAATTGAAGGGCACACAGTAAAGTGACACTTTTGCTAGCACGAGGATAGAACTACAAATACTTCAAGGTATTTATATAGAGAAAGTGCATATTACTCATTTTCCAGGCTATGTTCATCCCCAACAAAGCTTACCAAACAAAAGAGTGTAACTATAACAAGATAAAGAATCTGTTTAAAATATCATGTCTGTACACAGAAAAGGAGACAAATTCATATTTTTAAACTGTGTCCCCACTTCCTTCTGTAGTTTCAACAATATGATGTTTGCAAAAGGGAGTTTATTCTGTTTTCGCTCTTTTTATGTCACCTACTTGTGTATCTTTTAGGTTTTCATCATTAACAGTCTAATGAATATTCTTTTGAGTATCTTATGAATCCTAATATATATCATGTATTACCAGTGATTTAAGAAGTGCCAAATCTATTGCCAGTTATTCTCATGCTTTAATTCCTGAGCTATCTGTTTCCAAGTATATTTTCTTCTTGATTCTTCCAAATACTCCTGTTCCCCTGTGATTTTGCTTATTCCCTTTTTTTTTCCACTTTGTATGTAAAGGAAATCTGCGTCTCGCAAGCATAGATTTGCTTTAATCTCTTTCAAGTATCAATTAACGTTCCCATCCAATTCTGAAGGCTGTATATAACCTTTGTGGAAGGAAGTTCCAGGTCTGTACATTTGTGCAAAGGGATTAAGAGCATAAACTTTGCTTTGACTTCCAGCTCAGCTTTAACAAGTGTTACAAACCATGATTCTATGTAACTTTCCTACCCATACATTTTCAGGAAAATAAATAATGAGAGTTCTTATCTTATTATGTTCTTTTTCCATGGCTATTACTTACTGACATGTAAAAAAAGAAGCAAGCAATATCTACTAAAGAGCTACGGCCTCTACACTTTGTTCATTTTGGCTAAGATGTAGCCACTCTCAGAACACTTTCCGGTCCCCAATCAGAAGACAATCCTCCTGTGGCACTGTGAGTATATCTGTACCATACTGTAACCCTCAGCTGCAAGTGATCATGATATGCTATATTCTCTAATGTCTAATGTCAGTGATTTAACAGACTCAGTATCTAATCAGATTGTCTATAAATATGTGCAAGACAGGTAGATGATATGTCTTCACTGTGCTTCTATTTTCATTGCCTAAACTAAATGAAATAATTAGCATGAAGCAAACATAAAGATGCAGGCTAGGATCCTAACACAAATGTGACATTAGTGCTCAATTACTCACCAGTCAACTGCCTTCAGTCACAGTACCTTTGATGGCTTGTAAATTCTAGTGCCTGGTCAGATAATCTGGTCTTTGATCCAGGTTCATTAACAAACTTTTCCTCTGGCCCACTTGTTGGGTCAATAACCAGTTACCACAGTAATGGCTCCTGGCTGTGTGATAGCCCTCTGAAAGGATGTGGAGCAATTAAGAGCATTTCATACTTGCTAAGAGTTTCATCCTGCTGAGCTCAGAACAAAATCAATCTTGGCTCTACAGTGAATATAGAACCCCATTAAAATTACAAAGCCTTTTATTGCTTATTGAAATCAAATAGTTTCTTCAAAGCCTGCAGAAATTTTCTTTACCTCTGAAGGGTAATGGTTACCTTTCATTCACTGTCTTAGGTGAAGCCCTAGAAGTGAAAGAGCCAAACAAAACTACAATTTTGAGGAAAAAAAAAGAAACTTATGACCAGACAGCAAATGTACATAAATTCAGCATCAATTTTTTTTCTTTTACCCTTTTCTCCTCCCTAAGACCTCTCTTCTTCCTTCTTCTTCCTTTTTCTTTCATTTTTAAGTCGTCCATCTTCAATTCAGGTCAAAAGTAATATTTTTCCTATTTATAATTTTGTACTTTATCAGAATAATTGTATCTATTAATGATAACATACCTCTAAAAAGACCTGAAGGATTTGTATACTGATCAATACATGAATATTAAAGAAGATTTAGCAGAGACCCCAAAATATAAACATAATTTCAACAATACAAGTCATATTGAAAAGCATAAAACTTCCACCCTTGGAGATTATTGAGGAACAAAAATTTTATTGAGGTTTGAAATGATCTCTAGTGATGTTCCATGGAAACCTCCATGTACATATACTTTAACAAAAAACAGAAATTTGCCTCAGGCTTTGTGTTCTAATCCTAGAACTTTGGAGGAGTCTGAGTCAAGAGGTTCTAGAGTTTGAAACCAGTCTAGATTTTTTATAAAACTATTTCTTCCACCTAGAAACAGTATGCAACTGTAGTAGGAGTTCAATTTAAAAGTCCATCTTAGAACTCAAATATAAAAATTTAAAGGCATAGGAAATATTATTATGGAAACAATAGCAGTAGGAGAAATTAAATACATAAATTGTTCAAATACCGAAAATGACCATAAGATAGACCATGTAAACCTAAAATTTAAGATAAACAGTAGTATAAGTGTTGTTACACATCCTTGAGAAATTTTAAATTCTCAATTTCCAAAGCAAATTAAAATTTACAAATGACATCATTAGTTTCCGATAGAAAATAGGTATAATTTTGTTTTATTATCGGAGTAAGATGATGAATTTCAGGAACTCAGATTCATGTGGTTTGCTTATACTTGTTTTTCTCTGATCTTGACACTTTTGCTAGAAATGCAAATTCTCAAGTCCAGTCTAGAATATTCAGTTGGAAACTTTGGGGGTCATGGAGGTTGCAGCAACTCAGTTTAAAAAAGTCACCAGATGATTCTAATTAATCCTACATATGACCTATCCTATTTTCTATAATTCTTACAGTAGGTAAAATAGATGGCTGAAAAACTCCAGCACACATATTGTTTGTTTAAGTTTATCTTTTTGTTTAAATCTATCTTCACATTTTAAAGACCACATAATCCTGGAATGAATCTTAACTTTCCACCCTTCTTTTTATTTACAAGAGTAGACTAGTGTTATAAGAATAGACTAGTGGGGGGGTGGGAATGAGGAAGGAGGTAACAAACAGTACAAGAAATGTATCCAATGCCTAATGTATGAAACTGTAACCTCTCTGTACATCAGTTTGACAATAAAATTAAAAAAAAAAAAAAAGAATAGACTAGTGACCAGTGTTCCAGGTCTTGATCACATACAGATTCTGCCTCATGTTTTGGTCTGCTTTCTCTAAGAATTATTTTATCTTCCTACAAATTCTCATGCATGCACTACAGCTTGCAACATCAAGCTTTCAATTCTTTATGGACTTATTCTACCCTATTATGATCAGTTACTCTGTCCATTTCCCTGACATTTTCTAAAATCATCAGGGGGCAAAAACCAACTGACCTTCAAGTTAAGTAGATATGGATTTCAAAAGATAAGTGTTCCCAAGATGAAAAACAAGCTCTCAATTTTCCTGTCATCTAGAATAAGCAAAAAAAGCAATCACAAGACTAGTTCTTTGAAAGAAGATTTCAATTGGGATTTAATGTTTTATTTTTTTCCAAAAAGCAAACCTCAATATTAGAATCAGCTTAAAGTGAGATTTTCATTGATCTTGGGTGATAGAAAACCTTTCCATAAAGCTTTTTCTTTCATAGCTCTATTTAATAAAATCAGATTTTAAGCCAAATTCTTATAGTCATGTAGGAATACTTCAGTATGACATTTTTTCTTGTGTTCTTTCTTTTTTGTTGTCTATTTGGCGGTATTGAATTTGAACTCAGGGTCTTTGCACTCAATTTGCTTGCTCAGCTGGCACTATAACATTTAAGCAATGTATCCATCACTTCTGGTTATTTCAGAAGTTGAAGCTCTCAAACGCTAACTTTTTTTTTTAAACCTGGCTAAACTCAAAGTGAAATAAGGAGGTCAGATCTGGCCAGCACCATCATTGGCCACATGGTGAATTGCAGGGTCTGACATCTTGTCTTCACACTTACCTTCATGGTGTGTCTGAATTCCTAGAGGAAGGAAAATTCCACCCCCAGGTTATGAGTTTTCCCAAACCTTGGAGACAGAAGTGGGAATTTAGCCTTTAGCTTACTCAACCTGTCAGTCAAGGGCCTGGGACTGGGAGCTTCCTGTGACCCTGCCCCCTGACATGACCCTATTTAGGGTAAGGACAACTCAGGCACCATCACACCATGACACATGTCTGCATGTTTGAGTCCTGTGTCCTGTCTCCTGGCTTGTCTCAGTTCACCATGGAATTCCAAGTCAGCTCTCCATTGGAGCTAAATTGTTTTACTGGTATTGTTTTTGTTCTTTCTTTCCTCGCTGGCCTGTTTCCTAATAGTGTTAAGGGTATTTGCAGGCTGCAGGCCTTTGTAACTAACAACTGGCTGCCTGAAGACTGCTAGTGGTCTAATAAAGACTACAAGATTCGATCCTTCAAAATGTGGCTTCTCATATAATTTACCTTACAACAAATCCTCTGAATCTCAGCCTTTATGAGTAGCTAGGAGTTACAGACATGAGTCATTGGCACGTAACTTCCTATATGACATTTTATTTTGTAACTCTATATATTATGGATTAATTTACACGGTTTAATATGATGAAGAAAAAAAGTCATTTTTTTTGTTGTGAAGAAATCAGCTACAAATATTCAGGAAAGAGCAAAACTAGAAACTTCTCAGATTTTGTGTTGAGCATAAAATGTCAGAGCCTAAAGTATAACACTGTGATCTACTGAAGAAGACCATCCAAGTTTCTCTGTCCTCCCACCCACCCCCCCCAACCCTTTTCTCTCCTTTGCTCTCTGAAGTCCATGAAGGGCCTTCTCTAAAGTTTCCTCATCTATACATAACCCACTTCCTCAAAGAGGAACACAAGCTCTTTTCTGAAATTCCATTCACCAATGCTCAAAGGCATACCACAAAGGAAGAGACTAACAATAAAAGGCCATGCCTGGAGCCCAGAGGAACTTCCCTCCTAAAGCCTGATAATCACATCTGTGGAAACTGATTTAATAGGAAGAAAGGCATAAAAAATGTATACTCCAGCACTTGTACACAAGAACAATACAAAATATATAATTCAGCATGACCAGATTTAGGATCAAATCTACTTAAGGAAAAGGATATGGGAAGTGGTGTTAGCAAATTTAGAAGGAAAATAAATGGGTTTAAAGGGTCAAAATACTCCTAGAGAAAAGAGAATTTGAACTTCTATATGTCATTACAAGTTAAGACCCTATTGCTGCCTCAGCCTGCAGTGTTCCTTCAATAGTCCTTCAAATATCAAGCAATTCTTGGTCAGAACAAAGACTACAGTTGTTTATTATTTCTTTACTTCTTTCTACTGCTAATGTTTTTACCTTGAACAGATTACTAACACTAGAAAAGAGCCAAACTGCATGAAAATTATTCACCTACACCTCCTTCTCATACTTGAGTTACATTATTGGTCTTCATTTGCCACCTTAAAGTCCTAACATCCCAACATCAAGTATAAGCTTGTCTCATAATGCAAATTCAGTATGATTGTCTTTAAATAAAATTACATGATTAAATATGACATTTAGTCAAAACTTTAGAGGGAAACATAAGATTATCTATGTATTTTTAAAGAATTTACAGATTTGTTTGTTAGAACATGAGACAAATGCATTTTTGATCATTAATAGAGGCTTCAAGAATGCTCCCCACATGTTTATGAAATAACATTGATTTTGAAATGCTTTTGTGAATATTTCCTTCTTATGAAGAAGTGCCAAAAATGTATCTGGTTATACTTTCAATCTAATTTGGCAATATATAAATATTTCACAATGTGTGGCTCCCTGATCATTTTCTGATATATATATGTATGTATATACGTATATATATATATACGTATATACATACATACATACATACATATATATATACATATATATATATATATATACCACTCTCAGATACTTCTAGTTTAGTAAGAATAATTTCTATCAGATGGCCAATCAATTCTTACGGAAATCATTTGAATGAAAGTTAGAATCTAAATAACTCTAGTAATAGAGCCAAATTCTATTCTTTAAGTAACTGGTACAATGACTAAACTTATATAAAGTAATATTTCTTATGAATATTATTGATCACATTAAATTCAAATTAGTGATTTAATCTAAATATTAAAATAACAGATGTAATTAAGAATGATTATGATAGGATAAGAATGATTATGCATCGGATTCTTAGATCTGAATAATTAATTGAAGGAGGATGACAGCTATTGTATTAGTTGATAGAAAATTGAAATAACACCTCTGCATACTCATGTATACTAATTAAACTATAACATAAAATAAAAATATAAAAATGAGGGCTAGGAATCTGGCTTTAGTGGTAAAGTGCTTGCTTGGTATGCACAAAGTCCTGGGTTCAAATATTTAGCCCCACATAAACCGCACAGGAAGTGGTTCTGAGGCTCAAGTGGTAGAGCTCCAGCCTTGAATAAAAAAGAAACTCAGGAACAGTGCTCAGGCTCTGAGTTTAAGCTCCAATACTGGCATAAACAAAACAATAAAATAATAAATAAAAATAAAATACTGAACTTTATATAGTAGGCTTTATATCTCACTATATGTGCTAACAAACAGTATAGTATCTGATACTATTCTGTACATCATAGTTTTTATTCTGTGCCCCTTGAAGTCCTAGGGACTTCACACAGCCTTGCAGACGCTGTCAAGAAGAAAGGAGAGTAACATGGAAATTTTGAGACAGTCTATCTCCTGAATTAAAGGCTGTTTTTTTTTGTTGTTGTTGTTGTTTTGTTTTGTTTTTTGTAGAGCTCCACCACTTGAGCCACAGTGACACTTTTGGATTTTTGGTGGTTAATTGGATATGTCTCATGGACTTTCCTGCCTGGGCTGGCCTTGAACCGTGATCCTCAGATCTCAGCCTCCTAAGTAGCTTGCTTGTGGCATGAACCACCAGCACTAAAGTTTTATTCAGAGGATTTCCCCCTTAGTTTCTCTCTTCCTTTCTCCAGTTTTGTTGGAATAAGTATATGTAAACAATGAGACATAAATGCTAATGTTGTAATAAGCTCACAGGAAATGCCAATAATTATCATGGACTTTAATTGACAATAAGAGATTTAAAAAATGTATGTTGTCCTCTAACAATTCAACATTGATTAGATTAAAATGAAGTCAATTTCCCACATTCTCATACAACATGGACACAAACGTAAGATAATTTAAAATTATTTAACCTTTCTTCAATTAAAAAAGTTACTTTTAATCCATAATACAAAAAGATTAGGTACATTTAAATTTTATCAAATCTCACTTTAAATTTTCATAACTATTTATACTACTTATAGAGAAATTAAATTTTACAATAATTTCTACATACAGAAATACAGTGTTTAAGTTTATGCTTATGTGCTTTTGTTAATAAGTATAATTCCTGAAGAAAAAAATGCTTGAGAAGTTGAAAAGAAGTAATGTCCAGTTTTATGTGACAATAAAGAACTGGAAGTATTGCTTTTGTAAGAATTGCTTTTGTAGTCGTTTGTCTTTTTTTTTTTTTTAACCCTGTGTCTCTCGGTTTTGGTATTCCTTTTCAGTTTCCTAGTTCTAATACCAGTATACACGGTTTCCAATGTACTCAGATAAGATACAGAGATAATACTTGCAAAACTGTTTGGTGTAAATGAACTGAACAACTCATGGGGGGGAAGGTAAAATGGGGGGAAGGGGGGAATGAAGGAGGAGGTAACAAACAGTATAAGAAATGTATCCAATGCCTAATGTATGAAACTGTAACTTCTCTGTACATCAGTTTGACAATAAAAATTTTTTTAAAAAAGAACTGGAACACTGATAGTATTTTGGGTAGTAATACAAGCTCGTTTTAAGTAAGATATTTTGAAGTTCAGAAATAAGCAAACTCCAGTCCAATTATAATTTGCTCTATGACCTATTGGGGCACAACACCCAGATATGGATATTCGCAAAAGAAGAAATCTGAGAAAACTGCATGTATTATTCAGGCAAACCCTGTAATCTCAACAATGAAGGACTGGGACTAGAAATGCATTGAGAGTTCTGTGACATATTGAGCCCAGTTTCTTAAATCCCACTGTAATAATCTATTTTGCAATCCACTGAGTTTTAAATTCCATTCTTTGCTCACCTTATAGAGTTCTGTGTCAACTGTTTAGCGAAGTTTCACTTTTTCCTACTTTTAATTATTATTATATAATATATGCTATGTTTAGTATAGTATCTCAAAAATAATTTTCTCTTCATACTATTTATCTTTCCATAAGGTTCTTTCCCATAAACACTTCTGTTACCAGTCACTGTATTCACGTGATGATGAAAACAGAAACAATATAGAACACAGAGTAATCATTGTACAGCTTTTAGCTGTGGGGCCTTAAATAGTCATCTATTTGCTATAAACTCCCATATGTAAATTGAATTAGGGAATTGTAAACATTAGGAAGTAACAATTAGAAATGAATAAGCTACTATAAAGCACAGGAGACATGTTTTTTATTTTGACATTAGTAAGGAGTTGATTACGTATATATTACAACTTCATAATTTTTCATTACTCCAGTAATCCATAAATTCATATTGTTTCAGTTTAAGTTGGGACTAAAGTATAGAAGTAAATTTCACAAAAAGGAAATTGAATTAAATCTGTTGAACCAATTTTGAATGTGCCTTTATTAATAGACATGGAATCACAACACTTAAAATAGAACATTTTCACCAATTAAATTCTTACCTTGAAATGACTAATGAGAATATTGAAGCTATTAGTGATAAACTAATGTTGTCTCCATCAAATTTTCCATGTACTAGGTGCTTAATATTTGTTTAGCCATTATGAACTTAGTGGTGAAATGATTGATACTCTGCTTATTCAAAGGTCTCCATGGACCATTCAGATTGACTACATGATCAAGCAGCGTAAGTAAAATTAGTCATTAAGCAAAAAAGAAATATTCTCTCTTACCTCTCCCCCCACACCTTACACAGGGTATTTTTTATTTTGTTTTACTTTTTGCCTGTCCTGGGGCTTGAACTTAGGGCCTGAGCACTGTCACTGGCTTCCTTTTTGCTCAAGGCTAGCACTCTACCACTTGAACCACTTCCAGCTTTTTCTGTTTATGTGGTACTAAGCAATCGAACCCAGGGCTTCATGCATGCAATGTGAGCACTCTACAGCTAACCATACCCCCAGCACATATGGAGTATTTTCTGTAATAGATTTACAATATTGCTAACTTCTGGTTCTTCCCTAACACATCCCTTTCTTCTTTAAGTAATGTATTATTTTACTCTGGACTGTTCTCCTTCTATATATACAAAGACCAAGCCTCATTATTTTCTTTTTTTGGCCAGTCCTGGGCCTTGGACTCAGGGCCTGAGCACTGTCCCTGGCTTCTTCCCGCTCAAGGCTAGCACTCTGCCACTTGAGCCACAGCGCCGCTTCTGGCCGTTTTCTGTATATGTGGTGCTGGGGAATTGAACCTAGGGCCTCGTGTATCCGAGGCAGGCACTCTTGCCACTAGGCTATATCCCCAGCCCCAAGCCTCATTATTTTCATTAAGCTTATTCTCACTGTTCTTTCCCTTTATATGTAACAAATAGCTCTCTCCAGTTCTAAGTAGTTGTAAAAAAACAATGCCCTTATAAACCCTCATTTCACTATTGTCTAATAGTTTAAGATCCATTCATTTCAACTACTTTCCACGTGGAAAGTAAATATTTTTTCCTTTGAAAATGTTAGTGCCACACAAATATATTAATCAGGATTATTAACATATATAAAACTCTAAGAAATGAAAGGGATAAACAGAAAATGAGATATGTGCTTTATGTCCTATGACACAGTAAAGTAAGATGGGGTATGCAAATGTGACACAGGAAAGAGAGAAAAATGGGGTATGCAAATGTGCTTCAGATATGAGAGCAAAGAAAACTAACCAAACCTTACCAAAGCTTAAAGTAAATACTTTCAGAAACTTTTCATGCATGTCTAATCTGTTCTATTCACATTACTATGATTACTGATTTCTCTCATTTAAGCTATGTACATCAGAAAAGGTACCGTGAAAATTGAGAAAATAACTGTTACATTCTCAATTTTTCATAGTGAAGGCTCTGTGATTATTTCTATTTTTACCTTTTTTTATCTAGAAGAATTTCTGGCTCTGCTCAATAAATACAAGTAAAATGAATAAAAGAGTACATGGCAGTGTCAACATTTCATCAATCAATTGTTTTGACTACATCTAAGATGAGCCAAAACTGCAGAATACTACATGAACATGAAAACTTCATTTATTTTACTATAAACCTTTATAATGTCAACAGATTCTACCTAGAAGACACAAGGCTCTATGCAGGCACATAGTTGAAACTCAATAAATGCCTTCTGCTGAACTCTAAATATAACCTTCATCCTATTAAGCTAAGCTCTTTTCTTCTTTTGTTTAAACATCAAAATATAATTTTTTAAATTGATATGTATGGGCAACATGGTATTTAGATAATTTAGCATATAGGTCAAGTTCCCTATAAATATATTAATTATTGCATGTTTGATCTATGGACATATTTTTCATAAACCTTTTATTTCTTTTCTGAGAGGCTTATGCTAGATCTTAGGGTAATTTATTTTAGTTCCCCTCTCTTGGTGTTTAGTGCACATATTACTACTTTAAGATAAACCAGAATTTTATAAACATTTTCTTAAACTACTTACATTTGCATTTCAAACAAATATTTGTCTGTTTGAAATTAGTATAATCAAATGTCACAATGTGAGTTTTATTATAGATATTTCTATTTTATTTGTGACTTTTGAAACAGCTTATTATGTATATAACACAACAATAAAGAAAACATTTTTGGTGATTTGAGAGACGTAAATTGCCCTCAATGGTATTCTTTTTCAGTACTCATGTAGTTTTGTTAGGTGATTTTATTGTAGTGATATATTTTAGTAAGATCCTTTGGCATACAATACTCTAAGAAGGTGAATCAGCCTTGACAGAAATGAATTACATTCATAATCCATTTTTTTGCTTCTTAGATATGAATCAATAATAGGGGATGTCATATTCCCTTAGCCCTCTACGTTTTATGCTGTTGGAAGGATAACAAATATAATGAAGTACAGGGAACATTAAATATCAATAACTTGGGAGACAGAGTGAATCGACTCTTAGAAGGAAGTATATCTCTCTCAAATCTCAGAGCTCTGTGATTCCCTGAGAACATTCTCATTCTCCTGGGGTTAGTGCCACTCCCGTTGGCATCCAGAATACAAGGAAGAGAGATTGTCTTTCATTCTAGTAATAGTGGATTGTGCTTATGTCTACTACAGACTTTCATTCTAGTAATAGTGGATTGTGCTTATGTCTACTACAGATGAGCCAATATTTCTAATGCCCTCGTCTACAGTCTTTTTTTTTTTGCCAGTCCTGGGCCTTGGACTCAGGGCCTTAGCACTGTCCCTGGCTTCTTCCCGCTCAAGGCTAGCACTCTGCCACTTGAGCCACAGCGCCGCTTCTGGCCGTTTTCTGTATATGCGGTGCTGGGGAATCGAACCTAGGGCCTTGTGTATCCGAGGCAGGCACTCTTGCCACTAGGCTATATCCCCAGCCCAGCCCTCGTCTACAGTCTTTAAAAGTTCATTTACCTGGCTAACACCATACCTTTCTAGAACTCCTTCTTACCCTATTTATATATATATATATATATATATATTTTTATCATCAAACTTAATTACAAAGAGGTTACAGTTTCATAGACATTGGATACATTTCTTGTACTGTTTGTTACCTCGCCCCTCATTCCCCCTCCCCCTTCCTCTTTCTCTTCCCCCTCCCCCCATGAGTTGTTCAGTTGTTCAGTTCATTTTCACCAAACAGTTTGTAAGTATTGCTTTTGTAGTTGTTTGTCTTTTTTTACCCTGTTTCCCAATTTGTTTTTCTTCAAAAACAATCTCATAAATAACCAGAAAAATATTGGACTGATTACATTTATATTTTCACTAGAAATTAACAACTCATTTGTTATAAAAGTAACAGTATACTCATTGAAAATTGCAGAAATATGAACAATATACTTTAAGGAATATGGATGAAGAACAAATGCCACAATCATTCTGTCACAAATTGATCATTGAAGCAAAATCAGTTTGGGTGTTTTACATATACAGTTATGTATATGTACTTGATACACTTGTGAATATAATGTGTATAATATTCTGTATTGTAATGTTTTCATTTAGATTTTCATTCAAAGTAGACTACAATAACAATATTTTTCCTCAGTTCATCAACTGTAATGGTTTGCTGATACACTATTAAAGAAAATGATTTATTTAATACACACTTAAGTCTATAAATTACACACACATGTGCACATATATATGCATGTGTGTAATGGATATATATATATATATCTTCAAGAGTTTTATGACATAAAGTCACATTTGACTTCCTAAGTATTAAGTTTGTTAAAAATTATAAAAGCAAAAATTTTTCAAGTGTATAAAACTAAAATTAAAACTAAGGTAAATGTAATTCAGGATTGTACTTTAGTAATGGGCTAGTGAAATGGTAATAACTTCTGAAATCAAAGTAAATTGACAAAAAATGCTAGAATGTTAAATTGTGTCAAACAGGAACAAGTTAATTGATTTGATTACTCCCCAAGTTATGCTTTCCAAATTTATTATATAATTGATATTATTTTAAGTAATACATTTTATTTTTCATTAAAGTTAACATGGGGACTCTTCATTGCCACTTTAGCATCTTATGTATGTCATATGTTTTACCTTTTAATCTTATTTTACATACTTTGCTCACTTTCAATTGTTTCTAGCTATGATACTACTACTTCTACTTTAAAAGAAGCCATGTATCAGAACATTGTAAAAATAATTTCTCCTGGATGGCCTTAATTTAATCACTTCTCTATTTTAACATGATGTATTGTCACACATTGCTTTAAGCATGAAAGCATTGAATGTCTCTCATACTAGTATTTGGCAAATAGGTTTCACTGTCTCACACATGAGTCCTTTAAGATGGTGATAAAACTCAATCACATATTATTGATGTCTCAGCTCAGAAACAAATGGTAACACATCATAACACATGTACAATTGGCAATGTACAGAGGAAAGATATTTATACTGTGAGAAAAAAGAACCAAAAGTAACCCTCAAATGATTATGAATCATGTGGGTCCAACTTTGTATATATAGAAAACATTATACGTTTATTTTTTTTGTTTTTCATTTTTTGCCATTCCTGGGGCTTAAACTCAGGGCCTGAGCCCTGTCCCTGGCTTCTTTTTGCTGAAGACTAGCACTCTACCATGTGCACCACAGCATCACTTCCTGCTTTTTCTATATATGTGGTGCCGAGGAATCGAACCCAGGACTTCATTTATGCGTGGCAAGCATTCTACCACTTAGGCCATATTACCAGCCCTAGTTTTACATATTGAGCACTAGTTTATTTGTTTTGTTTTTTTGTTGCTAGTCCTGGGATGTGGACTCAGGGCCTGAGCACTGTCCCTGGCTTCATTTTGCTCAAGGCTAGCACTCTACCTCTTGAGCCACAGTGCCACTCTGGCTTTCTTCTTCATATGTGGTGCTGAGGAACCAAACCCAGGGCTTCATGTATATGTGGCAAGCACTTTACCACTAGGCCATATTCTCAGCTATTAAGTACTAGTTGCAGTGGGTGCTATAGTCACTCAAATGTGAATCTGAAAAATGTCCTATTCTTGGCTTAGTGTTTTAAGAATAGATGGGGATTGAGAGACGTTAGCACAGGATGGCCCATTGGTAAGGGGCCTCCTACTTGGCCAGGAAATGATAGGTTTCATTGTCTGGAAAAGGTAAGCTTCAGAAAGTTTCATAAGTTTCAATAAGTTATAAAACCATGATAAGAGAATGAATATCATTAAACAATTGTCAAACTCATGAATGAGCTAAGACATACCAGATACACAGTAAAACTTCATTACCTGGTGTCCTGTTTGTCAATTATAATTGATATATATATATATTTAAAAACCTAATATCAGTTTTTGATTAAAATATTTAAATTGTATCTGAAGGTTATATTTTAGAATTAGATGGATTTAGAGATGGTGCTTAGATTACCACTTAACTCATTTTGGAAAAATTTAAAGTTAATAAGAGATTGCTAAAATTGCTTTTAAATCAATTTAAATTACAATATTTAGCAGTTTAAGTATTTACTTCATTTTTGTTAATATTTGAAAATAGACATCTAATATGATCTAATTATTATTTTCCTCACTTTTGTTTAGATTTAGAAAAATAAAATTGTTTATTAAAATAGCAGTGATATTAACTTTATATACTCTTTCATTCAAACTACTTACAATATTTATTTTAATATAATACATATTTTGAAATGTAATATTAGGTTTTTGAAAGAAAAAAACTTGAATTTAGGGTAAAGTGTATCAATGTATTATTTCATTTTTCTAGAGGTTTATGTTGCTATTTTTCAAATGTATTTATTATATCAAATTGGAAATAAAAACAAATGGATTGAAATAAAAAAAGCTATTTTTCACAATTGTCTTAGAAATATTTTCTTACAGATTATATATCTCCTAACTACTACCAAGATAGAAATTTCTACTAAGAAAACTGCAATGCAGTTTGGAGAAGATGATATTTCAGGAATTGGCAGAAATAGAGCCACTGGTGTTGCCTGAGATCACGTTTCCAGCAGGAATATCTCTGAACTTACAGAGAGAAGTATCTCTCAGAGACAGAGACAATTACACAAGAAAAAATTAGAGTGGCAAAGGCACAAAGACAGGAAAGCCCTGCAGACTTGAGAGCATATCATATGGCTTAGGTGATGAAAGCATCAGATACAGTAGAAAAGGAGAGAGGCTGAGGTCTAGCTCAGTGAGTCTTCAAATGCAAAGGGGAGGAACAGGGAGTTTTCTCCTAATGGTTTTTGAGGAGCATTTTACCATTTATTATGTAGGCCCTAAAAATCTGTGTTAGACTGCTGGAGCATTTGGAAACCATGCACTGACAGCAAGGAAAATCATTTTTTTCTTTTATGTTAGTTATAAAAATCACAAAAATATGTACATTTATTAATGAACTTTGAAGAAAAATGGTATAAGAACAACTTATCTGGAGGCCATCACTATTATATAATATAATGCAATACAGATTATTACCACTGATTTGAAATCATTAGTTTTTATTTTTTGATCTTGATCATGCCCATAAATATGTATATAAACTTTATTTTAGTGATTATATAATTTACCTTATACTGGAAAGTTAATGTCATTAGCATAATAACTGACAGCAAGAGACTTAGTAAGAGATATGTGTAACTGACATTTCTAAATATAACTGACATAGGAATGGCATGTTACAGTGAAATAAGAGGGTTTGTTTAATACTTCAGCCTAAGTGATTAATGCAGGGTCTCTCTCTCTCTCTCTCTCTCTCTCTCTCTCTCGCTCTCTCTCTCAGGTGTGCCTGAATAGTTTCTTGCTTAAACATCAGTTTCTGCACCTCAATTCTGCTGTTATATATATTAAACAATATTTTACATATATATAGTCATACATGTATTCCATAACTACTGAATATATTTATCATGTTTATCAAGATAGCAGATATTCAATGTTAGATTATTCATTGATGATCAAAGGAATGTGGATTGACAAATAATTTTAGAAAATTTCAGGTTGCAAGGTAACATAATGAGGAAAATAGATGCTATAAAAGGAGGTTTCGGGATCTGAACAGATATGTGGTAAGGGATTTATTCAGTTAACTGTGAAAAAGATGGCCCATCCAAGGCTACAGTGACATTCTCAGACAGATGATTTGAGAAATAGCATAGTGAATTGCAATGTTTCCTCACTAGCTACCCACCAGGGCCATCCTGACTCTTACTTCCCATTTGATCAGCAATGTGCTAAGTGTCTATGGTGCCCTTCAAAAATTAAACACAGTTTCCAAATAGGCTTAGCTGAACTCCTTCACATGATTATACAGTAAGGTAGTTTTATGAATCTCTATTGAGAATAAATCCAAAGCCCACATTGCATTTTGATATAATTATTGATGATATAGATAAGATTATACACCCTATTTCCATCCAGTTCTTGGCCACCTGAGGAACATAAACATAGGGTAAATATCTAGTGACTGCCACACAGGAGTCTGGGTTACATCAGAGCATCAAGACACACCACAACTCCAAAACAATACACAGAGAGTAGTTCATTAACTTCAGTGTTATTTACAATGTCTGTAGTCTCATCTCTTTGAGCTTACACTGTTTTGACAATTTAAATGATTGTATTTCTATGTAAAATACTTTTGAAAAAATATTTTTAGCATTATTTAGAGCATTCTAGTAACACTACAGCTCCCCCCTCCCAGTTTTCTTTCTCAAGATCAGGTTTAACTTGTTAAGGAAGTTATGTTAAAAAATGATTGATATTATTTTAATATCTTGTAAACTATAAAAGTAGAAGCAGCACTCTAGATGTTGTAATCTGGTTTAATTTAGCATGCCATTTACTTCATGTCTTAGGCTTTTAGGAGCATTAGTATAAATGAGCCAGCCATATAGAAATAAGGGCTTATTTCAATAAATAGCCCAAGCCAAACTGTGAAAAAGAAAATGTCCCTGATTTTTTCCTTGCTTTCCAAAGTCAAAGACTACTCACTTCCTGTAGTTTGTCAAAAATCACACAAGGTTTATTCAGGATTTCAAATCTAATGATTCAAAGGAAACTACCAACTTAAAAAAAGGACAATTTTCATTTTAGTCAACTCCTTCAATGAAAATATTTTCTATGGAGTAAATAAATGACTATATAACTATAACTGCTTACCAGAGAATTACCTGCGCTAGATGTGTGAACTAAAACAAAGTGTGGAATAAAATTGCTTTAGCTTTCTTTAGTGATAGTGCTTATGTAAAATGTTGATACTGTACCAGAAATAGAGACAAAGCAAAATAGAACTTATTCCAATTATAAATACTTAAATATAAAAATAGGTGAAGAAAAGTAGTAGGTCATGCTACCTGCAGCATGATACACTGTTATCTTTAATACATTATACCTGAAATATCAATTTATGATCACAGATGCTGGATTTCCATTAAAACATTCATTCATTTATTCAGAAAAGTAAATATTATGGCTGTTCCATCTCTAGGAATTACCTCAGTGAGAAGAAAATAAGTATGTTTTGATCTTTATCTTCATGATTGCATTCTTTTTATAAACTTCCATAAATTAAACTTTACTTTGTAAGCATAAATGAACTTAAATAGAATACTCGATAAAACGGATTGACTACAAATAAAATAAACTTTATTAGATTAAAAATACAAATCTCTATTTACAGATCTCTATGTATCATACCTTAAAAATAAGCAAAGACACTGCATTAAGAAAGATATGTGTGACCACGATGACAAGTACTGTCAGACAAAATAGAATATTCAAAAAATAAAGCAGTCACTAAATGTTTGCTAACACACTTTTTTCAGAATTAGTTCACTCAATAATTCTCTTCCTTAATTTCCATGAAGACAAACTGAAGTCCATGAACCCACTCAGTAACTTAATCTAATGTTCTCAGGTTAGTCTTCAAAATTGATTTAAGGAAAGCAGGAGATGCTTTTATTCTAGGACAGAAAAAAAAATCACAAAGAGCAGTACATCCACACAGTGTAAGCGATAGTTATACTGAAACATCACTCCCAAAACTGATTACTGATTTTCTCTCACACGTGAGCTCAAATTCTAATGCTGGAGCTATAGAGATATATAGGTAACCCATACAGACAGATCGAAAAGAAGGAGGGAAGATGGGAAGGGAGAAGAGAGGAGGGAAGGGAAGACATAGCATGTATGATAAATATGGGTTCCAATTACACAGAACTCAAAATGAAAAAGGTCTACACATACCATTGATCCACCGAGCGCCAGGACTATGAAGCACAAATTCTTTCCTGAAGAGATCTTCTAAAGACAATCTGGTTTCTGATGAATTTGTGAGTTCATCTAAAATGAAAGTAATTTTTGGTCAGAGATGTTTTTAATGAATGAAATATGAGATATAAATCTTGGAGTGTTTTCCTTCTAAATATATGTTAACAACATGTTGCAATAAAGTGATCATTTTGAATTTGGACTTTACTTTTTTATTTAAAGTTTTTTTCTTGTGCTTTGAGTCTATTATCTATTGAAACAGGGTCTCTCACTGGAGCCCTAGCTAACCTCCAACTAGAGCTCCACCTGCCTCAGCCTTCTGGATATCTGAATAACAGCCAAGGTCAACCATATCAAGCCTCATCAATGTTGTGAAATGAAATATTTAAGTATTAAAGTTCCTTGATTGGGCACCAGTACATAGACCAATCCTAAGTCGCATCATGATATAAAAGATGGAAGCAGCATAGTCCTGCTGTGTACCATCCAAAAGGCACAATCTAACTGTAATGTAGCCACTCATTTTCCAAACTCACCATAACATATTCTTTTTAATGGAATTTACAGATTCACCATAAAAATCAAACATGAATGAGTGGAGGAACCTGAACATGTATGACAAAGAATATTTCCCAACTCAAAAGGAAGGGCACCCAATACAGAAGAAATATTAAGTTCCACCAAACAATTATCACCCAACAAATGCCCAGTGGATTTAAGCCTTAAATGTAAAGTCCAAGTGATAAATTGCTACTACTTTTATGACAAGTACTTTTCGTTTGGCATTCCAAGACCTGTAAATGGCAACAATAACATGATTTGAGTACCAAAATCAGGCAGGAAAAATATCCTTTCAGAAGCAAGTAACCCCAGACAGCACTATTTTATTTTCATTATAAAATGATAGCATTCACCAGAACAACTATGTTCATTGCAGCACAACTTGTCATCGCTAAAACATGGAACCAACCTAGATGCCCCTCAGTAGATGAGTGGATCAGGAAAATATGGTACATATACATAATGGAATTCTGTGCCTCCATCAGAAGGAATGACACTGCCCCACTCGTAAGGAAATGGAAGGACTTGGAAAAAAATCATACTAAGTGAAATGACCCAGACCCAAAGAAACATAAACCCTATGGTTCCCCTCACAGGGAACAGCTAGTACAGGAATAAGCTAGTCATGGTAGAAGACCAAAATACCCCAATAACTACTTCCATATGACGACATGAGAAGATGCCAAGTGAAATGAACTGCATGCTATGGAAACAAGAGTTATACCACTGTTGTAATTATTCTCAACATGCTATGTGAACTCGTACTACTTTTTTCCCTCTTTTTCTTTGTCTGTTTGTTTGACTGAGTGGTTTGTCTAGTTTTGTTTCTCTTGTAGTCCTTTCCTGTGTCTGTATACTCGCTACCACTGTACTACATCCTAGTACCCTAGATATTGTCTGATACGGGTAACAGAACTGGGGAAGGGAGAGGGAATACCAAAATCAAGAGACAAAGATCAAAAACACAAACCATACAAAAAACAACACTTAGAAACGATTTGGTGTAAACCAACTGCACAACTCTTGGGGGGAGAAGTGAAGGGAGAGGGGAAGGGGAGGGGAAATGAGGGAGGAGGTAACAAGTAGAACAAGATGTTCTCACTGCCTTTCATATGAATCTAACCCCGCTGTATCACACTTTGACAATACAGAAAAAATAAAATGATGGCATTGTTTATTTTCTTTATACATGTTTCTTTATGACCTTTTAGCTAGGAACATCACTCTGATTGAAAAATAAAGTTTCAAAGATATATACTATCTTCATTACACTTCATTTTTATAAGTTTAACACTTGGTACAGCAAGATCTTTGTTTTTTTAAACCTTATTTTACTTTTCCTATCTGAAAGTATAGGACAAAGAGTCAATAATTTCAAATGAAACTCTCTCACACATGAATCAATTAAGTATATAACCAACAAAGTATTTAACCAAAGTATTTAACCAATAAAATATTTAACTAACTGCCAAGAAATAATTGAAAGAAATATGAGTTATTTGATCCCATCATTAGCCTAAGACATTATGCTTCTACATTGTTTTGCAAAAAAAAAAAAAAAAAAAGTTGTTAGGCTAGTATATCCACCTTCAGCTTTTCTCTGACAATCTGCCAGATCCCAACTTGAAGTTATTTTATTCATTCAGAAGATACCAAACCAACTACTGAAATATTTGTGAGAAGACATCTATGGCCTGCTCAGAGTGGTTTACTTTCACATAGCAAAACATATGATAGATGTCAGAATAAGAAATGTACTCACTACTTTACGTATGTAACTGTACATCACTGTACATCACCTTGACAATAAAAAATGAAAAAAATTAATTTAGAGTACAAATGATCGGAGGGTAAGAGCACTAGCTTGCTAAAAGAATCCAAAGTATGCTCACTTAAAAACAAAATAACTCATTCTGAATGAAATTTTATATAAATTCCCCACTTTTCTATTATTGTAAACTATAGAAATATATGATCACTTTATCAAACCTCTCTTTGAATTCGTAATCACATATTTTATTATCTCTATTTGGCATACAACTATTTCTTTTTTTTTTTTTCTCAATTTTTATTATCAAACTGACGTACAGAGAGGTTACAGTATCATACGTTGGGCATTGGATACATTTCTTGTACTGTTTGTTGCCTTGTCCCTCATGCCCCCCTCCCTTCCCCCCTTTCCCTCCCCCCCCAGGTGTTCAGTTCACTTACACCAAACAGTTTTGCAAGTATTGCTTTTGTAGTTATTTCTCTTTTTTTACCCTGTGTCTCTCGAATTTGGTATTCCCTTTGAATTTCCTACTTCCAATACCAGTAAACACGGTTTCCAATATACTCAGATAAGATTACAGAGATAGTGTAGGTACAAACATAGGAAGGTGATACAAAACATTATCAATAATAGAAACTACACATACACATAGGACATTGAAAGTAGTTACAACTGTGATATATCACTTGTTTCCATAACATGGAGTTCATTTCAATTAGCATCATCTTATGTGTTTCTAAGGGTATAGCTATTGGGCCTTGTGATGCTCTGCTATGGCTTGCCTAAACATGTACTAATGATTCCCAATAAGGGAGGCCATAGAGTCCATGTTTCTTTGGGTCTGGCTCACTTCACTTAGTATAACTTTTTCCAAGTCCTTCCATTTCCTTACAAATGGAACAATGTCATTCTTTCTCATAGAGGCATAAAATTCCATTGTGTAAATGTACCACATTTTCCTGATCCATTCATCTATGGAGGGGCATCTGGGTTGGTTCCAGCTTCTTGCTATGACAAATTGTGCTGCGATGAACATTGTTGTGCTGGTGGCATTACTGTGATTTTGTTTGTGGGCTTTTGGATAGATACCCAACAGTGGGGCTGCTGGGTCATAGGGGAGTTCTATATTGAGCCTTCTGAGGAATCTCCATACTGCTTGCCAGAGTGGCTGAACCAGTTTACATTCCCACCAACAATGAAGTAGGGTTCCCTTTTGGCCACATCCCCTCCAACAATTGTTATTATTAGTTTTCTTGATATATGACATTCTTGCTGGGGTGAGATGGAAGCTCAATGTTGTTTTGATTTGCATTTCCTTTATGGCCAGTGATGTAGAGCATTTTTTCATATGTCTATTGGCCATTCTCATTTCCTCATCAGAGAAGTTTCTTTGTAAGTCTTTAGCCCACTTGATGAGGGGGCTATTGGTTCTTTGCAGTTTTGTTTTGGAAGAAGGTAATTTTTTTAGTTCTGCATATATTTTAGAGATGAGGCCTTTGTCTGTTGAATGTCCGGTAAAGATCTTCTCCCAGTCTGTGGGCTTTCTGTTTATCTTGAGAGCTATGTCCTTTGCCGTGCAGAAGCTCTGGAGTTTGATGCACTCCCATTTGTCCAACCTTTCTTTGATTTGTAGCCTTTCAGGGTCTTTGTTAAGGAAGTTCTGTCCTGTGCCAAGGAGCCCAAGTGTTTCTCCTACTCCTTCCTTTAGTGTCTTCAGGGTGCCTGTTTTGATTTCAAGGTCTTTAATCCATTTGGAATTGATTTTGGTGCAGGGTGATATATAAGGATCTAGTTTTAGTTTGTTGCATGTGTTGAGCCAGTTTTGCCAGCACCACTTGTTAAAGAGGCTATCTTTCTTCCATACTATTGTTTTAGCTCCTTTATCAAAGATTAAGTAGGCATAGTTCTGTGGGTTTAATTCTGGGTCTTCAATTCTGTTCCATAGGTCTTCAGGCCTGTTCCGGTGCCAGTACCAAGCTGTTTTTATTACTATAGCTTTATAATACAGCTTGAAGTTGGGTATTGTAATTCCTCCAGCACTGTTCTTTCTGCTTAGGAGTGTTTTTGCTATTCTAGGTCTTTTATTGTTCCATATGAATTTCTGGATTGCTTCCTCTATTTCATTAAAGAATGATGTTGGGATATTAATGGGTATTGCATTGAATTTGTAGATAGCCTTTGGCAATATTGCCATTTTGATTACATTAATCCTCCCAATCCAGGAGCATGGGAGGTTTTTCCATTTTCTTATTTCTGACATAATTTCATTTTTCAAGCTTTTAAAGTTCTCTTCAAAGAGGTCTTTCACTTCTTTGGTTAAGGTTATTCCTAGGTATTTTATGTTTTTGGGGGCTGTTGCAAAAGGAGTTGCTTTCCTGATTTCAGCCTCGGTCTTCGGGTTGTTAGCATAGAGAAAGGCCGTTGATTTTTGAAGGTTTATTTTATATCCTGCAACTTTGCCAAAGTTTTGTATCAGCTCTAGTAGCTTGGGGGTAGAGTCTATGGGATTCTTTAGGTATAGGATCGTGTCATCTGCGAAGAGAGAAAGTTTAACTTCATCTTTTCCTATTTGGATCCCCTTTATATTCTCTTCTTGCCTAATTGCTCTGGCTAGGAATTCTAGTACTATGTTGAAGAGCAGGGGAGAGAGTGGACATCCCTGCCTTGTTCCTGATTTTAAAGGGAATGGCTTTAGTTTTTCACCATTTAGAGTTATGCTTGCTGTTGGTTTGTCATAAACTGCCTTGATTATATTCAGGAATGTTCCCTGGAATCCCAGTTTTTCCAGGGCTTTTAGCATAAATGGGTGCTGGATTTTATCGAACGCTTTTTCCGCATCCAGCGATAAAACCATGTGGTTCTTTACCTTGCTCTGGTTGATGTGGTGGATTACATTAATTGACTTGCGTATATTAAACCAGCTTTGCATCCCTGGGATGAATCCAGTTTGATCGTGGTGTATGATTTTTTTGATGACCTGTTGAAGTCGATTGGCCAGAATTTTGTTGAGAATTTTTGCATCTATGTTCATCAGGGAGATTGGTCTGTAGTCCTCTTTCCGTGATGAGTCTCTGCCTGGTTTTGGGATAAGGGTTATACTGGCTTCATAAAATGAGTCTGGCAGTGAACGTTCTCTTTCAATTTCATTGAAGAGTTTGAGAAATATTGGAGTGAGTTCTGTTTTGAAGGCCTTGTAGAATTCTGCGGTGAATCCATCTGGACCTGGGCTTTTCTTGGATGGGAGATCATTTATTGCTGTTTCTATTTCAATACTGGATATGGGTCTGTTTAGAAGGTTTAAGTCTTCATAGTTGAGTTTGGGGGTATCAATTTTTTCTAGGAAATCATCCATTTCTTCCAAGTTCTCGAATTTGTTGGCATAAAGTTTTGCAAAATAGTCCCTTATTATTTTCTGAATTTCGGTTATTTCTGTGGTGATGCTACCTGTTTCATCTCTTATCTTGTTTATTTGAGTGTGCTGCCTTCGTTCTTTGGTCAGGTTTGCCAGGGGTCTGTCTATCTTGTTGATTTTTTCAAAGAACCAACTCTTTGTTTTGTTGATTCTTTCGATGGTTTTTTTCGTCTCTAACTGATTTAATTCTGATTTGATTTTAATTATTTGCTTCCGTCTATTGACTTGGGGTTTGGCTTGCTGTTCTCTCTCCAGAAAATTGAGGTGCTTCCTTAAATTACTGAGTTGCTGTTTCTCCAGTTTGTTGATGTATGTACTCAGAGATATAAATTTTCCTCTGAGTACTGCCTTTGCTGTGTCCCAAAGGAGCTGGTACTTTGTGCCCTCAACTTGGTTGAAGTCCATAAACATTTGAATTTCTGTTTTAATTTCTTCAATGATCCACTGATGGTTCAGCAGTGTGTTCTTTAGTCTCCATGAATTGTGGGATTTTCTGTGGTGGCTGAATGAGTTGAGCTCTAATTTTATTCCATTGTGGTCTGAAAGAATGCAGGGAATGATTTTGATACTTCTGAATTTGTACAGATTTTCTTTGTGCCCTAACATGTGATCTATTTTGGAGAATGTTCCGTGTGCTGCCGAAAAGAATGTGTATTCTGTCCTTGCTGGGTGGAATATTCTGTAGATGTCGATTAAGTCTAGTTGGTCTATGCAATTGTTTAGTTCTGTGGTTTCTTTGTTCAGTTTTTGGCGTGTTGATCTGTCCAGAGGTGATAGTGGAGTGTTAAAGTCCCCCACTATCATTGTGTTTGGGTCTATGAATGTTTTTAGAGCAAGTAGTGTTTGTTTGATGAAGTTGGGTGCTCCTGCATTTGGCATGTAGATATTTAGCATGGTTAGTTCTTCCTGTTGGAGAGATCCTTTTACTAGTATGTAGTAACCTTCTTTGTCTCTTCTTACCTTTTTTAATTTGAAGTCAATTTTGTCTGATACTAGGATTGCAACTCCAGCCTGCTTATGGGGGCCATTTGCTTGATAGATTTGTTTCCAGCCTTTCACTTTTAGAAGATGTTTGCTTTTGCTGGATAGATGTGTCTCTTGGAGGCAGCAGAAAGATGGATCTTGATTTTTGATCCAAGTTATGAGCCTATGTTGTTTGATTGGAGAATTAAGTCCATTAATGTTGACAGTTAGGATTGAGAGGTGATCGTTTGTTCCTTTCATTATCACTGTCTTGTTTAAAACTGTGTCTTCCCATTTCTTGATCTAGTGTTTACTAATTAGGGTTCATTTCTATGTCTGTGTTGGGATCTTGATTATTTTCCCTGTATAGTACATCTTTAAGGATTTTGTGTAAAGCTGGTTTTGTGGAGATATATTGTTTCAGTTTTTCCTTATTGTGGAAGACTTTTATTTGACCTTCGGCTATGAAGGAGAGTTTGGCTGGGTACAGAATTCTTGGTTGGTAGTTATTTTTATTTAGAGTTTGGTATACTTCATTCCAGGCTCTCCTTGCTTTCATGGTCTCCGCTGAGAAGTCTGGGGTAATTCTGATTGCTTTTCCTTTATATGTGATTGTTTTCTTTGCCCTAACAGCTTTGAGTATTTTTTCCTTGCACTCTGCTGAAGCTGTTTTGATCACAATGTGTCGGTGGGAAGTCCTATTCTGGTCTGGTCTATTTGGGGTTCTAAATGCTTCTTGTATCTGTATAGGCCTTTCCTTCTGGATGTTTGGGAAGTTCTCAGCTAATATTCTGTTAAATAGGTTGCCTATGCCATTAACCTCTTTCTCCAAGTTTTCCTCAATACATATTATCCTTAAATTGGGCTTCCTGATTGTGTCTTTAATCTCCTGTAGCGATCTGTTTTGTTGCTTGGACTGGATTTGTATTGATTTTTGATCTTTCTCCATAGAATCTAAGGAATCTTCAGCTCCTGAGATTCGATCCTCTGCTTCAGTTAGTCGGGACTGTAGGCTAGCTACTTGATTTCGAATCTCTTTTCCTTCTGACTGGTCTTTCCTGATGATTTCCATGTCATTTCTTAGGTCCTGTATGGACTTCTTTACTTCATTAACTTCATTACTTTGGTTTTGAGTGTTGTCTCTCAAATCTTTAAGCTGGGTAGCTATCTTTTCTTTTGACACTTGAAGCTCATTTATCTTTCTATTTGTGGATGCCATGAAATTCTCCATTAATTTTTGCTTTGCCTCCTCACGCTCTAACATAATTGACTGAAGTGATTCAAACTTTTCATTTATCATGTTTATCAGTAAACTTTGTAGAGCATTTTGGGGGTTTTCTTCTATGTTTTTGATTGACTGCTCTGCTTCCTGCTTGTTTTGGGTGGGGGTAAGACTTCATTATTTGCCATCTTTCTTGTGTTTCTTCTGCCCATTTGAATTGGGAATGGCATACAACTATTTCTTTAACACAATAAACATATATAGTTAAATTTTGGAAATAAGATTGTGTTCATTCCAATGATAGAGATTTTGTTTAAATTATTCCACTGGCTTTTCCTTTCCTTTTTGTGGGTTGCTGTGGATTAGAACAGGACCTTGTGTATTTTAGGCAAGCACTCTACTACTGACCCTAAAAAACCCTGTCTCGTGTTGATATTTTTGAGACCATATGCTAGACCCAGGCTAGTCTGAGACCTAAAATCTACCTGCTCAGAATGCTGAGGGCTGGAAAAATAGATGCAGCCACCAGACCCATGCATAATTAAATGAAGGATCTTTATCTACAACACTGAATAAAATATCCTTTACATAAATGGATCTATTTCTAATTTAAATTTTTTTTTGCCAGTCCTGGGGCATGGACTAAGGGCCTGAGCACTGTCCCTGGCTTCTTTTTGCTCAAGGCTAGCACTATATCACTTGAGCCACAGCACCACTTCCACCTTTTTTCTATATATGTGGTACTGAGGAATTGAACCCAGGACTTCATGTATACGAGGCAAGCACTTTACCACTAGGCCATATTCCCAGCCCCCTAATTTAAAAATTTTGAATAAACTTGAAAATGCATATGAAAGTCTTATATTCAAATAATTGTTCAAATTTTATTTTAGCAATTCATGTTTGCTTTCACATAATAGAAAAAGCTGGTGTCATGTTAAGTCAGTGTTATATTTACAAAGAAACTGGAAAAAAGTAAATATTTTTCAGCACTAAATATTTTATGAGGTACTACTTATAACACTGGTATTCTTTTACACTCCTAATATTTCAACTTTGATTTCTTTTCTGGATTCTTTACCTTTTGTATTGGGCTTAGGTCTTAGCAGATTATTTCCCACTATTCTAAATAATTGTTATATACACAATATTAAAGATTAGGTTTGGTACTTCATTATATTTTCTTTAAAAGTCCAATAATAATTGAGTTTTTACTATTTAATATATTCAACTGTATTATCTTAAAATAATTTTTTTCTCTTCATTCAATACTGAACTTTGAACAGTTTACTGTCTAATGTATATTCTGTTATTTTCAGGTAGCTGTAAATCCCCATGTATTTCTATGGACTATTACAGAAATGTCCTGCACAATGTTGATTTATACTGCTCTATTTCATTGGCTCTAATGCAAAAAAATAAAGTTGAATAAAATTGGTGACAATAACACTTCTGTCCTTTCCTTCTGTGTTTCATCAGCATTAACAATTTGTTACTATTTAACATGATTACTTTTACCTATTGTAAAATATCGGGGTGATCATTGGGCCTTCTAAACAATTAGATTAATATGCTGGTTTTGTTTAAATGCTTAGGTCTATATTGATGAATAAAATTACATGGCACTTTATTATTCAATGTAGTTTTGTACTGATTATCTAAAGCCTTACTATTTCTATTAAGTATTTGAGATTTTCATTTATTTTCATCAAGAATCAAGCCATCAGTTCATTTAAATTTCTGCAATTGAATTTGTACCTTAAAACAATGAGAGGGAAATATATTTATGATTGAGGGGTTGATAGTGTGTTGCTTTAGCAATTACCATAAAAGTAAACTACATACATTTTGTCTCTTTATTCATTCATTCCTTTGTTTTCTTTTGTCTCTAAACATGATCCCTGCAATCCTTAAATGTTTGATTCTTAGAATATATTTATATGATATATTTTTTCTGAGATTCAGCGTAATATCTTTTGTGTCCACTGTGCTAATCAGTCCTCTCTTTTACAATTACCCACCTCTCCCCCAACCTCCACATACCTACTGGGTATCCACATCCTAATTTCACTACTAGTTGGGATTCAGCCAGTTTAGCACAAACCACACCATGTGTAAAGCTCTTAAGTGAAATTTGAGCCCACATATCTCTGGGTTTAGATTTATCCTACTAAGCTAATCATTTCCCCAACATTTTCTTTCCTTGTTCTCTTTAAAGTGTTAGCCACATCTTTTTAAACATAAGAAGACATAACACTTTATATTTTTAATGTGTGGTACTAGATAGAGTTTGAATTTGGAGCCTTGTGTCTAGGAGGCAGGCATTCTCCTACACAATTCATGCCTCTAGACATTGTATAATATTTTAATACTTCAATTGCCTCTTAGCTTCAAGAACTCTCCTAACTGAACGCCAACACTGCACATTCATCTCCCTGAATCTATCCAGTACCTGACTTTTTCTACCTTAGTTTGTCCATGACAGTACTGAGAACAATAACCTTCCTTGTTCCTCAAGCAGAGGAGCATCAGAACATGTGCTAAAAAGCACACCACTTTGTCTGTCTTTCTCAAGAAAATTGCCTACAATAGGTCAGCCTGCTTCTCCAGATTTGTCCTTTCCTCATTGCTTCATATTCAACTATTACTTTGAAATAGTTAGGGCTTCAAGAGCACTCCTATAAATCTCAGCAGCAAATGTTTACAATCCACATTGCAACTTAATTTCTCAGGAAAGTAACCTATGATAGAATCAGACCTGAGACTGTTACCTAGACAAATATTACTATTTGGTACATTTCAATTATTTTCTCTGTGTATCACCCCCAAAGCCTTGCTTGGAAATAGAGAATCCCAGAGAGCATTCATCTATCCCAGTCATTCCCACTGAACAGAAAGGCAAATGGTATTAGGTTGTAAATCACCCTAAGTTATGGAAAGGTCTTTTCCAATTGATCCTTAGCGAAAGAAGTAATGAAATAAATGTCTAGCACATAATAGAAAGAAAATCTTTCTAAAACATAGTAATCACCTCTCATTTGGTTTAGTCTTTTGACTAAGGTGTTCTAAGGTATACTGAAGGATAGTGATATATACTTCCTCTTGTTATTATGTAGCTAAGTATAAAACACCTTTTAGGACTTGTAATTCCAGCTGCTCAAGAGACAGAGACATGTGCATCACAGTTCAAGGTCAACCAACAGAAATTAGTGAGACACTATATTTAAAACAAGCTGGGTATGGTGTTATATACATTCAATCCCAGCAATTAAAGAGGTAGAATATTCCAGTTTGAGATAAACTGGAGAAAATTTATTGAGAGAACATTCTTGGAGGGAAAATGAATAAAAGGAAAATGGTACCAGAATATAGCTTAAGTCGTAGAGCTTTGAATTCAGTCCCCAGAACAGCAAAAACAAAAACAAACAAGCAAAAAGCCTTATATGATTTAGATCTGGAATGTCTTCCAGAAGTTAACCTGTTGAAAGCTTGGTCCCTGTTGAAGAGAAGTTCAGAGTTGCAGCTTCAGGAAGTGATTGGATCATGAGGTCTCTGAATTCACCTATGGACTCATGCACTGAGGGGCCCAAAATTTGATGGACTATTGAGAAGCGATGGAAATCTAGGTGGTGTGAATTTTCTGAAAGGTGTGAGGCCTTTCTGGCCTGTCTTGAGAAAATTTTTGTTGCTTTTAGCCCATTTTTGTCTTCATAATCTCTCCATACTAGATCATATAAGGTCCAGAGTTAGAGCATCTGCTATGATGCTCTACCTACCCCTGTTCTCCAGGAAGAACAGAACAAAGAGTCAACAAGCTATCTACAACCATGAGCAGAAAAAAAAAAAAAACAACTTTCCCTTTTTGTGTTGACTTTCTTAAGGATTTTGACACTGATGTGATGGCAAGCAGGTTTACACAAGGCCCCTCTGATGTGTGTACAGTCGTAATAACGTATATAAACACACAAAAGTCTGAAGGTCTCCTATAAACATATCTATTGAAAGGGAAGTATTTTCTGCCCATATAAGAAAATATATTTTGATCACAAATAGCAACATAAAAATCTCACACAATACAGAATAAACAGTAACCCTTAGTATTTAAAGAACTAGGTCTTACACATTATTTTTAGTTAGAAAGTATAGAACTCAGTGAAGTCATTCAGCTCTAGCAATTTAAATGCAGTAACTGAGCTAAAATTGAATAATTCACTCCATGGCCTTTCCCTGTTTCAGTCTATCACTTAAGATCATAGGCTACTATTGGTATTTCTGTACTTTTTTTTTTTCCAAAAAATCCAATCTTGCTTTTAAATGGCCTTTTGAAATAAGTTGGCTGCATAATCTTTGAAGAAAAAATATGTTTCTCAGTACTGAATTGAAGAAAAGAAACTAATTTATGACTGTTAGTTCTTGGTTTCTCTTTCCTGAAAACAAGTATAGTATTTTTATCTAGTTTATTCTTGATAACAGAGGTTCAGAAATATTTCCTTTAATTTAAAACCTATTTGAAATAATTTTCTGTTAAAACAGTCATGAAGAGAAATCTAAAAAGTTTATTCAAAATTCTCAACAAGAGGAACAAAGCCAATTCCCTTTTTATTGAAACAATCTCCCCCATTCACTGGAGTCCCAGTTAATGACCAAATCCATTTCCCTGTGCTGTAGTTTGAGTCTAGATTTCTTCTTTATGCCTTTTTTCATTTTCCATGGTTAGTGTCAGGACAGGCATGGAGTGGAATGAATTTTCATCTTAAATATTATGAAGTAGCTCACTGAAAGGGAAAAACTACCTCTGTACTCCTTTATACATCTTACTGAAAACAAAAAGTGCAAAAAGCATAGTCTTCAGACTTACACACACACACACACACACACACACACACACACACATTGCTTGAATATCCTCCAACCTGTCATGAGAAAGTAAAGAGTGTTTTTATCACCTAATATCTACAATATTAACCCCAATTATTTTTCATTTCCCTTCCATTGTTTTCTTTCACTGTTGAATTATAGCACAGCTGAAATGAATGTCACAATTTATGTCATGGGAGATCACGGTGAGATTCTATTTTTTTTCCCTATTTCCTAGTATATAATTTGCAAATAGACAGATCTTTCTCTTTCCTACAAAATACATTAAGAATTTAAAGTATTTCTTGTAACAGACAAAAACTTGACTTGCCTAGTACAAATAATTACATAGATATTGTTTTTTAATGTTTTATTTTCTTACAACAGTGAAGATTTATATGTGGATCATCAGGCAAACTATTCTGCTTAGTTCAACACATGGGCATTATAATGAGTAAAACTGGAAAGATATATATTTAGGGAAATAAAAATTAGTTTAATGTTTTAAATTTCACAATTAAATAACTATGCTTTTCTGTATTTTAGTACTGAATTACTTCTGAGCAATTCATGAACACAATAGTAAATGTAAAATATATACAGGGTGTCTTTTAAAGCGTGTCTGTGAGACCTGAAAAGTCCAAAATATGAATGACACATATACATTAGATTTGTCAGTGAAGAAAATTTCAAGTTGCTTGTCACTTTATTATTTCCAACCTTAATTCATCCATTAAATAATAAGGGAAATGGTCAACCATACCACACCTCCATATATTCCTGGAAATTTACAATTTTTTCTTTCATACTCATTTCTTTTGACTACTTCCAATCTTTCTAATCTTTCATTGTTACAGTGGTTATTTCTTAAAAGAGGAGAGATGATGGCCCAGGAAGCAGCACAAGTATCTAAAATTCTCTCACCTCTGTTACATTTTACACTGTTACTTCCTGTTTTCATCAGCGTCTCAACATGCTCATCAAATAAGGAACTCACTTTCAGGTTCTGAAGGGCCATTATTACATTCCTTGAATAATTAGCATTCCTTGAATAAATAACTCAAGAGCTTTAGGATTTACTTATAGGTTTAATTAGTTAAATTAGTCAATTATTCAAAATGCTAAACATTCTCAAACCTCTTTCTGAGGCCTTTTGAATCAGCATCTCCTGAATTTGAGTGAAAAATCTAAATATGTGGAATGTACTTGAATGGAACCTTTTCCTACTTTTAGAGTTAAGGGAAAATTGCATACTCTCTCTCTCTCTCTCTCTCTCTCTCACACACACACACACACACACACACACACACACACACACGGAATGATGTCTTGTTTTTATCCTAAAGCATTATACAGCCTGGATTTCAGCCCATGAGCTCTGATGTTGTCATATTTAAGTTCTTCCTTCATGCATGCTGTTTGCTTATATCACATTCCCATAAGCAGATTTTCTACTACCTTACAGCAGAGGTTTTCAGTTTTTGGTTTGTAAATTGTTAAGACTGGTGTAAATCAAAACCTCATTCAAAGTAATACTCTTAGATTATATTCCTTGTTGCTTGGTTGAAACATTCACTAGGAAAACTGCTCACACTTTACCATGCAACAATATAACACAAAATTATTGCTACAAAGATCCAAGATCGCAGACAAGAACAAGCTGCCTTTACTAGCTTCTCCAGGACTATAGAGTGAAATAGACCACAGCTTCTTAGCAAGGTGGATGACAAAGGAAACATACTGGTACAGAGAGATTCTGATTATCAGAACAGAGGAGGATAAAGGGCAGCAGAGCCTCACAGAGTCAAAGGGCATGGCAAAGAGAAGGAGCAAAAGAAGGGAAAAATAAAATGTTAGTAGGGAAACAGGCTTAGAGTCAGACATCAAAAAGACAGCTAGCCTGAAATTAGCTGATCTGGGAACTGCACAGCATGTAGACCACTCTTGCATTTCTGCATTTTGATACAGAATAGCCCTGTTGGAGGGTAGCTGAAGGAAGCTTATTGGAAAATATATGAATTACGTGGAATTTAGGTCAAAAATAATATAGGAAGTGGAACTTAGTTTTCCATTAAGCATGGTGACTCAAGAGCCTAGTCAGCTAAAAGCAGGCATATGCACATACAATCTAGGATGGAGTGTGATACCAATCAGTATACATAGGACAGTGGAAAACTGTGTTACTCACTGCCATCTAGTTTACTTTTTTGCCCTAACTCCTATGTGGAAATCCTGAGCAGGCAGGTTCCTGACCTGGAATTGAGCTCAGTGCCAGGCAGTTCAGTGAGTAGATTAAATTGCTATGTTTCTAGTAAATTTAGTCCTAATAAGAACCTTGATTGTATGCTAACAGAAAAACAAGACTCCCAACTGAAACTATTTCCATTAGCAAGCAATAGGGAAAGAAAAGGAAAATTATATCCCTTTGCTCTCTCTAAAGGGAAAACAACCCACAAAGACACAAGTGGCAAAGGCAGTGACTCTCCACATATATGTTTACCCACATATATATAAAACATAAAAATATATACATATATTTTATATTCTTTACATTACTGTTTTTTAGCTTTTCTCTTCTTATCATAGCAATCCAATTCTTTCATCTCTTCTGGCACTCTCTTAATATCTTTTTTTAAAAGCATGGCCTTCTCTTTCCATTTGTTTCCTAATATCTCCTTCTGCACATGTTGAACATTCTAACAAACATCTCTTTACATCGTTATCTCATATCATTTTCTGTCTTAATTTCCATATTTTCCTTTCCTAACGCTTTTACACTGTTTGGGCTCATTTTTATTTCCTGTTCTCATCATTCCTATAGGTGTGAGGATTTTAGATATTGTAGTTGGTAATTACTTTTTACTCTATTTTTGTGTCTGGATTACTGCTATTTGTTGCTGCTGCTCTTGTTTGTTTTCTTCTTCCTACTTGGAGCTGAGGATCGATCTTCAAATATGTTGCATGGATGTTCTCTGCTGACCTACATTATCAGTCCCACTAAGAGCTAGCATATGATCCTTCACACACAACCCAACATCACTTAACAATGTTCATAATCCTATACCAACTTGCTCCAAATATACATACCTGGGTGAAATACCAAATAAAGGATTTAGAAGAATTATTTTTAAAAGTATATACTCTAAGAAAGTACATAAAAACCAGACAGAGAGTGAAAGAGAAAGACAAAAAGAGAAAGAGAGGGAAAGGAAAACAATGTAGAAATTCAAGTCAAAATGAGAAATTCACCAAAGTGAAAAAAAGGCAAACAGAAATACTGGAAATGAAAATATCAATTAGTCAAATGTAAAATTTAGTAGACAGCTTCATCTATCAATGAGGAAATGACAAAGAGAGATTTTCTGGATTTAAAGACAAATGTGGAAGAATAGAACATTTAGGTAATAATAAAAAGCTATCAACAGAATATACAAGACCTCTGTGACATGAATAAAAGGCCAAATTTCTGCATTTTTGTTGAAGATATGAAGGCATAGATTAATGGTATAAAAAACATACTCTATGACATAGCATCATGAAGTCTCAAATAATAGGAAGGATATAAACAGCCAGGTACAGGAGGTATTGAGAACACCTGACATGACCACAAAAAAAAACTCCCTATACAATATTATAGTAAAAGACCTAAGAGTATAAAAGAAGGAAGGGATATTGAAAGTTACAAGAACACCATACTACTCACAAAGGTCAGTACATTTGGAAGTGAGTGGATTATCAGCAGTAACTCTGAAATGCAGAAAAGTGTGGAGTGCTATATTTCAAGCACTACCAAAAACTGCCTGCCTATATTACAATGCCCAGGAAAGCAATCCTTCCAAATAAAAAGAGTAATAGAGATTTGCTGCGATAAGAACAAAGTACAGAAATTAAGGACATTAAGCAACCACTGTGGACAATACCCAAGAAATCCTAAAAACAAGTGGAAGAGGAAGATAGATGCATTAGAACACATTATAACAGTAGTTAAGCAAGTTTGCACTCCCCAAAATAGTGTAGTTGCGTTCCCTTTTGCTCAAATCTCTGCCAGTATCTGTTGTAATTAGTTTTCTTGAGGATAGCCATTCTAAATGGTGTTAGGTGGGATCTCAATGTTGTTTTGATTTGCAATTTTTTTTTAGCCAGAGATGTTGAGTATTTCTTCATATGTCTTTTGGCCATTCTTATTTCCTCTTCAGAGAAGTCTGTCTTTGGAAAGCAGTATGGAGATTACTCAAAAGGCTAACCATAGAGATCCCCTATGACCTAGCAACCCCATTTTTGGGCATTTACCCAAAAGATCATCAACAAGACCATACTACAGCTACCAGCACAATCACGTTCATTGCAGCATTATTTACCATAGCTAGAACAAGGAACCAACCCAAATGCCGCTTAGTAAATGAATGGATCAAGAAAATGTGGTATATAAACACAATGTAATTTTATGCTTCCATCAGAAAGAATGGCATTGCCTCATTCATAAGGAAATGGAAAAACTTGGAAAAGATCATATTGAGTCAAATGATCCAGTCCTGTACATTCCATGGTTTCCCTCATTTGTAATAATTACTCTATGTCTAAGATAGTCCTAGCAGAGAATCACAATAGTTCAATAGCTATATATGATGATATAAGATAATGCTGAGTGAAATGAACTCCAAGATATGAAAACAAGAGGATTTTCACAGATGTTATTTTTAATGTACTACGTGATTTTTTAAATTTTCTTTCCTATCATTTATTCCCCTATTGTCTCTGTATTTGATTTCAGTACCCTGGGTATTGTATACATAATTATCTGAATTAGGGAAAGGAAGGGGAGCATCAAAATGGTGAGAAAAAGGATAAAGGGCAAACCAATACAACAGCAATACTCACAGAACAATATGTTGGAAATTAACTGTACAACTTGGGTTGAGGGAATTTGGGAAGGAGGGAAAGTAGGAGAAAAATTAGGGAGGAACACAAATGCAACTGTAATCCCCTGTATATTACCTTAACAATAAAATTAAATTTAAAAAATGGCAAAAATAAACCCACAGTAAACACACAAAATTTAGAAACATTAGAACAATGACTAAAAGACAAGAATTGATCCCCACCTTTGCATTATATGCATTAAGTAGTCTTAGTTCTCCAGTTAAAAGACATAGCAGTGGTGCATAGCTATAATCTCAGTAATTCTGAGGCTGAGACAAATGGATAGTGAGTTTCATCCCAGTTTAGGCTACATAAGATATTCTAAGCCAGATTCAACGACACAGTAACACTTTATCTCAGAACATACACACAAAATTACAGACCACCTGACTCAATTAAAAAAATAAAAAGATCCAACATAGTTCATTTGCATATGTAAAAATAGAGCGAGGACAACTGAATGAAAATTCAAACAAGATCCAGGTATTTAATGCCTACAATACACACACTTTATCAGCAAAAACACATGCAGAATGAAAGTGAAAAGATGGAAAATACTATTTGTAGCAAAAAGGATGAAGAAGCCAGAAGGAGTACCTACACTTGTACATAAAAATTCAGATTTCAAGCCAGAATTAATCAGAATAGCAAAGAAGGTCACAATACATAGTAAAGAGACCGATGCATTAAGAAGAAATAATGACTGAAAAGATATGGGAATCAAATACTGATGTATCTCACACTATTGAACATGTACCAATAGACTTAAAGGGAAAGATAGAGCTCAGTTCAACAGCAGTGAGAGTCATGCAGCAATAGATAGGTCATTTAGACAAAAGTCAAGAAAGGAAGTTTCGATTTAAAATATGCCACCAGTCAACTGTGATTAACAGGCATCAGCCAGACAGTCTATCCAGAAGCTACAGAAAGAGTACTCCTTTTCAGCAGATTATGGAACGTTGTCCATATTAGATCATATCTTGGGACACACAGCAAAAATAAGGAAATAAAAAATAATTGGAATAATTTACTGCATCTTATCAGATCATAATAAATTCAAACTAGAAATCAATTAACTACAGAAAGAAGAAATATATTAAAGCAAACAATACACTTCTCAATGATTGAGTTATTGAAGAGTTTTGATGGGAAATTTAAATTTTTTAAGCAAATAAGCCTGGAAACACCTTGTATCTGAAATACAGTAATGATATTCCTAAAGAAGACATGTAGTGTCTTTATATATTTTAAAAACAGATGGGTGCTGTCACTCATATCTGTAATCCTAGCTAGGTGAGGAGCTAAGATATATACTATCATGTAGTACTTCTGAAAAAATGAGACACCATCTTAACGAAAATGATTGACATGGTGGTATGCAACTGTAATCAATGTGAAACCAGGATGTCTCAGTAGAAGGATAAAGGTCTAAGCTACCCTGGTCAACTCTGTCAGGCCAATGTCAAAACTAACCAAGGCAAAAAGGGCTGGGCGTGGTTCAGGAGGTAGAGCACCTATCTACCAAGTACATATTCTCAGTTCAAAATCACCACAGAGAAGGAAACATACACAATTAATTAATTAATAGGAAATAATGATCTCAAGTAATCTAATGATATGACTCCAGATTTAGTAAAAGGAAACAAGAACAAACTGAGAGCCTGCAGAAGAAAAGAAATGAGGCAGATTCAAACTAAAATTTCCAAACATTATCTAAATGGAAAATACAAAAGACGGACATAACAAAAAACTTCTTTTTGTAAAGACTGAAAAGCTCCACAGGACCTCAGTAAAGGAGAGAGAACCAGTTAACTGTCTTAAAAAAGAAAAGAGGGCATTGTAGGGTATACCACTACAATTCAGATGTGTAAGCATCATTTTGAAAATTTATATTTCAATAAAGTGAAAATTGTAGAAGCAAGAGATAAACTCACAGACAAATATCACCCACCAAAATTAATCCCAAAGTTACTTTCAAAAGCTTTTAGATCTGATAAATACATCCTAGTATTGAATATACATATATCAAAATCAGTTGTTCTTATACATCAATGATTAATCCACGGAGAATAAAATAAAAACATACACATTCACAACTACCTCAAAAAAGGATAAATTAATTATCTAAAAGAGGATGAAGGATTTCTGCCAAAAATAACTATAGAAGACTAAAGAAACAAGACACTTTGATGTAGTCCTTGCTGGGCACCAGGGCAGAAGGAAGGAAGTCTCAGGCCTCCAGATGTGGGGCTCTAAGACCACACTCCAACTTTTGGCCTCGTGTCCAAGATGGACAGTGGCAGGGCCTCACACAAACTGGGTCAGCTGAGCTCAGGGAGCTATGGCTCTCCTGGAAGGAGTTCCTTTGCTAAAAGGGAGGTAGCTGGTCCCAGGCCATTTCTCTAGCTCTTTGCTCTCTTCTTCCTCTCACCCCCACAATATGCATCATAATGAAGAGTGGTACTTAGATACTCAGCTGTGGAAAATTGAGTTGGACTTGATGCTGGGACCTGCGTCAGCTCTCTGAGCAACCTGAAGTTGCGATTGGAAGTCACTGAGGCCAGTCTCATGTCTGTCAGGAGGAGGTAGCTGAGGCCTCGCTGAACCAGTCCAGGAGTATGCCCAGAACTGGGCTGTCCAGAGTGCCTTTGCTGAAGTGCTGTTGCAGTGCTAGGCATCCTGAGAAAGAAGCAGGTCTAGTATACACTATGCCTGGGTGTACAGAAGAGGACAAGGACCAAGGCTAGGGCAGAGTTGAGTGGGTGAAGGTGGACCTCCACATCTAGAAGGTGTAGGGTGCCCTGGTATGCCTCTCTGCATGGGCTACATGCACGGTTGAGTCAGAGGATGCCTTGCCTCATGCGCATGCTCTCTATCTGGACCCTACTCATAAGTCCCTGCTATTCCTGCAGGGCTAATGAAGCTTAAAAACCTGCAGGTGGCTGGATCTCTTTGCGGCCAGAGGAGGGGCAAGAAGTACATATACAGTACTTATTGGCCATCGCCATTTCCTGGCTTGTCAGTTTTGTTACACTCGACCCCCAATCCCATACACCTCCGCTCAGACTCAGCAGCATTGTGCACATGGACAGAGCTCTTGCATTGCCATGCAGGTTTTAAAACACTGTTTTCCAGGAAGTTCTTGCTCCCATTCCCTTGGTGAAAAATCAAGAAATAGAAGTGTATTGCCAAAGATACAATTACTCTCGTTTTGGCCAGTCCTGGAACTTGAACTCAAGGCCTGGGCACTGTCCCTGAGCTTATTTGTGCTGAAGGCTAGTGTTCTACCACTCAAGCCACAGCACTACTTCCAGGGTTTTCTAAGTAGTTTATTGGAGACAAGAGTCTCATGGACTTGTCTGCCCTGGCTGGCTTCAAACCTCAGATCTCAAACTCTTAGGAAGCAGCTAGGATTACTGGTATGAGCCACCAGCAATCACCTAATTTTTAGTTGGAAGAGAAAGATTAAAAATATGAGATAATTTTTGGTTCTTTTAAATGCATTTAAATTTCTACTGGCATATATCAGTTACCTGGGAGGAAGGTTATTCCATAAATTTTTCATTCATATATGTAATGTATACCATTAATCTCACCTTTTCCTAAAACAATTTCAACAGGTTTCATTGTTTTAATTTTAAACATACAAACTATTCACTCTCCTTGTTAGCCCAAATAACTCCCAGTAATATGCACTCCATCAATAGAGCACGTTTATAAAGTGACATATAAATAATTTAATGTGATGAAGAAAAATTGCCTTTCAGTTTTATCATTGGTATTTGTTGTTCTACAAAATATACATCTAAAATTGAATTTCACACAGAGCCAGGCATCCATGCCTCACTTCTGTAATCCTAGCTACACAGAAAGCTAAAATCTGAGGATCATAGTTCGATGCCAGCCCAATCAAGAAAGTCCATGAGACTCTTAGCTCTAATTAACCACTAAAAACCAGAAGTGATGCTGTGGCTCAAAGTGGTAGAGCACCAGTCTTGAGTAAAAAAGCTCAGGGAATGTACATTTATGTTTTAGATGGCATCATTCTTTCACTTCTATCTGTCCATTTGCTTTAAGTAATGTAAAGAATTACTTCACTCCTTTAAAAAAGTAAAATCAAGAGCAGAATAAAATAGAGCTTATCTCTCTATTTACATGTATGTGATAATATTTGCATATTCCTTCCCTTTAAGGAAAGAATATATCTTTTTGAAAACCTTTTAAAACTTTTAGAAATTAATTGTGAAATTAAAGCTTAGTGTTATTTTCTGACTCCCCTGCCAATCAGTCTGCACCTCTAGGAAACAATTTAACACACACACTAGAACCAAAAGGGCCTGGGGTGTCATTTGCGCTTCTCTTCCTCCTTATTGTGTACATCAACCAATTAATTTTAACTTGTGAGACTAAAGGAGAATTGTAAAATATGAATAAGTAATAAGGTCTAATATAAGTTAGTGATATGAGGATAAATAACATTGAATATTAAACACATTTAACTTGTATTCAGTAACAAGTCAATGTTACTTATTAAAACATCTCTTGAATATAGAAAAATTAAACACATTAGTAAGGAAATCAACTTTGACTTAAAGTAGAAAGGGAACAAGAATTTTATGTACTCTTATTCTATTGATACCAGAGGAAATTATTTCTCATTCAATATCAGAGACAAGTCTACTTTAAAAAGCAATACAAATTCATTTATCTGGAGAGGAATTGGGACGATCTGTCATTGTTTTCTCTTTGGCAGGATGATATGCCTGGGTAATGCTATATTCAAATAAGTTCATCTGTGCTGTTCTTGGAAAACAAGCAGAGACACACTAGTTTATGCCTGTCAATAAAACAAAATCTCTTCTTTTAATTCAACCAAGTAAAATAAACAATTTGTGTGTTGGATGACATTGTTGTTTACAAGTGACGAATATAAATCTCAAAATCTGTAAAACATTTATTTCCCCTCGTAAAAGCATAATTGGAGAGTTTAATTGTTGCTTTGACATTTTTTAAATTAATCATTACTTATTTATTGTCAAAGTGATGTACAGAGGGGTTAAAGTTACATATGTAAGGCCATGGGTACATTTCTTGTACTGTTTGTTACCTCCTCCCTCATTCCTTCCCTCCCCCTTCCCCTTTCCCTCTCCCCCCTGAGTTGTTCAGTTGGTTTACACCAAATGGTTTTGCAGATAATGCTTTTGGATTCCTTTGTCTTTTTATCCTTTGTCTCTCAATTTTGATATTCCCTTTCACTTCCCTAATTCTAATACCAGTATATACCATATCCAGGGTACTCAGATGAGATATAGTGACAGCGCAGGGACAACCATAGGAAGGGGATACAAGAGGATCATCAACAAAAGAAGCTACGGTTTCACATGGCATATTGAAACATATTGAACAGTGATACAACACTCATTTCCATAACATGGAGTTCATTTCATTTAGCATCATCTTATGCATTCACAAGGGCATAGCTTAAGACACAGGTCAGATGCTTAAATGACACATTTTAAATTATAGCTGCCAAGAATTTGTTTGCAAAGTAGTAATATAACATGACATTTAAGCTAACTATAACCAGGAGGTATTCTTTTTGTAAAGCATAGTAGTAACAAGAATTAACTGGCTATGAAATGTGGTATAATAATAACAGACCAGCTGTCATAAATCTAATATATCTTGATTTTATCAAACACTTTCTGAAAAGTGATTTATTTCCCTTTTCTCACTCTTTACAACATTAAAAGCAGAAGGATTTTCCTCATGCTATGCCGCAAAGGACAAAATCATTTTGTTTGATTTTTCTAAAATGATGTCGCAGACAATGAAATAGAGAATTTTTCACTTCAAAGCCATGTCTGTAGGTACACATCCTGGCTGGTTTATGTCAGTCCAACATCAAGGTCAAGAATATTTCTATCGGGGCTGGGAATATGGCCTAGTGGCAAGAGCAAGAGTGCTTGCCTTGTGTACATGAAGCCCTGGGTTCGATTCCCAAGCACCACATATATAGGAAATGGCCAGAAGTGGCGCTGTGGCTCGAGTGGCAGAGTGCTAGCCTTGAGCAGAAAGAAGCCAGGGACAGTGCTCAGGCCCTGAGTCCAAGGCCCAGGACTGGCAAAAATAAAAACAAAAACAAGAATATTTCTATCTACTGTGTATTTTTCACAAGTTAGCTGCCAAAGTCATGTAAATCTGATGACTTTTATGATATTATCTAGAAAATGCTTTGAGTGTTGTTGTCACAACTTCTTAGTTCCATGATAGGATTCACATTAATTAAATGTAGCTTAATGGACCTATTCTTTATCTGATGATAGAGACTTATGTAATCATAATACAACCATGCCATTCTCAACCTGCCTAACTTATTTCCAAATGTGACATCCAAACCAAGTTTATCATACTTATCTTTATGATATTTATAGAATGAAAACAAAGGCATCTGAATAGAAGAGCTAAGTGTTCCCTACTAATGTCCCTGTTAACTGAGAGCAAACTGAACTCTTTCAGCTAACGCAGGAGCAGGAGTGTGCAGCATCTTTTACATTCTAATCGCCCGTACAGACTAGTCTTGGGTGCTTATATAGATAGTACTTTATAAAGGAAGAAGAAAACATTCTTGGGTGCTTATGTACATAGTAATTAATAAAGGAAGAAAGAGCTGCCAAAGCAAGAAAAATCTAGAACTAACAATGAAGACAAAATGTCAGTGTCAAGTCTTTATAATTTTCTCCTTGGTCAATAATCAGCAAGAAGTCTCTATTGTCATATTAATAATAAACAAAGAGCTAAAGTGGCCTATGGCTGGCGAAGAGTTGTGTATAAACAAGGCACAGAATGCGATACAATAAACAGGCCAATTGATGGACTTGAATACCCTTAACCAACCACAATTCATGAGCACTTCTGTGCTGCAAACAGATAAAAAAATTGTTAACTGCATTCCTTACATCATCTCTAGATCATGGGCATTTCTCACTTCACATATTACATGTAAAAATGAGACTGCAGAGTACATTAAATCATCAGTTTTGTTTCACAGCTTTAGGCATGAATGTACTCTCATGTATTTACACAGCATAATTATTGATTTTATAGTCACTGTGTTCTAAAGATAGAAGTGGATGCCCTTTCTTAAACTCAATACGTACTGAAAAATGAAGGAAGGGTTGATCAATTTGTCTAGCTTGCCCTTCACTAAGTATGGAGTAGACCATTTGTTTCTTCTAGATATAAGCTTCTTTTTAAAGAAAATGCTTTAATAGTTAACTGACTCTTCAAAAATAATCAAGACTTCAGAGGTATGGAAGATTCTTACAGGCTTGGAAATTAAGGCACCTGTGTCAAATTATTCAGGTAATAAAATTTGCAATCAAACCAAAATTACAACGAACATGTGTTTCTCTGCTTATAGGCTTGTGTTTCTCAGCACATAACCACACGCTGTGAGGCTATTTTGAGTAAAAGTTTCTAAATAATTTTTCAACTGGATGATGTTTACTATGCTTTTATTTTCCTCTCAAAGCCAACATACACATGCATATATACATATGTATATATTTATGTATATATGTGTGTATATGTACATGCATATATATACTTACATATATATATGATTTTTCAAGGCAGGAAAGACTTGATGAAACAGCACAATAAATGTAATTTTTCTTTGAATCAGTAAACAACTATTTTTGTACTACTATTATTGTTGTGATTCTTATTATCATAAGCACAAGAGATGTAAAAGTCCACAAGATCACTTCACATTCTAGCAAACAAAATACCCTTTCTCTAATAAGACAATTGGATATACAGTTTGGATCTGGAATGTCTCTCACAGGCTTGGTCCCCAGTTTGGCTACACAGGAAAGTGGCAGAACCTTTAAGACTCTAGGACTAGTGGTAGCCTTCAGGGCAAAAGCTTGAAGGGAATTTTGGCACCATGACTCTTCCTCTTTCTCTTGTATGTTGCAAACATGGGTCATTAGGTGGTAGTGTTAGTATATTCCCACACTCTGGGCCATGGTATACTGTTAGATGCCAAAAAACAATGGGTCCACACAACCACTGACTGGAAACTCCTGTTAGCCATAACAACCTGTTTTCATTTTACAACTCAGTATTTGTTATGATATCAAGAAACTAACAACATGCTTGACTTGAAAATGAGTATATGATTTGTTTCAAAGTATGCATTTATAAACGTTTTATGAATGACTTATCTCAGCCCTTTATTAGAAAAGTTTTCCTAGAGTCAGCCTTTGACCTAAATAGCTTCCTAAATAATTTCACCAGCAAATGTTTCTATTCCTGATAACGTCTTTCTCTCTTGCTTGAAAGCCTCTATAAGCCGGTATGTTATCTTTTATATCTGGACCTTGGGGGGTCACACTGGGGGATAAAGAGGAGAAAGGGAAGCTACATTTCTGTTCAACTCATGTTTTTCCTTATAGGTATACTACAGCCTAACTATGGACCCACCTACCTCAAGGTTAGAAAAGAAAAACGTCCCATGTGTACCTGTAGCTTCTATTATGAATAATGTTCTTGTATCACCTTCCAGTGGTTGTACCTACACTATCTCTGTAATCTTATCTGAGTATATTGGAAACTGTGTATACTGGTATTAGAAGTAGGAAATTGAAAGGGAATACCAAAATTGAAAGACACAGGGTAAAAAAAAGACAAACAACTACAAAAGCAATACTTGCAAAACTGTTTGGTGAAAGTGAACTGAACACCTCAGCGGGGGAAAGGGAAAGGGGGAGGTGGGAGGGGGGTATGAGGGACAAGGTAACAAACAGCACAAGAAATGTATCCAAAGCCTAACGTATGAAACTGTAACCTCTCTGTACATCAGTTTGATAATAAAAATTAAAAAAAAAAACAAAAAATAAAATGCACCTAAAATAAACATTGATTTTGAAAAAAAAAAAAAAGAAAGTCTGGTAGAATTAATGCACTAGGTCAAACTACAGGCCTGCATTAACACCACACACACACACACACACACACACACACACACACACACACACAAACACACACACACTAAATTGAAAGTGTGTAGTAATGATCTTGATACCCATTCATATTCTCAAAACCAGAAGTTGAATATACTCAGATTTTTCTCATATTCAAGGATGATACAGAGACAGATAAATTCTGTGTTCTTTTGGTCTAATAACTCAAGTCTTGAGCTCCCATATGTTGATTGTCTGGTCTTCTACGTTATTAAGGTGTTTGGCGGCCCAACATTATGGTCACTATGACAGGATCATAACTCAAGCAAATTCCTAAACACTATTATTACACCTCCTTGTGTCAGCAATTTACATAATCTTCCAGGCCTCTGGTAGTACAGAGTTTATAAACAGGTGGTAAGAACATAGGTTCCTATAGCAATACTACTTTCCATATAGTATAATGATTTCACTTTAGATTTTATCATATCACTATTAAAGATAATGGTGTGCAGAGACATTTGAATACCTGAAATGTGCTTGGCAAAATACATATCCACCATTTCCATTTGTATAATTCATACCTTAGGAAATTTGGTCTTTGGATTGGTGGTGTATGGGTTTTCCATATTTGTGTGTATAATTGGGAAGGAGAAGGCTGTAAGTGAAAGATATAATCAGCAGAACTGCAAGCCAATAATCACATCACACAGGATGTGGTAAGATCTCCACACATTTATCTATTGCATAAATGAATAAATAAACAAATGAGCAATCATTTCACTACAAGAAAACCTACAGGTTAAGTATGTATTTATTTTATTTTGATCATAGACTCAAATTGATGACAAAGGAGATCTATATACTTAAGAAATATACATATTTCTGGAAAACATCTTTCATAGAACAATGGCAAGGTTTGTGTAGGTGGAATTTAATTTCCACAATGCCTAACTCTATAGGATTTTTTTTGCATTAAAAAAAAATTTCCCATTACTAGAATTCAGGGATCTCATCCTTATTCAACTTTCTTGCTCACAGATGATACTTTGCTCCTTGAGATATGTTTATAGTCTAGATTTTGACTAATTTGAGATGGAATCTTATAAATATTTTGTTCAAGCTAGCCTTAAACTGTGATCCTCTAGATCTCAGTCTGTTAAGTAGCAAAGTTTAGAAGTATGTACCACCAGTGTCTGTCTATGCTAAACTCTTAAGAATCCCGAAGTATCACTAAATGAGTAAGAAGAAAAATCTGAAAAAGTTAATTTCTTGAACAAGGATACTAGAATTAGCTTTAAAGAAAGTAATTAAAAAATACACAGACATTATGCACCAATGTTTTCCATCTGGTTAATAGCCAACAACTCAAAACAATAACATCAAGTCATTCATTTTTATAATTATGCAAAAATACTTATAGTTCAGCAAAGCACCATCTGAACATAAGCTCATCTTCCTGATACAAAATTTCTTGGCATTCTGCAGGAAGTTATTAGAGGCATCTTGCTGCTCAATTATATCATTCTACAGATGGACAAATGAGTCAGTTAGGAGAAATTTCCTGAAAAGACTGAAGAATAAAAGATCTCTTCTTGCTTCTTCAGTTACCACTCTGTCTTCTCACTTGCTTCCTCTAATCCTTAATTTCACTCTCAGTCTCTTCCCACACTAAATAACACTTACAAGATATATTATGGGTAGTTTATATATTTCAAAACCAGTATTTTTATTGATCAAATATTTTCAAGAATGAACAGAAGTCATAAGTAAACAAGTGATGGCTGTCATTCGTATCATTAGTCATTATATTTATTTGGGTAAATAACTCCAAAAAAGAACTCTGATTATTGACATTTTGCACATAGAAACATAAGTCTAACTTGCTTCTGGGGATTAGGGACTAATGAACATTCACACAGCAGTTAAAGAAAACAATACAAGCCCCAGGACTTTTTAAAAAAAGAAAATAATAAATAATAAGTACTCAACATCAGGCTCCAACTTTAGAAGTCATTTGATTTTGGAGTAGTGCAATTCTATTCCCAACATGACTGATGGTTAATGGCTTCCATAATAGTGAGGAATATATGGATATCCAGGCTTTCAGAAATACAGCTAGGAGCACTGTAGCAACATGCCATATTTATCTATTCTGGAAGATAGCTTTTGGAATTTAAACTAATTCCTTTTCTCTGACTTTGCTATTCAGCCCTACTAAGGATACTAAAAGTCCTGACATTAGAAATAGTACCATGGGAGAACTAAGTACAGCAATAATATCTATATTAATGTTCAACTCCTTAAAGAATGAAGTTCAAGGATTATTGAAAGGGCAATCTGGAGGAATTCCTTAGCCACAGGCAAAAGATTCAAGAATGTAAAATCTTTAGCAAAGAAGAAAGAAAAGAAGCCAGAAGAAGGAGGAATCTACCTGGAGAGGTTGAGATCACTATTCTTTCATCTAGTTATCATTTTCACTCAAGTTCTCTCTATCCATTTCTATTTAATAATTTAGCATCCATGTCAGGCCACTTCTAGGCTCCATTTCCTCATCTTCAATGTATAATAAAACTCACCTGTCTCATGAACATATAGACATACGTAATCCATAGCTTACCATCAAATATCCAATTAGCACAATCAATTTACATACTTTACCCTTTCAGCTTCCCCCCCAAAATGTCTGAATAATATTAGAATTACAAAACACTGTGCCATTTGCAAAATTTTGGATTATGTTTTTAAAAAATCCTCAATTGTTGATGTACCCTAAAATACCACACACTGCTATCTTCTTAAGACATTTGAATGTGAAATTGTCATCCACAATACCATGCAAAGAGAAGAATTAAAGAGAGGTTACCTGGGGTTAAGAGGATGACTGACATAGTGATGAGCGAGCACACAACTAAAATCACCAGCAGGGCAATTGCAATTCCCTTCCAGTTTCTCTGTGGAGGGCTGTTACTTCCCAGTTCCTACCAAGACAGAAAAAGAAGTTTCATAATTATACATGCTTCCAAGAGGAAAATATTCATAAAAGAATGATTCAATGCACAGCACAATCACAGTTTGAAAGCTGATTAGGATCCATTTCCTCTTCGGTAATTCATTTAATTATCCAAAAATGCATAGATCATAAATGGCTATTTTTCATTGAGTGGGGAAGGAAGGTAATTTCTCTACAAGGTTACCTAGCAGAGATTTAGAGATATAGCTAATTGCATTGACTATCAACACCAGGACAATGGCCAAAATACTCTGCAGATTAATTGAGGAAATAAAAATGTATCTGTCCATTTACACTTAGAGGGGTTCTGTAAACAGTAGCTACTGTAAACAGTTAAGTGTGAACATATTTGAAATGTTTCTTTTCTAACTGAATGAGGGGAAAGAGGAGAATTTGAAAAGTCATTCAAAATGTCCCATACCTCAGAGCTGTGAACATTTGTTGACCCTAAAGTTTCATTTAAAAATGTTTCACCATCATTCATAACCCCTCAATACATGTAGTAACTAAATTAAATGAGTACTTATATAGCAACACAAATATAGGCTGATACAGAATGATAAACATGAATACCGCTCACTACTCTCATAATAAAGTCACTTTTTTTTTTAGATTATTGAGAATGTAAAAGCAAAATTCACTAGAGCAAAGCATGAACCATACAGGTTGTCAATGAATGTCAGTGATAGCGGAGGAACAACCACAGGAAGGGAATACAAATACGAGAGAACCAAAAAAAAAAAAAAGGTATGGTTTCACATGGCATGTTGAAAATAATTAGAACAATGATATAGCACTTGTTTCCATAACGTGGAGTTCATTTCACTTAACATCATCTTATTTGTTCATAAGGGCATAGCTATTGGGATATTGTGATCTTCTGCTATCATTGTATCACATCTGAGTACCCTTGGTACTGTATATAGGAGTATTAGAACCAGGGAAGAGAAAGGGAAATATCAAAATTGAGGGACAAAGGAAAAAAAGACAAATGATTCCAAAAGCAATACTTACAAAACCATTTTGTGTAAACCAACTGTACAACTCATGGGGGGAAGAGGGAAAAGAGAAAAGGGGAGGCGGGGAAAAATAAGGGAGGAGGTAAGAAGTTGAAAAGAAATGTACTCACTGCCTTTCATATGAAATGTAACCCCTCTGTTCTTCACTTTGACAATAGAGGAAAAGAAAATCTATGTCAGCTTTTCTTTGAAATAAGGAAGTGTATAAAATATGGAAATAAATAGTTTCTAAAATATGGAGTCTGTCATTTCATTCTTAAGTCTACACTTCCACTTCAGCTGGTCTACTTCAAGTACAGTCTGCTTTAATCAGCAACAGCTAATTGATTTGGAGGAAAATAAAACAGAACATGAGCATATCTAGTTCATTATTGGTACATAAATCATTCACAGCAGAGATAGAGAAGCTTTGAATTAAACAAATATGGAATAAAAATACTTTGTAGCTTGTAAATGGGTTTCTGTGATTCACAGGTTAAAGTACCAATGCCAATTTCCACAATTTTGGCACAGAATTTATCATTCAACACAATAAGTTTCAAAAACTACACTGTATATAAAGAAAGGGAATTCAAGTCGAGGCAACATTCTGCAGTTTGTTTTTCCTGGAATCAACCACACTGTAATTCTGATTTTTAAAATATAGCACAAATCACTTCTGGTGGTTGTTTTTGCTTTGCTTTATAAGTGATTCGCCATACCTATCTTCAAATGATGCTTATTTTCCAATACCTCTATTATCCTATTGGTTGCTTAGATGCTCCATTTTGCATTTTTTACAAAAGTCAAGGCTGTGGATCCCACAAATCATTAGCTTTAGAGTCAGTGGAAACTTCAAAACAAACAATAGTTGTTTTATGACTACAGATCCTTGTTAGAGACACAGAATCCCTGAATATTGGCAGGTGTGCTGTGTTGAGCTGTGATTCTCAATAATAATGCCTTACTTCAAGGTTCCTCAGGAGCCAGTGACAGTGACACTTTCGTATTTATGAACACTAAGGTACACTCTCAAAATGCAAGCAAAGAAATATAAAAGGAGATTTAGCAGATTTATACCAATGAAAGTATCAATGAAAAACTCACACTGATGGGTTGTGCCCCTGGATAGACTGGCAGTCAAACTTAAGACAAAGTGGAATGACTCCTGATTGTGATGTTCAGTTTTTTATTATAGAGCCATGTAATATCCTCAAAGAAACACCATCCATCAGACTACTAATAACTGATATTTTACTGTACATCTACATAACCTCTTAGAATCTTCATAGTTATCAGGTGACATTACTATTATTTTGACAGATTTGCAGATGATAACAACTTCAATTAAACACATCCATTTACTGTTAGTAAATGAGAACGTGGGGATTGCTGTTGAGAATATCTGGCTTACCATACTCAAACACTGTAATGTGCCACTTTAAAAAGAAATATTTCTATTTGAAAAGATGCCCACAGAATTTTTTTTTCAAATTTTTATTATCAAACTGATTTACAGAGAGGTTACAGTTTCATATGTTAGGCATTGGATACATTTATTGTACTGTTTGTTACCTTGTCCCTCATACCCCCCCTCCTCCCCCTTTCCCTTTCCCCCCATGAGGTGTTCAGTTCACTTACACCAAACAGTTTTGCAAGTATTGCTTTTGTAGTTGTTTGCCTTTTTTTACCCTGTGTCTCTCAAATTCTGGTATTCCCTTTCAATTTCCTACTTCTAATACCAGTATACATGGTTTCCAATATACTCAGATAAGATTACAGAGATAGTATAGGTACAACCACAGGAAGGTGATATAAGAACATCATCAATAATAGAAGCTGCAGATACACATGGGACGTTGAAAGTAGTTACAACTGTGATATACCAATCGTTTCCATAACATGGAGTTCATTTCACTTAGCGTCATCTTATGTGTTCATAAGGGTATAGCTATTGGGCTCTTGTGATCCTCTGCTATGACTTACCTAAATCTGTACTAATTATTCCCAATAAGGGAGACCATAGAGTCCATGTTTCTTTGGGTCTGGCTCACCTCACTTAGTATAATTTTTTCCACGTCCTTCCATTTCCTTACAAATGGGGCTATGTCATTCTTTCCGATAGAGGCATAAAATTCTATTGTGTATATATACCACATTTTCCCGATCCATTCGTCTACTGATGGGCATCTGGGTTGGTTTCAGATTCTAGCTATGACAAATTGTGCTGCAATGAACATTGTTGTGCTGGTGGCATTACTGTGATTTTGTTTGTGGTCTTTTGCATAGATACCCAAAAGTGGGGCTGCTGGGTCATAGGGGAGTTCTATATTTAGCCTTCTGAGGAATCTCCATACTGCTTGCCAGAGTGGCTGAACCAGTTTACATTCCCACCAACAATGAAGGAGGGTTCCTTTTTGGCCACATCCCCTCCAACAATTGTTATTGTTAGTTTTCTTGATATATGACATTCTTACTGGGGTGAGATGGAATCTCAATGTTGTTTTGATTTGCATTTCTTTTATGGTCAGTGATGTAGAGCACTTTTTCATATGTCTCTTGGCCATTCTCATTTCCTCATCAGAGAAATCTCTTTGTAAGTCTTTAGCCCACTTGATGAGGGGCTATTGGTTCTTTGCGGTTTTGTTTTGGAGGAAGGTAATTTTTTTAGTTCTGCATATATTTTAGATATGAGGCCTTTGTCCGTTGAGTGGCCAGTAAAGAACTTCTCCCAGTCACCCACAGACTTTTTTAAGCTAAAAGTAATAGTATTTATTACACAGATTCTTCCATTTTGATGCCATCTTGCCAGTTATTCAAAACTTAATTCTTTGCTTCAATTTTATCTTTCAGAAGCCAATTCTACTGTTTCAAAATATGTTTGACTTGCTTAAGTACATAAGCATCCTCAATGTTTCCTAAAACAAATTCAATAAAAATGCTCATTGTCTGTTAAATATGGCAATATGTTCTATCCATTCATTTCCTGCTAAATAGCTTGCAAATTTAAATTTAAATTTTTTAAATTTAAATGTTTTAAATTCTCTGTGTTGTCCCAGGACATTAGAAAAGCTTTAAAACTTAAAAATTTATTCGAAATGAACCCCACCTCATAGAAGAATATTTTCATAGTTTATTTGAGCTACTTACACAGCTCTGGCTTGTGAAAGCTTGAGATAGAATAATTCAATTGTTTAAAGAATCCCTACAAATCCTACAATATATCATTTAACAAAATGTGCTGAACTATCTAAATTAGATATAGGTGAGTATACAAATTAAAGTATAATCTGTCCCCAGTGAAGACAAATTTTACTGAAGGATTTGTTAACCATCAATATAACATAAGGTTAAATACAAATAAAACAGAAAAATCATAAAACTAGCTATGGGATATGAAGAAACTATGAATTACCTTGTAACAATATAAAATATTCACTTAACACAAAGTTTCATTTCTAAAGTTAATAAATAGTGAGTTTCCATAACTATCCAAAATCTGGGGGTAAATTCAATGGATTTCTTTTTCATATGTGGTATTTTAAACAAGTATACATATATATATATATATATATATATATATATATATATACACACACACACACACACACACACACACACACATATATTTCTGTTTTTCTTCTGTGTGCTAGATGTGTGGCTCAGGCCTGGAGTCAAAGCTACTCGGGAGAGAGAGAGATAACATTTTTATTCTATCATAAGCAAAAATTCATTGTTGCTATATCTACAAACTGGATTTTCTTTTTCTTTCACCAATATGTTAAGAGAATGTATAGTAAAATGTTTCTGTAAAAAGGAAACAATTGTTCTCTAAGAAGTGTGAAAGTTAAGGGTACTACAGTCTTCTTTCTAGAAAGTAATTTTATAGTATAGAATGTTTTCTAAAATTGAGATTCATGACCCCCACTATTCCTTGCTCGTCCAGTTTCTTTGATGAACATGCTCCATCTTAAGCAGATGACATCATTTGATCCAAGTCTTACAGGTTAAAAAATTTGATTCTTTTCTTTTATCCATCTGCTTAGAAGTTCCTTACCCCAGTGCAGTCAATGAACCAACACACTAAGCACCATCTGAAACCTTGTCCCATGTACAAAAATAACACTTGGCCTTATCTCAGACATTCTGAATTTCCAGGGCCAAAGAAGCCCAATGATTTCTTTCAGCGAATTTTGGAGGTGGGTTTGTTCCATGCTGGGCTTGCGAAACTTTCTAAAGGTAGTCAGTGCTGCTCCAAGCAGTCTCTTGTCACTGGTGAGATACAGATGAAAACGACACAGCCCTAACCCAAGCCCCTGAGTTCTGGAGAAGAGATGAGCAATCTTCATTTTAATAAAACTCTCCACATGATTCCTGTGCACAAGCAAGCTTTTGAACTCTACCACAGACAGTACACAGTGGAACTGCTAAAATAACTCAACACACACTTAGAAGAATCTGGTGGATGTGTTTTGGCTTAGTGGTTTTTTTGAGTCAGTAAAACTAGATTTTATTCTCCATCTGTGTGCTTGTTCTGGTAGGCACACAAATGAGTTAATCTGTACAAATGTAATTGTAAGTTAACTACTCATGCTTGAGACATGATCAGGTTTATTAGTTTTCTCTTGTACTTGGTATTTTCCTCTGTACATGCTTCCCACTAAAGCAAGTTCCTTCTGATCAGAGTATTCACTCTTCCTTGCATCCCCACACCTAGCAAAACACCTAGTATCTTCTCTGAAGCAGCATCAGAGCTTCATCTTTTAAGAAATAAGAATGGGGATGGATCTCAATGAGCTGAGGATGGAGAAAAGAGATAATTAACTCATCTGAAACTAAGAGAGAAAAGACATCTCCTAAGTGCTGCTGCCAGTTCATCTCATAACCTTTACATGTGTGTGTAAAGAGAAATAAAAGAATGTCACAAATTGAACAAATAGCCCCACATTCATGAGAATGGTTTTATTTTAGAAAGTTTAGAAAGATTCTAAACATAACCTAATGCTATATCTGCCCAAATTTGTAAAATTCAACAAACTAGCCGTATTGTGGCATCAATGCTTATTAGAATTTTGGGTACAATATATATCTATTTGTTAAGTATATAAGCAAATCCAGAACTAGTTTTTCATATTTTTTAACAATAACAATAACTGTAGAAATAATTTTTATTTATTTTTATTGTACTGTGGTCTAAACGCAGGATCTTGCACTTACTAGACAGGTACTGTTCACATTTGAACCATATCTCCAGTCTTTTTGTTGACATTGGTTATTTTCAAGACAGATCTTTCTCCAAACATGAATGAGTATGGAGTACGAGCTTCCTCTTTGCGTTTCCTTTTGTCACTGGTATGAAAGGCATATATGATCATGCCAAAGTATTAAATAGGATGGACTGGGGCTGGGAATATGGCCTAGTGGCAAGAGTGCTTACCTCATATACATGAATCCCTGCGTTCATTTCCCCAGCACCACATACATAGAAAATTGCCATAAGTGGTGCTATGGCTCAAGTGGCAGAGTGCTAGCCTTGAGCAAAAAGAAGCCAAGGACAGTGCTCAGGCTCTGAGTCCAAGGCCCAGGACTGGCAAAAACAAAAACAAAAATAAACAAATAGGATGGTTTTTCCAGGACTTTTTTACTTAGGCTAGCTTCAAAATGTAATTCCATGATCTCTGCCCCCCCAAGTAGCTAGGATTAGATGTTTGGGCTACTGCTCTTGGATATTTCTTTTTCTATCCCTTTGCATTCCTTTCAGAATTTCAATTCTTACTTTAAAAATTATTTAAAAAAATAATTCTACATCAGAATGTCACAGGAAACTCATATGTTTAATGTTCAATATTCATTGTAGAGTGTAAACCTAGCAGTTTGGTCTGTATTCCCATTCATTAATAATTGCTTGTATAAATTAAGATAAAATAAAGCTTTCATCTTTCAGGCATCAAACAGGAGTAGCAGCATGTGGCCAAAATATGCTTCAGGGCATTGTCTGATGTAGTCAGCATGGTACAAAATCTATTCCCCATTTCTCTACCTCATAGATGTATCACAGCCTCATGTTGCTCACATATAAAATAAAGGTGATACTTACATGTGATTTTTTGACTTTTCAGGAAATAACACCAGAGCAAATGAACTGTAACTGTTAAGTGCATATCAATCTGAACTTTGTGATCATCTTGCACAAATTTGAAGTATTAAGAAAACTGAGTTTTCATTACTAGAATAGTTTGTAAAGAGGCTCGGGATAAACTCAGTACCTTGCTAGGCAATCAATTTCATTTATACAGCTTGAAATACAGAAAAAACATTGCCATTCTAGTACTCGGGACTTTCACATTCTACCTTAAGTTATACTCCCAGAAGCTACTGTAAAAAAAAAAAAAAAAAGAAAAAGAAAACTGAAAAATATTGTTCACAAGAATTATGTCTCGTTGTCAGGAAAAAGTTCTGTTGGAACAGATTTGTTGTTGTTGTTTCTGGTACTGGATCTTAGGGCCTTGGTACTGTCTTTTACTCTTTTTGTTCAAGGCTGGTGCTCTTCCATTGAGCCACAGCTCTACTTTCTACTTTTTGCTAGTTAATCACAGATAAGTGTCTCACAGACCTTCTTGTCCTGGATTGCTTTGAATCTTAATCCTTAGATCTCAGCCTCTGAAGTAGTTAGAATGAGTGTGAACTACATACAAGCACCCAATTTCTTTCCTGCCTTCCTCCCTTCTTCCCTACCTCCCACCTGCCTCCTTCTTACTGTCTGTCTGTCTCTCTCTCTCTTTGAGATGTCTTTAAATTATTAATGAACCTATATATTTTTGAAGTCTAAGTAGGGGATCACTTTGTTAACTAGGAAAATACCAATATTTATTAAACTGATAGGGGAAAGAAGAAACAAAAGAAGGTAGGAAGAAAGAATAAACAGACTTTGGATGAGTCCTCAAAGAAATGTCAATATTTTCATCAATATTAATGTTCATCAAACAACAGAAGAACAAAACAGAAAAAAAATATTTTGAGAACAGAGCCCAGTGAGGGTGTTAGATGTTGTTTGCTAAGATCAAATCCCTCTTATCTTTAGCAAGCTAAAAAGAAGGTCAGAAAAAAAATGTTAGATATGAAAGGCAGACAAATGTCACATGGATGAGAAAACTCATGTCCCACTATTTTCCTTTCCAGGTGTATGTGATGTAGTTCCTCTTCTGCTGGTTAAAGTTTGGCATTGCCCAGGTGTCAAATTAAGATTCCAAACAAAGGTGAAGCAAAACAGGAGAGCTTTTATGGAACAAGATTGAACTATGGCTTCTAGCAGAGTTCAAGGACAGCATTATTAATTTGCTCTTCATAACATAATTGACCTTTAGATGCTGCTGAGCATCTATGGGAGGTTTGGGCAATTTACCAGCTCTCCCTGTCCTACTAACTAGGCTTCTCACCACTGCTGTTTCCAAGCCAGAAACCATCCTACTGGAAGCTGTAGTGCCCTGTCCACCTCAGTGCAGAGCCCAGGGTAAAATTGCTGGATAGGAATGATACAAGTTAATAATACAGTGGCCAATCAGAGAATTGTTGTCTATTAAACTTTTAGATGGCAGGAGAAATTGATAAACCAAAATCTGTCTGAAAACCAAATGAGGGCAGGAGGCTCTCAAAGAATGGAGTAAAGAGGACAAAATAATGAGGAAATACAAATGTGACCATAATTTTTTGGTTTTAAAACCTTGTAGAAAACAGAAAGGAGACCCGACACAAAAGTCATTTGATTCTCACCATTTAACCCAAGGTCAGGCTATGTAATATAGATGATCATGATGGTGAAGATGGGATGACATGTTGATTTCTCATGGCATGTATATGCCATATGCAGTCTTTTTATGCCAGATTTCTCTTCTAAGAAACATTTGTATTATTTTTACAATATTCACATCTTTTCTGAATTCTTTTCTTGCCAGATGCAAAGACTGATGTTGTTAATCTGGCCTAAACTTTCCGGTAACATAATTGGTGCATTGGCAAGGAAGTTAAAGATTAATTTTGCTCTTTTCTGAACTTGAACAATTCAAATCTTTGTAGTCAAATTTCTCTTTCAGTAGAAAAATTCTTAGCTCTCAGGAGTCATCCCATATTGCTATAGAAGTAGACATTTTATAAAGCTCAACATTTTATTTATCTCTACATTCATTTACTGAGCATCTGTGATGTACTAACCCTGAAAAAAATCAAATATCTCAAACTTAAAATTCAACATTTGGTGTATTCTAAAAATTTCAGTTCTCTTAAAAAGAGAAGTACTGCACATTGTTTTTTCAGTTTTAGGCTTACACACAGCATGCATATAGAACATTTTAATACCTTATTTATAGAGAGACATTTAATATCATAGTGAAGCAGCTACAGCTATTAGTTTTCATAATGCTTTCTTCAAAAGGAAAAAAAAACTATGTGTTAATGAAATGGAGCAGAACAGGAACTAAATGTGCTTTTGATTATTGTTATCGCTTTTGATATTAATAAGTGCTAATAAGTACTACATGTATATTTCAAAACAAATGAAATAAAAAATTACTTGTCTGCTGTAGTAATCACAACTGTATACTCCTTTTAATTATAAATTTAGGACTCTGTATGTATTTAACATCCTCTGTTACAATGGTTATTATCCCAATCTAACATACATATGCATAGACAATGCAATTAAGATAAGTTAACAGAGTTTGGGTCTTGATTGAAATCTGTTGCAAATTAGTATTCTGTTTGTTTTCAGAAATTCTATGGACTAGGAATAAGTAAATAAGTCTAAGGTAAGTTGTACTTTATCTGTGTGCATCACACATAATTTCTGCTCTGCTTAAAGCTGAAATTCCCATGTGGAGGAGTCAAGGCAATTACTCCCTCAAAGGCAGCCACTGTGTCTATTCATATGTAGAAGAGAGACTTCTTTTTTCCTAATATCTTGAATAGAGGAGCCAGTATCTGCAGCAGTCCCTAGAATGTCCAAATAAAAAGTGGAATATCCTCTGCCCCTATACATTTTCAAAAGTGGATTGCTCTGAAAGTTCTCTTTGCCTAATTATTCTATTACTGGACATTTGTTTAAAAATTGAGTTGTACTTTGTTTTTGCTTTCTCTTTCTCCTCTCTCTCTCTCTCTTCTGTGTGTGTGTGTGTGTGTGTGTGTGTGTGTGTGTGTGCGTGTGTGCATGTGTTTCATTTTCCACAAAAGAGGAACAAAATTCTCATTCGACTAATGTCTGCATGGGGCATTTGGTGGAGGGAATAGAGTGACTACCCAACTACAAAGAAGAGATAACCAAAGTCAAATCTCTTCCTCTGTTAATTATTCAGTGCTTGGCTAGGATGAAGAAACACAGATTCATTTTGTGTTGATGCTGATTAGCATAAAAGAATAATGTTTGCCAAGGTTGTGTTATTCAGTGTTTGATTCAAACCAATTGTAGGTAGCTTTATTAAAATCACAGAAGTATAACCTAGGCCCTAGTGTCTCATGTTTGTAATCCTACCTACTCAAGAGGCTGATATCTGACATCTTGGTTCAAAACAAGTCAGGGCTGGGCAGAGTCCCAGATGCTTTTTATCTCCAATCAGTCACCAAAAGGCCAGAGGTGGAGCAGTGGCTCAAGTAATACTAGAACCCTAGCCTTGGGCAAAAAAGCACATGAATAGTGCCCAGGGCCAGAATTCATGCCCCAGGACAGGAGCACACATGCCCACATAGTGCCCAGGCCCAGAGCTCATGCCTCAGGACAGGTGTGTGTGTGTGTGTGTGTGTGTGTGTGTGTGTGTGTGTGTGTATGCATGGGTGCACACGCACACATCACATAAGTCTAAAAGTTTCAGATTAACAAACAGACACAACTAACAGGCTTATTCCTTTTTACTATATGTTTTACAGAAGAGATTTTTGAGGATTCATTTTGGAACCATTCAAAGAGAGTAAGTCACAAACAGTATTTTGGAAATCCAATAAGTAAGTAAGCAAATAAATTAGCAAATAAGCAAATAAATGAATAAATGGAAACACAAAACAGAGAAAAGTACAAAAATAACAATCATACTAGATTAAAAAAACAACTCTGCAAAAATCATTCTGTTTACCAGTATGTGAACACCATGCTAGCTGAATAATTCTATTTGTTCAGTATATTCACAAAGTCTAATATGTAAGGAGATTCACTCACACACACACACACACACACACACACACACACACACACACATATACACTTATATATTAAGAAAGAAAGAAGGAAGGAAAGGAAAGCAAAGGAAAGCAAAGGAAAGCAAAGCAAAGCAAAGCAAAGGTAGGAAAGAAAGAAAAGATGAAAACAAAACAAAACAAACAAAAAAAAACACCACATACTTGGCCTCTAAGACCAAAATCATATCTGACCCAGATCACCTACAAGCAAATGTGTGTCCACATACCATGACTCCTTTTTACATCTCAGTTTAAAACTACTTTCCAAAATAATTAAATGAATCCAGGCTGAAGAAGCATCTCCCCAAGCTTTCGTGGCACCTTAGCCTAATTACGTGTTAGTACTTCTCAAAGAGCATCTATTTGTCCATTTTCCAGAATTTTTTTCCTGTAAGATTATATTTTTATGGATGCATGTTGAGCAGGTTGGGGATGACTGGTAGGAAATATATGCTAATAGAGAGATCCAATCAGCTTGGGCGCTCATCCATTAAAGACAGTGGACATAATAAGGTGCATCTTGACAGGCTTAGTTTGTTCATTCTGAAATACTAGGGAATTACAGAGTTACATATGGTTTCTAAGGTCAATGACTATCTTAGTTTTGATTTGCTATAAGAAAAATACCAGCAGCTGAACAGTTAAGAAAAACAAAGAAACATTTAGCTAAGTCCAAGAGCATGGCAGCAATATCTGCTTTGTACCTGCTTGCTGAGGAATCCATGGAGGTTCAGCTTATCATGGAAAAGCAGAAAAAGCAGGGGTGGGGGGATTAGGTAACTGAGGAAGAACATGATTTCCCCAGAAACTGAACGGAGGCTCCAGAATTGCTTCCTAACAACCCTCTCTCATGGTAACAGTTCAGTCCTACAAGAACAGGAAATCACTCCCATTGCAAAACCATTCATCTATGTAACAATCCCTCTTACCTTTCAACATTGTTACATTAGGATATGGAGTCTCAAGGTGCATTTTGGTGGGGACAAACCAACTATAACAGTGTTCAAGTATGAACCTTTCATGGATCATTTAAGCCAAGGGAATCTACCATGATAGTTCTTTGACTTTTTCTCCCTCCACCTGGAGTACATTATTCTTAGGCTATTCTTGTTAATAAATTCTACAGTTTCTACACAGCTGAACATAATATGATTCATGCTTTTCTTACCAAAAACTACACTGTAATGTAATACACTGTAATGTAATATAAATTACATGATGGCATAACAATGAATTGCATAAAGAAAACTGCTTCAGAACTCAGTCCCAATCTGTAGAAAAATTCTAGTCTTCCCACATATAGAAAAATTGTGTGGCATTCACAAGAAGAAATACATAGTCCTCATCCATTCTCAGCCATTCCACTTCTCATAGTATATATGTCTATATTGAAGAAATATGTCTCAATAAAAATGTTAACTAAATGTCTTAATAACTACCTTAATAGTATGTTCTTACTTTGGCTTCATGCTGGCAAAGTAACCTGTAGATGTTCATTAGGCTTCCTTAAAGAACCAAACACTATTTCCCAGAAAGGCCTGTACAGACTGACATTTGACATGTGGCCTTTGATAACATTGTCTTTCTTTTTAAAAATCAGCTTATAGTTTGTCCCTGTGGTTTATTAGTTAGTCCCTTTGCTGTTCCTTTATAAAGTTAAATCTGAGCAGGGCACTTGTGGCTCACACCTATAATCCTAGCTACTCGGGAAGCTGAGATCTGCGGATCATGGTTCAAAGTCAGCCTAGGCAGGAGCATTTATGAGACTCTTATCTATAAGTAATCACCAGAAAACTGGATGTGGAGCTGTAGCTCAAAGTAGTAAATACCTCAAAGACAGCACCCAGGCCCAAAGTTCAAGCCTCACAACGACAAGAAAAAAAAAAAAGATACATCTGTATCCAAGAGGTAGGTTGACTTAATGTGCTTCTTACAAACATCCCACTTACCTCTTCCTCAAAGATGAAAGTGAGGACTTGTAGCTAGGTGAACCAATCAAAGTTTAGAGGACATTATGAGAAATTAAAGTATCCAGCTGGCTTACCTGGCTGAATCATGGCCTGACCGTGGAGTTTACCTGCTTTTCTAACTTTCACAATAGATACATTGAAAGTGTTCAGTCAACAACTTCAATAGGATATTTAGAAACAGCATATCTTGACACACTTCTGGATAATGTTCACACACTCAGAAAAGGTATTTCAGTTTGAAAACCATATTTTTCATTGTTATAGGAAACTATTTTAGTAGAACAAGAAGATCAACATGAACCATAATATAATAACACATCATGTATTTACTACTTAGTGTCAAGAGTTATACATATGATTTTATGTATATTCATATATATACATACATATATAATGGTGACCCACACAATACTATAAATGAATGTACATATATAATAGGTAAATATACAAGGCGAGCATTCTGGCCAATAGGCCATATTCCCAGCCCTAATAGGTAAATATGTATGTATTTGTATCTGTATGAGTGTGTGTGGAGATACAGATAGGGAGATATAATAGAGAAAATGATAGAAACAGAGATACTTAGAAATAGATACCATGTTGGTATTGGTCTTGAAGTTGGCTTCTCCTATTCTCCTTTGTCTTTTTCATTCAGGGCTAGTGATTTACTACTTGAGCCACATGTCCCCTTCTGTCTTTTGGCTGACTAACTAGAGATAAGAGACCCAGGAATTTTCCTGCCCAAGTTGGCTTTGAACCATAATCCTCAGATCTCAGTCTCCTGAGTATCTATGATTACAGATGTGAGCCACCATCACTGGGTCACACACAATATTTTGTATTATTAATTTGCAGCATTCTCTTCCTACATCAAAAGAAATGTTTCCTATAGATTCCTCAGAAGGTTCAATATAGAACTCCCCTATGACCCAGCAGCCCCACTTTTGGGTATCTATCCAAAAGACCACAAACAAAATCACAGTAATGCCACCAGCACAACAATGTTCATCGCAGCACAATTTGTCATAGCGAGAATCTGGAACCAACCCAGATGCCCCTCAGTAGACGAATGGATCAGGAAAATGTGGTACATATACACAATGGAATTTTATGCCTCTATCAGAAAGAATGACATTGTTCCATATGTAAGGAAATGGAAGGACTTGGAAAAAGTTATACTAAGTGAAGTGATCCAGACCCAAAGAAACATGGACTCTATGGCCTCCCTTATTGGGAATAATTAGTACAGGTTTAGGCAAGTCATAGCAGAGCATCACAAGGCCCAATAGCTATACTCTTATGAACACATAAGATGATGCTAAGTGAAATGAACTCCATGTTATGGAAACAATTGTTATATCACAGTTGTAACTACTTTCAACGTCCTATGTGTATCTGTAGCTTCTATTATTGATGATGTTCTTATATCACCTTCCTGTGGTTGTACCTACACTATCTCTGTAATCTTATCTGAGTATATTGGAAACCGTGTTTACTGGTATTGGAAGTAGGAAATTGAAAGGGAATACCAAATTTGGGAGACACATGGTAAAAAAAGAGAAACAACTACAAAAGCAATACTTGCAAAACTGTTTGGTGTAAGTGAACTGAACACCTCCGGGGGTGGGGGGGGAAGGGAAAGGGGGGGAGGGAGGGGGGTATGAGGGACAAGGTAACAAACAGTACAAGAAATGTATCCAATGCCTAACGTATGAAACTGTAACCTCTCTGTACATCAGTTTGATAATAAAAATTTGAATAAAAAAAAAGAAATGTTTCCTATAAAGGAGCATGTTGTCATGCCAGCAGCAACCTGATTTGACCAGCCTCATGCTTATCATGTCTGTTGATTGTAATATGGAGGTCAGATCTGACCAGCGCCATCATTGGCTTTTGAGGAGTGTCAGATTGACACTATCTCAGATTAAAGAGAGCAGAAGCCGGCTCCATCTTCACTAAGATCTCCCCAACCCTATCCAGGGAAGTTCCCCTTTGCTGTGATAGGATTGTGTAAACTGCTTGAACACCTGAGATGGAAGGTTCAAGGAATGTTCAAGGTTAAACCTGTGCCCTCCCATGGGTAGGCGTATCCACCTGCATCACGTGAGCCCCACCAAATCCATGTGCCAATTCTAACTAGAATGATAGGTTGGTTCAAACAGATACTGTAAGACAGACTGTAACTCCATTGGCCACCTGCGTGGGACCTAGCATGCTCTGTAAGTGTTGTAACCCCATTGGCCACCTGCGTGTGGCAGGTTTGACTATGTGATGTTTGCCTTTATAACCAGGCCTGGAACGCCGCACGTGGTCGCAGTTTCAGCTCCCGAGTCTAAGCTGTGACCCTGGTCAGTCCGTTTGCTTTTTACTTCCCCAATAAATCCATCCTTTTGTCATCTTTTTTGCTGGAGACTGAGTGGTGGACTCTAGGAGGAACCAGGAATCCCCTTCCATTTTGGGGGGGGAGGGGAGGATGGACTCCATTACATTGATGACATCTTCTCTTGTACCTGACTTATTCCTCATGGATCCAAGCACAGGCTAGACCTCACATATACAAGGTAACAAAGATGCACAGTATCCTAGGCATCAATGCTGTTTACCCAGTGACAAAGTTTAAAGTACACTCTCTCATTAAGTGGCATATGGTTGTATTTCATTTTTTACCACTGACCCTTTACTCCCCAAACACCCATACCAATATAGAGAACACAGCAACACAGCAAGTATATGTTAGTTTTAGAAAAATCCAAAGTTGATTCACAGGGGATCTCTTTTCTTCCTGAGAATTAATTTCTATAAAGTTTGCTGTTTATATGCATACTGTAAAGCTTAAATAGCAATAAAGAAAATTGGGCCAATCAACAAACCTAACAAAGAACTGGGCACATATATAGAATTTTGTATGGACTGAATATGTTCTCCAAAAATATTTTAGGGTAGGGTCTGATACTACCTGTGTTTGATGGCTCAAGAAGGATTCTTGAAGGAAGATGTTTAACCTAAATGTTTGCCTAAAATAATGCTTTGGAATTCTAGGATTTTCTGATTACCTACAGAAAATAACAGAAAAGGCAATCAATCTCCCTAGTGTTAAGCCTGAAAAAACATAGTGTGTATATTGTAATGGATTTTCAGAGCATGCACAATGGCACAGTGCTATAGATCTGTAAAATCCAGTCACCCTCAAGGCCTTTGTATTGATGAATGTGTTGAAAAATAATGAGGATACAATGAGGATCTGGTCGGTGGCTATTTCTTACTCATAAAAGATCAGTTTTAAAAGTCTCATGGCTACATAACTCACAAAAGCTTTCCCATACCAGTTGTTCTTGATGATGAAAGGACTTAGTGTTAGAGCATCTATCATTCAATTAAAAGTAATTGTCAGTAATTGTTTGAATTAATAAAATCTTAATACTTTACTGGTATAAATTGTTTATAAGGGGAAGTACTGTGATAAATATATTCCAGTTCTGTACTTCTTTCCATATTTAAAGAGGAGAAACAAAATGCACCATTAATTTACCAAGTATTGGAAATTACTGATGAGGAAAATTCAATATGTTATGTTGTTAAGTAAAGCTAAAAGCTACAAATTTTATGTGTTCAACTTTAATGGCATTTGATTAAGGACCTTGAGTATTTAGTACAGGGACAATGGATGAAATGGTATGTAAGAAAGGATAGCATCTGATTTGTGGTCTTGTACTCTATTGTAATCCATACCTTGTGAATTATAGTAGAGAGAGATAAACAGATGGGCCACTAGCAGTGTTATTCATTCTCAGAGACTGAGAGCTTATCTCCACCCTCTTGAAGAGGATGTAGGAATATTCTTTCTAGGCTATGGTGAAGAATGTCTTTCAAAGATAAGGATGGAGTGTTGGATAATCTTACTGCATAGTCAAGGTCATTGATTTATCATGACTTTGGGATTGGGATCAGAGAGATATGTTATATCCTATATCACCCTAGAGAGATACTTAGCATTCCAGCATCAACATTAATTACAGACAGAGATAATCATTTCCATACAAGTGTTATTTTTTAATTCTGATCTCATCTCTACTTTAGGTCCCAAGAATGTTTTGATCTGTTGTATCAAATTTCTCTGCAAGATTGTAACCAATGTTCAAATAAAAGTATGTTTTCCCAGTGGTAGAAAGTTTAAATATAAAAATTGTGTCATGGATGCAGTCTGCAGTAAATCAATGTCATGCAACTTAATTTAAGGGATTTTTCTCTTATGAATTTGTAATTTTAATCTCTTTTGTATCAAAAGCATATAAAAATTGAGTTCACTACCTACCTCTTTGTTCATGCATTGATCAATCAAGCAACTGGTTTGTCTAGGTAACAGTGCTGTTACCTACCCAAGACCTGAGCCCACTAAACAAACACTCAAATTTTAAACATTTTACTGGATTAAATCCATTGTATACTCCAGGATTCTGACAAGACTGGAAGAATATTGGGAACTTCATATAGGTGAATATTATTTTATACACTCTGTGATGTTATCAAAAAGCCTTAAAAGAAATTTAATTTTTAGCTAATTTTACCTGTTAAGGTAAAATTAGTCATTATAGATGTTCTTACATTGTCTCGGATAGATTTGTTGTTCAACAGATTACTATAATAATTTTAAAACAGAAAATGTTGAAAGAAATTCAGATCAGATAACTATCTATGTAAAGTCTAGACCTGTCATTAATATTAATATTGTATGTGTGCCTCATCACAAAGCTCCCTGTCCATATAAGTATATAAATTCACATAAAATACTTATAGTCAAATATATATGATGTGGATATGTATATACTTATAGGTAAATGTGCATAAGTATGTGTATATGTATATGTGTATATGTACATCTGTGTATGTATATGAGAGGCTGACAGACACACAGACACACACAGATACACACACATGTGTGTATATATGCATATACATATACGTTTCTAACTCACCAAGAATCATTTCTCTCATCAAGTCTATTTCCTGTTTATTTGACATATATTTTACAATAACTTGAATATTAAAAAGTTGCAAATTTTTGTATACATTTCAAGATATCAGTACATTTCACTTTTAATCATTGCATCCAGCATGCATACCACTCTGATTTCACAATTTGTTATAACTTTTTGCTGAAGGTAATACTTATATAGAGAAAAGTGTGCATATATGAAACAACTCTGCTGTAATTTAATTTTCTAAATAACTGTATCTTTCAAATTTAAGTGAAAGTTTTCCCTGCTGCATTCCCATCCCAAATTTTAATTGACTAGACTTTGTTTCTCTATTGTTCTATCTACATAGATATACTTTAAATATTATTAACTTTGGATTTTTACATGCTCCATCTTTCCAGACAGCAGATATGATGAAATTCTCATTAAGTCTTGTGGATCACAAAAATAGAATTCTGTTTTTACCCTTGAATATTAGTCTTTACATTTTTTTTTTTTTTTTTTTTTTTTTTTTTTTTTTTTTTTTGGCCAGTCCTGGGCCTTGGACTCAGGGCCTGAGCACTGTCCCTGGCTTCTTCTCGCTCAAGGCTAGCACTCTGCCACTTGAGCCACAGCTCCGCTTCTGGCCGTTTTCTGTATATGTGGTGCTGGGGAATCGAACCTAGGGCCTCGTGTATCCGAGGCAGGCACTCTTGCCACTAGGCTATATCCCCAGCCCTACATTTTTTATTTGTACCCATCTCTTACACAGAAGCAATGGTACCTAGAATGATAGACATAATGTGACTATTGCTCATCTGTTTATAACAGATTGGTCACTGGACAAGGAAATTCTCTGTCAAGGTTCTGCGTATTATAATTTTGTCAGTATCAAAAGCACTTTAAAATGGTCAGTTCTTTCACTTGCCTTATTGTTAAAGGAGAGACAAAAATAACAGCAAAATCACCATAAGGAACGAGCAATTTTAATAGGGAAAGATTTTAAAATGTACTTCTTTTTTTCTTTCTGTTCATCTCTGCTACTCCTCCTAATCCACAGTGTCAGTACTCCCCCTCCTGCTATTCCCTACATTCTCCTTCTCAAACTCTCCCTGTCACCAATATAAGGAAGGAATCAATACTGGTTGAATTTTGAGTCCTCTGCTTATTTTTTTCACTGTAAACTCTGCAGGATATCTAACACAGGAAAATAAAGCATACTTTAAAATTACAGAGTGAAGAAGAGATATGTCTCTCTATAAATACCTTATGTAGAAGCTTAGTTAAATGATTCTAAGTTTTCACTTATATACAACCCAAGTTATATACCACATTCTATAGCAAGGGCATAGAGTCCAGTTTGTCTTATCTTGAAGCAGAAATATGAGTTCACAAATGGTATCAGCTGAAATCTCTCCAAGTATTATTAAAAGCCTTTGCTGTGTACGCTTTAATGATGTTTGCATACCAGTATTAGGACCCATAATAATTCTTTCTCTGAGTATTTTATTATAAAAATAAAACACTGAGACTGTTTACTCCTATTGTAATGAAAAAAGAGTAAATATAAATAAATTAAGTGGAGCAAAAGACTGTGATTTAAAACCAAAGCATTTATTTACCACTACTAATGCAAAACTTTCCCTATATAATATGTAGAAAACTATTTCAGGCATAAAAAATAACATAAATACCTTATTCTGTAGGGAAAAATCTAAAGGCTTGGGGAAACAACAGATAAAGAAACTGCTTCATTAAGTACAATATATTGTTACTTCATTTCCACTAATACTTTCATCACAAATTATAAATGTGACTGTAAGGCAAAGAGAAGCAGCTATAATTTAATTACACTTGGAAGCTATAATCCAATTGTTTTGCGAGCTTATTTGCAGCAATTCTAACCTTTTATCCCAAAGTCTAGGACAACAGAATGAGAGAGAAAAAGAGAGAGAGAGAGAGAGAGAGAGAGAGAGAGAGAGAGAGAGAGAGCACTTCTTCTTTCCATTTACAGCAAAAACAGAAAGCCAAAGAGAAGGACTGACCAATTTAACAATGTTCTTTGCTTGCTGAGATTGATCGATCTTTAATCCACTGAGTGTGGTGCTGCTTACATGCTTGAAATGAAAAGCATTCACCTAACAATGAGATGTCTTTTCTCATTGACATTCTATGCAGAAAGGTCACTAGTGCACAGAGCACACATTCCAGGATGTTAATAAATACTGTAAGGAATTCATAAAGCAAATAAACTAGTATATATAAAGATCCTACATACAATATGCTACTTATTGTTCCAGGCTGCATATTCTCCATGACTTGAATTTGGATGTATGCTATAAATTACACACTCCACTGTTACAGGTAATACATCCAGCTTCATATGGAATAGCAAGTGATAATCCATGTTGTAAAAGACAATGTACAATAAAGAAGTTAGGTAGTATAAGAGACTATAACAGTTAAAGGTCATCACTGTGGAAAGACATTGCCTTCCAGGCTTACTCTGACCTCTATCCAGATAGATGAGTCAATTCCAGAAGATCTGGTCTATTCATTCACAGAATTCACAGCATGCTAACTCATTATGTAGTCACACACACACACACACACACACACACACACACACACACACCATACATGTGTATCTGTATATATGTGTATAGAGATATATACACATATATACAGATATAGTTAAATGAAATAAAAATATGTAAGTCCTTGATGGGAGTTGGACACTGTGAAACTCTAGTACTGACTTACCTGTTGGTTGTGAGAATTAGTTACAAACAAAAAAGGTGAACCATCACAATAGCAATAGATTGAATACAATATGCTGTAAACTAACTGTACAAGCCAGAGGAGGGGGGTAGAGGAGTGGGGAGGGGGAAAAGTTGGAGAAAAGTGAGGGAAGGGGTAGTGAGTTTGATTAAGAAATGTACTCACTGCCTTACAGATGAAACTATAAACCCTCTGTACATCACTCTGACAACAAATAAACTACTTAAAAACAAAACAAAACACTAGACCAGAACAAACTTGGAAAATCTGAGTGTCTGATAAAATTTGAAAAATGCTTTTGAGTTTGGAAAACCGAAGATTCAAAAAAAAAAAAAAAACAGAGAGAAAGAAGTTATATGAAGGATAAAGTAGAAATTGATATGACAAGATTTAAAGTGACATTTAAAAGCATTTAAAAAATAGGAGCTGGGAATATGGCCTCGTGGTAGAATGCTTGCCTCCCATATATGAAGCTCTGGGTTTGATTCCTCAGCACCACATGTATGGAAAAAGCCAAAAGTGGCACTGTGGCTTCAGTGGTAGAGTGCTAGCTTTGAGCAAAGAAAGAAGCCAGGGACAGTGCTCAAGCCCTGAGTTCAAGCCCCAGGACTGGCAAAAATCGAACAACAAAACACAACAAAAACATAAAAATTAAAAGATGGATTTAAAATCTATCTCACATCCATTAATCCTAAACTAAGTCCTTTCCTCCACCTGTTATTTAGAGATACCATTATAAACTACAGTAACTCACATTTTCTTCTCCCTGAAACCATTTCTGCAGCATCTTTCTTCTGTAACAACATTCTACCATGGTTCACCCACTAACACACATAAAAATTCACTTACTTTTCAGTGAACCACAACCTACTTTGACTTTACTGTAATTGGTTCACATATTTACTTCATAATAGATACTATCTTGTGATATTAATTAAAAGTGAGGGAGGCAGTACTTGCTGCTTAAAAACCTGACAGGTTAGAAGATGAGGTCATGTTTTGACTTACTGAGGCCAGGTAAAGATTGTAAACAGAAAATTAATAAGGCTTCTGAAAGACAATGTTATTTAGGAGATGATGGGTTCTCTCTATTGAATTGGTTTTAGCAGAAACATGACCAGTTTTAACAAATCAAATTGCTAGAGTGAACAACTGTACTATGAAGTGAATTGGTGTTTTGTCATTAAAAATTAATATGGAGTATCACAAATAAACAAGATTACATAAAAATTAGATGGCATATGTGTATGCATTTATAAGTATATACACGTGTATATATGTGTGCCTTATGTGTATACACATGCACATGCTCAGCAATCAGAATTTTAAAAATCACCAGATTGAATAAAAATAGTCTAGTTATTTTTCCCTTCCTTATCTGGTAACAAATCCCTCCAGAGTGAATTAATCCTGAGCAAAAATACTTAATTTAGTCATAACTTCTTGGCTGGCCCTGGAGGCTCATAACTGTAATCCAAGCTACTCAAGAGCCTGAGATCTGAGAATCAACGTCCAAAACCAGTCTTAGCAGAAAAGTCCATGGAGTTATAATATTTAATTAACCAGCAAATTTTTGGAAATGGATGTGTGCCTCAAGTGGTAGAGCACCAACTTGGAGAGAAAAAGATAAGTAGGAACATGAAATCCTGAAATCAAGTACTGAGACAAAACAAAACAAAACAAAAAACCTCAAAACAAAACAACATAAAATATAAACTCCAATCATCAGAATTTTAAATTTTTATTATATATATTATTACTATGCTTTGAAAAATCTTTGACCATTATACATAATTAGTATTAATTAAAATAATCAATATGCAGAAAACAAGTACAACAAAATTGTTCACTCAAACATGCAATGCTCTCTGCGGTGCAGTTTTTCATTGATTAATTTCAATTTGATCTGTAGTTCATATTTGAGTGACTAAAGTGTTGCCATTTCATTCATATTCTTCCAAATGATTATTTAGAATACTGTAACTGAATGATATACATCACCTCCAGCAGCCCTAACACGTAGAAAGCTATAATACCTTTGCATTTGAGAAATAAGCTAGCACCAGTAATGAGATCTGAATAGAAAGGACGGACACAGGAATAGGTCTGAAAGTGAAACCATGGCCAAATTACAAAATCCAATCCAAGAACTCTACATGAATGCACCTCATTATAACTCAAAAAATAATCAGAGCTCCAAGCTAGTTGCAACTGCACAAAGAAGCCTGATCTATGCACAGACAGGTTTGCATTTTCTTAAAAAAATGCATATGTGTATTTGGAAGAGAAAAATGAGTATATTTAAATGGTGAGATTGTGCTGTAAGTCTTTGCCACTCAAATTGGTAATCAAAGTTGAAGAAAGGAAAGGAATTTAATTAATGCAAGTGAAACACACCAAAACTAAAGATCTATATCTGCTATTGGTTAAAACAATAGCTTCCCAGTAGATATAACTCTGTTTTCTCAAACAAAGGCTATCATTACTCTGATATTTAACCAGCCTGTGGCACATTTCAAGAAAATTTTAAGGTCAGATGACGTAAAAGCCTTATTTTAACAACTTTTAAGGGTGAGACACAGTAAGTTTAACAAGTACTAGTATAGACAGGCCTAAATATATACCTCTGTTTTAGACATTTGAGTATTACAAAGTATAAGATTTTACACCTTTCTCTATTTGCAGATGCTATAATTATACACAGAAATGAGAATAAGTCCTAGAACCAGTAAAATAATTTAGTAAGGCACCGGGTATCTACTTAATATATAAAGCATCTATGTCTTTTTTTTTTTTTTTTTTTTTTTTTTTGCCAGTCCTGGTCCTTGGACTCAGGGCCTGAGCACTGTCCCTGGCTTCTTTTTTGCTCAAGGCTAGCACTCTGCCTCTTGAGCCACACCGCCACTTCTGGCCGTTTTCTGTATATGTAGGGCTGGGGAATCGAACCCAGGGCCTCATGTATATGAGGCAAGCTCTCTTGCCACTAGGCCATATCCCCAGCCCTAAAGCATCTACTTATATAAAAACAATATTGCCTTTATATAAACACAAGTTAAGAAAATGAAAATCTTAAATTTATTTTATTTATAATAGCATAAGATATGTGAAATATTTTAAGGATAATTCTACTGAAAAATTTAAAGGATGTGTTTACTTAACATTACTACTCATTATTATGTCATAATCAGAAAAATGTGCATTGTAAACCAGGTGTTGGTAGCTCATGCCTGTAATCCTAGCTACTAGGGAGACTGAAATCTGAAGATAGTGATTTGAAGGCAAACTGGGAAAGAAAATCCATGGGATGTATCACTATCCACCAAAAGCCAGAAGTGGAGCTGTGGGGCTGGGAATGTGGCCTAGTGGTAGAGTGCTTACGTCGCATACATGAAGCCCTGGGTTCGATTCCTCAGCACCACATATACAGAAAAATCCAGAAGTGGCACTGTGGCTAAAGTGGCTAGGGTGCTATCCTTGAGCAAAAAGAAGCCAGTGACTGTGACTGTGACTGTGCTTAGGCCCTGAGTTCAAGCCCCAGGCCTGGCAAAAAAAAAAAAAAAAAGAAAAAAGAAAGAAAGAAAGAAAGAAAGAAAGACAGAAAGAAAGAAAAGAAAAAGAAAAAAAAAGAAATGTACTCACTGCCTTATGTATGAAAATGGTAACCCCTCTCTCTCTGTACATCACTTCTGCAATAAATAAATAAATAAATAAATAGATAGATAAATAAAAAGAAGTGGAGCTGTGGTTCAAGTGACAGAGTTTTGAGCATAAAAGCACAGAGCTAGGTCCTGAGTTCATGCCCCAAGACTGGAAATAATGTGTCTTAGTATTAACACGCTAGTTTCCAACATACAGATTTATACCTTCAATGTATTTTTTATCAAAATACCAGCACTCTTGTAGAAGTTAAAGTGTGTTTCTAAAATTTACACTCAAATGCAAAGAATGTAGATAATCAAACAAAATCTGAAGAAGAAAACCAAGACTCAATTTCTGATGGAAGATATTCTACAAAGCTTCAGTAATCAATAACAGTATGAATGCTAATGGGGTTGAGAAAGATACACACATAGATAGAACAGAATATAGTGTCAAAAATTAACTCACTTGTGAATGATTCATTTTCAGCAGAGGTGGCCAGTCAGCTAAATGTAGAAAAGACAATCTTTCCAGCAAATGATGCTGGAAAAATTACCCATATAAAAAATAATTAGCGATGACCAAAACCTCCTAATACATTCACTGTTATCATTATTTTCATTATATTTTTATTATCTTGAAATAGTTGTAGAAAGGAGTGACCATTCCAGTTTATGAATACAATGCATCTTGATCAATGTCAACAGTTCCATCATTCTAGGCCTTGCATCCCCACCCTAACCCTCCCATCAAATTTTTAAGTTTGTAGGATGCATTGAATATTAAGACTATTCTCTACCATTTCTCTCTTCATTCCTCTCCTACCTCCCATTGACCTCCTCCTAGCCACCCATTCCTATGTCAGTTTCCTGGTATTCATTTTGTTGGACTATGACTACAGGATCTGATGGAACACTAAACTAGAAAACTTTTAGACTCCAGTATGTGTCTAAGATAGTCCTAGCAGAGGAGCACAATAGCTCAATAGCTACATATATGACCATATAAGATAGTGCCAATCAAAATGAACTCCAAGATATGGAAACAAGAGGATTTTCTTTGTTGTTGTTGTTTTTAATGTACTGTGTGAAGTTATTTCTTTTTTCTTTCATTTTTCTCCCTTTGGTTGTTGTCACTGTATTTGATTTTGGTACACTGTGTCTTGTATATATGTTTGTCTGGTTTGGGAAGGGAAGGGGAACAACAAAATCATGTAAAAAAGGACAAAGGGTGAACCAATGCAACAGAGATACTCACCAGAAAATACGTTGGAAATGAACTTTATAATGTGAGGGTGAGGGAAAGTGGGTGAAAAATGAGGGAAGGGGTAACAATGTTCGACAAATGTATTCATTACCTTACCTGTGTAACTGTAAGCCCTCAATACTTCATCTTGACAATAAGATTAAATTAAAAAATGAAATAAGAAAACTTTTAGAAGAATAGTTGAAATTTCTTAATGATTTAGAACAGTAGAATGCTTCATAGAAATATGTGTAGTATTTAACAAAAGATACCAAATTATTTCTTTAAAAATCTTGCATTTTATTGTATAAAAATATGCTCCAATGTAGATCACTAAAAATTATAACAAATTCATTTTCATGAATACAAATTACAACCTTCACTTAATAATAAAATCCATATATATTTCACTGAAATATTAAAAATGAGAAACTACTAACATTTTTCTAATGTTTATCTTATTACAAATTATTAAAGAATAGGTTAAAATGGCAAAAGATATATTTCTTTTTAAGTAAGTCCTAACGTCGTTAGAAAACAAAATCTAGTTACTATGAGAAAAGTAAAACCTTGCAGGTTCTTTATCTCTTTAAACAAATTCCCTACATCAGTCTAAAGAAAGTACTAAAAGCAATTACCTTTAGTAAATATGGCAATATGAATAAAATACAAGCAATATTATGTCTCAAATTCATTAAATTTCATCTGACCATATAAATCTTTAAGTATATTGGAATATCTTATTATGAATATATCTTACCTCTTAATCATATTGATAATTTTTCATTCTTTATAATATTTAAAAAATATTCAGTATTAGTTTTTATGCAAAATATAGATCAGACTAAAATATTCAGCAAACTGATAGTTCTTTAGAATATTTTTTTGGGTCTCAGGTAGGGTATGATATCACTAGTAATCATAATATCAGTAACAATTAAAACAAGTCTAAAAGTTGTGTTAACTGGAAGAGTAAGAACTTATATGAACTATCTTCTGTTACCTACCTCCCCACCCACAGCTACACTGGGAATTCATTTCACACCACCATCGACCATGCAGCATTAGCAAATGAGCTCCTTTGAGAAAGAAGCATCTGCTTATGTGAATCTTTCATGTCTGCACTTTCTCAGGTACAATTACTCTGTGGGAGTTCTGCTTCATTTCTCCCTAGTAGAAACAGTGAGGGGGGAAAATACCTCTAGAACACATACTAGCAAGCACAAGGCTATCTTTGCTCCTAAAATAAAATTTTTAAGAGGTGAAAAATTTATACTCAGTACTGAGTATACTCAGTAGTTGTCTCATCAAGGAATTTATGTCTACATCTTACTGGCATAAAGCAAAACTCTAATGTACCTGAAGAGTGAAGAATTATGGAAAAACAGAAGCTTGGGGATGCAACAGAAGTGTTCATAGGAAACTATGTGATAAAAGATATTAAACTTGTTCTTCAAGGTCTAGCTGATAAGGGGGGGAGGCAAAAAATATATCAATTGTTGATGAGCATCAAACTCCAGTTTCATCTCTATATCATTAACCTTTAAAACTTTTTAAAAATTCAGCCATTTCAATTATATATAATTTTTGAGAGGATGGAATCGAATTCTCAGGTGTAAATAAGCATGAAAGAAGTAAGATTACAAAAGAAACATAACATCAGCCTTAGGAATGAATTTGGATAAAAGCATTCTGTTGTGTATGATTCTTCAGAGGTAACCAAGAACAATTATTCCAGTCCAAGAAATTGTTTTCAGCAACAAATCACAATGGATGGGGAAAGTAGGTTTTCCAAAAGTACAGCAAGGGGTAATAAATGTCTAAAACCAACTATGAAAATCTTCAAGAAATACAAAACCTCAATACATGGAACATGTAGCAATAAATGTCACATCATTTATAGTAGGTGATTATTTTCCACATGTCAACTATTGGGTGAAGGTCAACCTAATTAGCTTTTGCTGTTCATACAAAGTACCCATTGGATGACATTGAATTAATGTTTATAAAACATATGTCAATATTTTATAATTCCAGATTGTAGCTTTGTCTCAAGAACTCATAGTCATTTGGGTTGAAGCTTAGATTCCTAATCATCAGGTACTAGGCTTCTAAGAATAATTTTCTTAAACAGATAAAATAGTTTCCTGAGTGGGTATTGTTACTTTAAACTACATGCCTAAGTGTACAAAATATAGATCTTAATATTTGTCCCATGTCATATTAAAATAATAAATTTTATCTATGCATTGATATGTCTATGCTGATAATAATTAAATTCCACCCTGAGCACTGTTTCTGAGTTCTTTTTTCTCAAGGCTAGCTCCCCACCACTTTGAGCCACAGCTCAGTGGAGTGGTGGAAGAAAAAAAGACCCTATGCGATAGGCAACCTGTTTAACAGAATATTAGCTGAGAACTTCCCAAACATCCAGAAGGAAAGGCCTATACAGATACAAGAAGCATTTAGAACCCCAAATCGACCAGACCAGAATAGGACTTCCCACAGACACATTGTGATCAAAACAGCTTCAGCAGAGTGCAAGGAAAAAATACTCAAAGCTGCTAGGGCAAAGAAAACAATCACATATAAAGGAAAAGCAATCAGAATTACCCCAGACTTCTCAGCAGAGACCATGAAAGCAAGGAGAGCCTGGAATGAAGTATACCAAATTCTAAATAAAAATAACTACCAACCAAGAATTCTGTACCCAGCCAAACTCTCCTTCATAGCCGAAGGTCAAATAAAAGTCTTCCACAATAAGGAAAAACTGAAACAATATATCTCCACCAAACCAGCTTTACACAAAATCCGTAAAGATGTACTATACAGGGAAAATAATCAAGATCCCAATAAAGACAGAGAAATGAACCCTAATTAGTAAACACTAGACCAAGAAATGGGAAGACACAGCTTTAAACAAGATAGTGATAATGAAAGGAAAAAACGATCATCTCTCAATCCTAAATGTCAACATTAATGGACTTAATTCTCCAATCAAACGACATAGGCTAATAAGTTGGATCAAAAATCAAGATCCATCTTTCTGCTGCCTCCAAGAGACACATCTATCCAGCAAAAGTAAACATCTTCTAAAAGTGAAAGGCTGGAAACAAATCTATCAAGCAAATGGCCCCCATAAGCAGGCTGGAGTTGCAATCCTAGTATCAGACAAAATTGACTTCAAATTAAAAAAGGTAAGAAGAGACAAAGAAGGTTACTACATACTAGTAAAAGGATCTCTCCAACAGGAAGAAATAACCATCCTAAATATCTACATACCAAATGCAGGAGCACCCAACTTCATCAAACAAACACTACTGGCTATAAAAACATTCATAGACCCAAACACAATGATAGTGGGGGACTTTAACACTCCACTATCACCTCTGGACAGATCAACACGCCAAAAACTGAACAAAGAAACCACAGAACTAAACACTTGCATAGACCAACTAGACTTAATCGACATCTACAGAATATTCCACCCAGCAAGGACAGAATACACATTCTTTTCGGCAGCACATGGAACATTCTCCAAAATAGATCACATCTTAGGGCACAAAGAAAATATGTACAAATTCAGAAGTATCAAAATCATTCCCTGCATTCTCTCAGACCACAATGGAATAAAATTAGAGGTCAACTCATTCAGCCACCACAGAAAATCCCACAATTCGTGGAGACTAAAGAACACACTGCTGAACCATCAGTGGATCATTGAAGAAATTAAAACGGAAATTCAAATGTTTATGGACTTCAACCAAGTTGAGGACAGAAAGTACCAGCTCCTTTGGGACACAGCAAAGGGAGTACTCAGAGGAAAATTTATATCTCTGAGTACATACATCAACAAACTGGAGAAACAGCAACTCAGTAATTTAAGGAAGCACCTAAATTTTCTGGAGAGAGAACAGCAAGCCAAACCCCAAGTCAATTGACGGAAGCAAATAATTAAAATCCAATCAGAATTAAATCAATTAGAGACAAAAAACCATCAAAAGAATCAACAAAACAAAGAGTTGGTTCTTTGAAAAAATCAACAAGATAGACAGACCCCTGGCAAACCTGACCAAAAAACAAAGGCAGCACACTCAAATAAACAAGATAAGAGATGAAACAGGTAGCATCACCACAGAAATAACCGAAATTCAGAAAATAATAAGGAACCATTTAGCAAACCTTTATGGCAACAAATTCGAGAACTTGGAAGAAATGGATGATTTCCTAGAAAAAATTGATACCCCCAAACTCAACCATGAAGATTTAAACCTTCTAAACAGACCCATATCCAGTATTGAAATAGAAATGGCAATGAATGATCTCCAATCCAAGAAAAGCCCAGGTCCAGATGGATTCACTGCAGAATTCTACAAGGCCTTCAAAACAGAACTCACTCCAATATTTCTCAAACTCTTCAATGAAATTGAAAGAGAACGTTCACTACCAGACTCATTCTATGAAGCCAGTATAACCCTCATCCCAAAACCAGGCAGAGACTCATCACGGAAAGAGAACTACAGACCAATCTCCCTGATGAACATAGATGCAAAAATTCTCAACAAAATTCTGGCCAGTCGACTTCAACAGGTCATCAAAAAAATCATACACCACGATCAAACCGGATTCATCCCAGGGATTAGGGTTGGTTTAATATACGCAAGTCAATTAATGTAATCCACCACATCAAACGGAGCAAGGAAAAGAACCACATGGTTTTATCGCTGGATGCAGAAAAAGCGTTCGATAAAATCCAGCACCCATTTATGCTAAAAGCCCTGGAAAAACTGGGATTCCAGGGAACATTCCTGAATATAATCAAGACAGTTTATGACAAACCAACACCAAGCATAAATATAAATGGTGAAAAATTAAAGCCATTCTCTTTAAAATCAGGAACAAGGCAGGGATGTCCACTCTCTCCCCTGCTCTTCAACATAGTACTAGAATTCCTAGCCTGAGCAATTAGGCAAGAAGAAAATATAAAGGGGATCCAAATAGGAAAAGATGAAGATAAACTTTCTCTCTTCGCAGATGACATGATCCTATACCTAAAGAATCCCATAGACTCTACCCCCAAGCTACTAGAGCTGATCCAAAACTTTGGCAAAATTGCAGGATATAAAATAAACCTTCAAAAATCAATGGCCTTTCTCTATGCTAACAACCGGAAGGCCAAGGCTGAAATCAGGAAAGCAACTCCTTTTGCAATAGCCCCCCAAAACATAAAATACCTAGGAATAACCTTAACCAAAGAAGTGAAAGGCCTCTTTGATGAGAACTTTAAAAGCTTGAAAAATGAAATTAACTCAGAACTAAGAAAATGGAAAAACCTCCCATGCTCCTGGATTGGGAGGATTAATATAATCAAAATGGCAATATTGCCAAAGGCCATCTACAAATTCAATGCAATACCTATTAATATCCCAACACCATTCTTTAGTGAAATAGAGGAAGCAATCCAGAAATTCATATGGAACAATAAAAGACCTAGAATAGCAAAAACACTCCTAAGCAGAAAGAACAGTGCTGGAGGAATTACAATACCCAACTCCAAGCTGTATTATAAAGCTATTGTAATAAAAAACAGCTTGGTATTGGCACCGAAACAGGCCTGAAGACCAATTGAAGACCCAGAATTGAACCCACAGAACTATGCCCACTTAATCTTTGATAAAGGAGCTAAAACAATAGTATGGAAGAAAGGTAGCCTCTTTAACAATTGGTGCTGGCAAAACTGGCTCAACACATGCAACAAACTAAAACTGGATCCTTATATATCACCCCGCACCAAAATCAATTCCAAATGGATTAAAGACCTTGAAATCAAAACAGGCACCCTGAAAACAATAAAGGAAGGAGTAGGAGAAACACTTGGACTCCTTGGCACAGGACAGAACTTCCTTAACAAAGACCCTGAAAGGATACAAATCAAAGAAAGTTGGACAAATGGGACTGCATCAAACTGCAGAGTTTCTGCACAGCAAAGGACATATCTCGCAAGATAAACAGAAAGCCCACAGACTGGGAGAAGTTCTTTACCGGACATTCAACAGACAAAGGCCTCATCTCTAAAATATATGCAGAACTAAAAAAATTACCTTCTTCCAAAACAAAACTGCAAAGAACCAATAGCGCCCTCATCAAGTGGGCTAAAGACTTACAAAGAAATTTCTCTGATGAGGAAATGAGAATGGCCAATAGACATATGAAAAAATGCTCTACATCACTGGCCATAAAGGAAATGCAAATCAAAACAACATTGAAATTCCATCTCACCCCAGCAAGAATGTCATATATCAAGAAAACTAATAATAACAATTGTTGGAGGGGATGTGGCCAAAAGGGAACCCTACTTCATTGTTGGTGGGAATGTAAACTGGTTCAGCCACTCTGGTAAGCAGTATGGAGATTCCTCAGAAGGCTCAATATAGAACTCCCCTATGACCCAGCAGCCCCACTTTTGGGTATCTATCCAAAAGACCACAAACAAAATCACAGTAATGCCACCAGCACAACAATGTTCATCGCAGCACAATTTGTCATAGCTAGAATCTGGAACCAACTCAGATGCCCCTCAATAGACGAATGGATTAGGAAAATGTGGTACATATACACAATGGAATTTTATGCCTCTATCAGAAAGAATGACATTGCCCCATTTGTAAGGAAATGGAACGACTTGGAAAAAGTTATACTAAATTAAGTGATCCAGACCCAAAGAAACATGGACTCTATGGCCTCCCTTATTGGGAATAATTAGTACAGGTTTAGGCAAGTCATAGCAGAGCATCACAAGGCCCAATAGCTATACCCTTATGAACACATAAGATGATGCTAAGTGAAATGAACTCCATGTTATGGAAACAATTGTCATATCACAGTTGTAACTACTTTCAACATCCTATGTGTATGTGTAGTTTCTATTATTGAGGATGTTCTTGTATCACCTTCCTGTGGTTGTACCTACACTATCTCTGTAATCTTATCTGAGTATATTTGAAACCGTGTTTACTGGTATTGGAAGTAGGAAATTCAAAGGGGATACCAAATTTGAGAGACACAGGGTAAAAAAAGAGAAACAACTACAAAAGCAATACTTGCAAAACTGTTTGGTGTAAGTGAACTGAACACTTCCGGTCGGGGGGGGGAGGGAAAGGGGGGGAGTGTGGGGGGCATGAGGGACAAGTTAACAAACAGTACAAGAAATGTATCCAGTGCCTAACGTATGAAACTGTAACCTCTCTGTACATCAGTTGGATAATAAAAATTTGAAAAACAAAAGACCCTATGCTTGAGACTGTGCTACTGCTTCCATCTCTCTCTTCTTCTTCCTTCCTTCCTTCCTTCCTTCCTTCCTTCCTTCCTTCCTTCCTTCCTTCTTTCTTTCTTTCTTTTCTTTCTTTCTTCTTTCTTCCTTTCTTTCTTTCTGTCTTTCTCTTTCTCTTTCTTTCCTTCTTTCTCTTTCGTTCCTTCTTTCTTTTTCTTTCTCTCCTCCTCCTCCTCCTCCTCCTCCTCCTCCTCCTCCACTTTCTCCTCTCCACCTCCCCCTCTCCACCTCCTTCTCCTTCTTTCTGTATTTCAAAATGTTCACAAGGATTATATAGTGTTCTATAGATGTAATATAGTTAATAATTTTACATTTTAACTTATTTAAAAAGAAACACTGTCCTAAAATTCTTACAGCTTGCACCATAGATTTATCAAATCCCAATTTATTAAAGAGAATAGGATGAAGATTCTAATTTGGTATACATACATAATAAAATGTCCTTTGCTACAATTTTTTCTTTGATAATTATCAAAACGGCTCAAGCATTTGATAAAGCCATTTCTTCTATAATATAGTGTCATGTGTGAAGTATAAGGCAAGTACTACAGAGGATATAATAAAAATCTGCCAAGGTTTAAGTACTATTATCATTCTTTTAGAATCCCTGGCGTCTTCTTGAAAGCACTATATGGTAAAAGATGCCTTTGTCCTCCAAATACACAGTCCTGGAAGGCTGCAAGTTTTATAAGGTTGCTCACTGCCTCTGCTGCACATAACTGCTCAGTTAGTATACCAGTCTCACTGCTTCTGTACAGCAGTTACCTCAAGATCTCCTGTTAGTGGATAATGGAGAATACATTCCCTGCTTCTGTTTATAGTGGCTGTGTATTCCATTTCTGAGAAAGAAAACACTGAAAACCTTTTGTCCATGACCAGGGCCTACTTTTCAATAGATGGAGTATATCATCATCATCATCATCATCATCATCATCATCATCATCATCATCATCTTTAAGTAAATGTTGGAAAAAGGAGTTTCAATTTAAGATGTCAGTTTGTGAGCACAATGAATCATGATTAAGGGCACCCCTTCATTATACTTCTCCATCTCTCTCAACACCTCAGTTTACCTTAATTTCTTTTCATACAACTACACTGAATATTATTCTCACGTTTGTCCATCTTTCTCCTCTCCAATTGTCTACTGCTCTTCTCCTTGATCTCCCCATACCTCCAAAACATGTCTTAATATCCTGGTATTTTTATTTTGTTAAACTTTAAGTTAGTTGTTCAAAGGAGTGGCACCATTGAGCCAGAAATGTACTAATAAACCTAGAATACCTAATCTTTGGAGGAGAGCCAAAAATGTACATTGTGGGGAGAAAAAGGCAGTCTCTTCAAGAAATGATGCTGGCAAAATAAGACATCCATATGTAAAACACAGAAACTGCATCCTTGTCTGTCACCTTGTACCAAAACCAACTCATCATGGACCAAAGACCTCAATGTAAGACCAGAAACCTTGCAACTCCTGTGAAAGAATTAAAGGAGCCATTCAAATATATTGGCACAGGCAGAAACATTAAGTAGAGTTTCAGGGGCTCACTACCTCAGAATATATATTTCAGAATCTATTTTTTTTCAGAATATATATATATATATATATATATATGTTCTGAATTCTACATATGAGTGAAAATATTCATCCTTTGTTTCTCTGCTTCTGACTTAGTTCACTTAACATAAGTTATTCCGGGTTCATCCATGTCCTGCAAAGAACATACTATTATTCTTTTGGGGGATGAATTCATTCCTGTATACGTGTATATATCACGAGAGATATCTCAAGTTATAGATATATTTAGATGTATATTAATAGATAAAGATTTATCTATATAGACCTATTTATATACACATATGCTTAGATATAGATATATTACACAGCTAGATCCATATTTATATCTAGATATATGCTAGAACACAGACACTTCTCTGTAAAAGAGAATATTATTTCTCTATGTGTAAAACTATATTTTTATAACTCTATAAGTATTTTTTTTAATATGGGCTATTACTGAGAATCTAAAGTTGCTCATAGTGGAGAAGAAAACTGCCAAGTAGAGAGTTGGATGGAGAACCATCACAGAACCTGGCACATTAGTGAGCAAAGACATAGCTTCTGAGAAATTTAATGGTGCCATTTATTTCTTAGTGGTCTGAGGCAAGTTCTCATTTAGATGGATTACTCTGATAATTTTGTAAGGGTTCCAATGAGATAAACTCACCTTTATTGTTGGCAAAAAGGAAAGGATGAGAGATTGTGGCAAGTGGCAGAGTGCTAGCCTTGAGCAAAAACAAGCCAGGGACAGTGCTCAAGCCCTGAGTTCAAGCCCCAGGACTGGAAAAAAAAAAAAAAAAAGGAAAGAGAGAAAAGAAAAGATCATGTTTGTTTGTTTTTTTAGAGATGCATTTATCATTTATCTTTTCCCTCTTTATTAAGTAGGTTCTAATACCATTTCTGATTCACTGCTATTCTTTTCCCAGGACTTCAGTCCTAAGCATTCCCATAAAGCTCTTGGCTAAGAACTCCTGCTATTGACCTATGACCCGCAATATTCAGGTTGCCCAAGAAAACATTTCTGCAAATATTAAATGCCAAAAAGATTTACAATTTGCAATTAGTAAAGTCCAGAGTTCTTTTTCCCTACATTTATTCTAAAATGAATTTCTTGACAAATTACAGTAAGATAAAAAGACACATATTTAAATAGGTGTAGTTTAATTGTATTTATAAATTTGATATAAAGAAAAATCTGGAAATAAATGATTAAAGAAATAACATTGTAGGATAGTCCTAGCAGCATATCACAAAAGCTCAATAGCTATGAACATATGATCACATAAGAAGAAACTAAGTGAAATGAACTCCACATTATACAAAAAATGTGGTTTATCATTGTTATTTTTAACACATTATGTGAAATTATTTCTTTTTTTCCCTTTTGTTTATTTCCCCTCTGATTTAGTCCCTGTTGTCACTGTACTTGATTTTGGTACCCTAGGTATTGTGTGTATGTTTGTCTGAATTCGGGAAGGGAAAGGGAACATCAAAATGGTGAGACAAAAGATAAAACGCAATCCAATGCAACAGCAATATTTACAACACAATATGTAGGAAACCAACTATACAATTCATGGGGGTGGTTGGGGAGGAAGGAAGGTGTTGGGAGCCCAGCCTGCAGCTAATCTCATTCTGACCTCTGGCTGTGTTTTCAAGGACGTTCAAGGACATGGCTTAATGGAAAATTGGAAATGCTTTACTATGTCTGCCATAAGTCCATTCTTATGTTCCCCAACCTCATCCTGTCTTAGCTACCATCAGATATTGCTCTGGAGTCCATTCTTATGTTAACCAACCTCATCCTGTCATAGCTATGTCGGGTATTGCAAACTCCAAGCCTTTTTGTGTTCTGGAGTTTTAAGCCTATGCTATTTCCTGGTTTTCAAACTGTATATAAGCTGGAAGTTAAGAACAAACATGGCTGCAGTCTTGAGTTACAATCTTAAGATACAGACCTCCCATACCCCATCTTTGCCTCTTGTCTTTTTTCTCTTGTTTTGTATTTTTCCTTTTCTTTAATCCTCGCCCCCCCTCATTCAGGATTCCCTTTTCGCTGCCTGCTGGCTCCGGCAGGAAGGTGGGAGAAAAATGAGGGAGGAGGTAAGAAGTTTGACAAGTAATGTACTCACTATCTAACTGTGTAACTGTAACAACTCTCTACATCACTTTGACAATAAAAGTTAAAATAAATAAAATAAAAAATAATATTTTCAAATAGAAAGCGGACAAAGTATTTCTCCCATTCTGTAGGCTATCATTATAATATAATAAGTGTCTCCTTAATTTTGAAGCAATCATTAGCTTGATGCAATATTAATTGTCAATTGCTTCTGAGGAAGTGAGCCCCTGAAACTACACGTAATGTTTCTGCCTATGCAAGTATATTTGAATGGCTCCTTTACTTCTTCTTTTTTTTCTTATTTATTGTCAAAGTGATGTACAGAGAGGTTACAGTTTCATACGTTAGGCCTTGCGTACATTTCTTGTACTATTTGTTACCTCCTCCCTCATTCTCCCCTCCACCCTTTTCCCTTTTCCTCTCCCCCCATGAGTTGTTTAGTTGGTTTACACCAAACAGTTTTGCAAGTATTGCTTTTGTAGTCATTTGTCTTTTTATCCTTTGTCTTTCAATTTTGACATTCCCTTTCACTTTCCTAGTTCTAATACCAGTATATATGGTTTCCAATGTACTCAGATAAGATACAGTGAAAGTGCAGGTACAACCACAGGAAGGGGATACAAGAGGATCATCAACAATAGAAGCTACGGTTTCACATGGCATGTTGAAATTAATTACAACAGTGGTATAACACTCATTTCCATAACATAGAGTTCTTTTCACTTAGCATTATATTATGCATTCATAGGGTCATAGCTATAAGGCTCTTGTGATCCTCTGCTGTGACTAGCCTAAACATGTGCTAATTATTCCCTATGAGGGAGACCATAGAGTCTAATTAGAGTAGAGTATAATTTTTTCCATGTCCTTCCATTTCCTTATGAATGGGGCAATGTCATTCTTTCTGATAGAGGCATAAAATTCCATTGTGTACATGTACCACATTTTCCTGATCCATTCGTCTACTGAGGGGCATCTGCATTGGTTCCATATTTTAGCTATTACAAATTGTGCTGTGATGAACATTGCTGTACTGGTGGCTTTAGTGTATTCTTGTTTGTGGTCTTTTGGGTAGATGCCCAAAAGTGGGGCTGCTGGGTCATAGGGGAGCTCTATGTTTAGCCTTCTGAGGAATCTCCATACCACTTTCCAGAGTGGCTGAACCAGTTTACATTCTCACCAACAATGAAGTAGGGTTCCCTTTTGGCCACATCACCTCCAAAATTTATTATTGTTAGTTTTCTTGATAAAGCACATTCTTACTGGGGTGAGGTGGAATCTCAATGTTGTTTTGATTTATATTTTTTTTTTATGGCCAGCAATGAGAATGGCCAAGAGACATATGAAAAAGTGCTCTATATCACTGGCTCCTTTACTTCTTCCCACAGTAGTTGCAAGGTTTCTGGTCTTACATTGAGGTCTTTGATCCATGATGAGTTGGTTTTGGTACACGGTGGCAGACAGGGATCCAATTTCTGTGTTTTACATATGGATATGTTATTTTCCCAGCATCATTTCTTAAACAGATTGCCTTTTTTCTCCCACAACATACATTTTTGGCTCTCCTGCAAAGTATTGTAGGTGTATTAGTATATTTCTCGCTCTTCTACTCTATTACATTGTTCATCATGCCTATTTTTGTGCCAATATCAAGTTGTTTTTGTTATTGTAACTTTGAAGTAAAACTTGAAGTCTGCAGTTGTAATACATTCAGCACCAGGTATTTTTGCACAGGATTGATTTTCTGATTTGGGCCCTTATTGGACTAATATGTTGAATATATAAAGAACTCAATGAACTAAATCCTGCACGAATCAATAACCCAATTAACAAATGAGCAAAGATGCTAATAGAGACTCTCAGAAGACCTAGGAATGTCCAATAAACACATGAGGACGTGATTAACATCTCTGGCCATAAAGGGAATGAAAATCAAAATGACACAGATTTTACATCACACACACATAGAATGACTTTCGTCAAAATTACAGTGAGAAAGAAAGGGAGACCTCTATGATAACAACTTCAAGAACCTGAAAAGGGAAATTAAACTAGAACTAAAGAAATGGAAAACACTCCCATGTTCACGGTTTGGGAGGATTAACATCTTGAAAATGGAATTACTGCCAAAGGCTATCTAAATATTCAGTACAATACCTATCAATATCCCAACATCATTCTTTAATGAAATAGAGGAAACAATCAAAAAATTCATATGGAACAATACAAGACCCCAAGTAGCAAAGAAAGTTCTTAGAAGGAAAACAGTGCTGGACGAATATCAATACCAAATTTCAAACTCTATTACAAAGCAAACTAAAAAAACAGATTGGTAGGCACAAGAACAGGCCCGAGGACCAATGGAATAGAACTGAATACCCAGATATGAACCCACTGACATATGGCTATTTAAACTTTGAAAAGGGAGACAAAACAAATAGGATGGAAGAGAGAGCCTCTTCAACAAATGGTGCTGGCAAAACTTGTTAAACACATGTAACAAATTGAAGCTAGATCCTTATATATCACCATGTATCAGAATCAATTCCAAATAAATCAAAGACCCCGAGGTAAAAGCAGATACCCTGAAAATATTGCAGAAAGGAACTTGGGCTTATTGACACAGGTTGAAACTTTCTTAATAAAGGCCCAGAGACACAACAAATCAAAGAAAGGCTGGTCCAATGGAATTGCACCAAACTGCAGAGGTTTTGCATGGAAAAGAGAAATAGAAAGCCCTCAGACTGAAAGAAGATCTTCACTGGACATACAACATACAAGGCCTCATATCTAAAATATATTTAGAACTCAAAAAAACTAAGTTTCTCCAAAACAAATTCTCAAAGAAACAACTTCCCCATTAATAAGTGGACTAAAATCTTAGAGAGACTTCTTGGAAGAGGAAATGAGAATGGCCAAAAGGCACATGAAGAAGTGCTCAACATCACAGGCCATAAAAGAAATGCAAATCAAAACAACATTGAGATTCCACCTCATTCTAGTGAGAATGTCCATTATTAACGAAACTAACAACAACAGTTGCTTATGGGGATGGGGATGAAAAAGAACCCTACTACACTGTTGGCAGGAGTGTAAACTTGTTCAGCCATTCTGGAATGCAGTGTGGAGGTTCCACAAAAGGAGCTCCCCTATGACTCAGCAACATCGTTTTGGGGCATTTACCAAAAGGATTACAAGCAAGATCACACTAAAGTTACCTGCACAACTATGCTTATCGCAGCACAATTTCCCATTACTAAAATATGGAACCAACCCAGATGCGCCTCAGTAGAAAAATGGGTCAAGAAAATGTGGTTATATACAGTGGAATTCTATGCTTCTATCAGAAAGAATGCCATGGCCCCATTGATGAGGAAATGGAAAGACTTAGAAAAAATATACGAAGTGAGCCAGACCCAAAGAAACATAGACTCAATGGTTTCCCTCATTGGAAATAATTAATTGACTAGGTTAGTCCTAGTAGAGGATTACAGTAGCTCAATAGCTATATACATATGAACACATGAGATGATGCTAGGTGAAATGAACTCCAAGTTTTTTTTAAAAAAAGTGTTATATCTTTTTTATTGTTATTTTCAATACACTATGTGAAATTATATCTGTTTCTTTTGTCTTTCTTCCCCATGGTTTTACCTCTGATGTTAAGTAATTCATGTTTATAAATTGTTTCTTGGAGTGATGCAAGTGACAGGAGTCACTAGCTACCTGCATCAATTTTTACTTTTTAAAACATAGATCTCTTGGTTTCTATACGCAGTAGTTTCATCTTAAGCACAAGTACTGTGTTTCAAAATCTCTAGTAGTTGCCTGAAATTTTAAAAGTACAGAACCCAAATCTATATTTTACCCAATTCTGACTGCATTATGCTTTTCTTTTCTGTATATGGCTGTGATAAACCCTAATATGTAAATTTGAGCCAGAAAGAGATCAATAGTAGATGTTCATTAGTTAGAACAGTTATACAAGTATAACTGCTGTATATTGCCCCCCATGCAATAGCTATGGGAAGCTGATCATACAACATAATACTTAATGAAATAAACTCCCAGAAATGGAAACAGATTTTTTTGTTCTTTTTTTCTGTTTTTGTTTTCTTTTCTTTGTGTCTTGTTCCTTTGTTATTCTGCCTTTGAGAAGGTAAGAGCGCTTACAGAAATGGTGGTACAGATAGTGAGCAAATACAGTAGTGATATTCACTAGACAATATGTTGAAAATGAAACATAAATTTGTGGGTGGGGATGGGATGGAAAAATAAAGAGAGTGAGGGAAGGGGTGACATTGTTCAAGCAGAAATGTATTCTTTACATGACTTACATAACTGTAATTAATCTGTACATCACCTTTAAAATAACAATAAAAATGCAAAACAAAAAGAATTTGAAAGACCATTTTCAGAAGCTTATAGAAAAATAAGACATTGATAATACAGGATGAGAATATTAATGTATGCTGACTTTACTTATGTGATTCTAAATATTCTGTTGTTAATGAAAACATGTAACACACATAGAATACAAGTTAGATGTGTATTTTTTGGATATTATAAAGAAAAATGTCTTTCAATGTAATGTTAAGAAAATGTAAAATTAATAAGAAAAAGAATATCACCATTTTATTTAAGGGAAGCACATTATAGTTTCTCTTTGTTATGTGTGCTTTGCCAACATCACTACACTAGAAATTGGGCTAGTACTAAGTGAAATATGGATTACTTCAACACAAATCCTATGCTATCAAGAGAAGTGGTCTGAGAACCAAGATGCCTACAAATGAATAAGGGTGGCCTGTACAGCTTAGACAAAGGGATGATTCATTTCCTTTTGGGAAGAAAACCATTAAAGTACTTAGAATTGTATTGAGTATGAAATTTTAAATGTAGGTGTTGTTATTTCTAGAGTCCATCTTTATATTTTTTAGACCACATTAGAACACAGCCATAACTGGTGAAAATGTGAGTAAGGTTATTTTCTTTATCTTTGTTTTATCTTCCCTGAATTTGGAGAATATCAAAACTATGCTAAACTATAGTTATCATTCATGATGCTATACTCCAAGGGCAAAACACTGATCATTGCATTTGCATTTACCTATTTAAAAAAAAAAAGAGAGATACCCGATTCACTTCTCAGAGAGATTTAAGGCTACCCCAGCGGTTGAAATATACTAGGATGTAATAGAAAGTGAGAAACTGTTCTTATGATGTAGGCTTATAAAGATACTATTCTGAATATATTTGAATAATATCCAGGAAAAAAGAAGAAAGGCTAGCTTTGTTGGAAAAGTGATTTATATAGTGATATTTTAATCTTAGCATAGGAGCTTGGCAAAATTCCTTTAAATTTTTGAACTTCAGTTTTCTCATATGTAAATTATATCTAACTCTATTTCCTCCTAGCAGATATTAGAAAGTTGTGTACAAAATTCTATATTCTGATCATGTACTAATTACTTATTATAGACTAATTTTGTATGATATAGTAGAGGGTATATGATTTCATATAACCTAACCATATGATGAGTAGTCCTTACTTATAAATGTCTATCAAAAACTTCATTATGTAAAGTATATTTGAGTTCATGTGTGTGTGTGTGTGGACATGGATATGTAGGTAGAGATAAAAAGGTAGAGGTTATTTACTCCAAGAATTCAATATAGATAGTGCCATGATTTATTTGTGAGTACTTGTCAAAGACACAAAGCAATTCTTCTTCAGTGCAGGGCAACCTACAGTTCTTGAATGTCTAAACTGTGGAATGCCTACGTGGAGTGCTTTCAATTATAGGTAGCTATAAAAATTCATTTCAGAAAGCCAAGAAACAACTCCTATATATTGCTTTTGCTAAAGTTCATTTAAATGACTGACCTTTCCTCTCTGGTTCATAACATCTTCTCAGGATGCAATGGACTGTTTCTAATGTAAAAAAAAAAAAAACAACAAAATAGGATTCTATTCTTCATACATATAGATTCAGGCTATATGAGTTGTATACCAGTGATCCAAGAAGAATGTGCAAAAACAGCCACCAAGCCATGCTTGCTCCATACTTGTTCCATTATGCTTAATGAGGGAACAGGCAAATAAAAGTGTCACAACTGTGAATGAGTAGCCCATTATGAAGTATGAAGTTAGAAGGTATGAAGTAATATGTTAGAAAGCATTTGAAATCTCTTCCAGTGTTTTGTATTTCAATGCACTAACTTTATCATTGAGTTTCTGCTTTCTCCATTAAAAAGTTTACAGGTGGAATGTTTCACACCCATCCTAGCTACTCAGGAGGCTGAGATGTGAGGATTATGGTTTGAAGCAAACACAGGCAGAAAAATCCATGAGATTGTAATCCCCAATAACCACTAAAAAGCCAGAATAAACAATCTCCAGGACATCACCTAGACCATAAGTTTAAGACTCAGGACAGGTAAAAAACAAAAAATCAGTAAAATGTTTCTATTTTGCACAACTTAGGTTGCCATAGATTTCTCATTCCCTGGTGGATAGATGTCAATAAAAAATTTATTTTACCAAGGTTTCCACTGTGTTAATCTGTCATGATTTCTTTAGGCAGTTGGATGCAATTCTTCTAGAGCTCTAAAAATCTTTGTAGATTTAAAAAAAAATGAAAAGATGGATGGATATATTCTAGCTGAATTACTTGACCAATAACAAATTAAAGCTCCAGTGGAGAAGACAGCAGAGGAGCTGCGGAGCACTAGCGGCGCTCCCTCTGACACCGTAGTTTTATCACCCCATAGAAATTTTTACGCCTAGAAAGACAGCTAGAGTAAGTTCTAACAGTACAGGGATTCTGGCCAGGAAGGAAAAATGAACGTTGCTCATCTGAAAACAAAGACTTGAGCTCCAGGCAGCATCCCACCGCCGCGCCACTGCCGGTGCCGGCACAGCGCCCAGCACAGCAACCCGCAAGCCGTGCAGCTAAAGCACATAGCATAGACTATGGAGAAATACTCCAGACGGTGGCTGAGCACGGACAACCTGAATTTGCAGAGAAAGCGTGAGTACCCCAAAAAGTTATTCCCACTCGCGCCCACAGTGCAGCTTCTGGAAGGCAGCCCTTCCCCCACCACCAGAGCAAAGCGCCATCTTTGTCACTGGCATTGGGTCAGACCAGATTGGAAATAAAGTGGGCCTGGGGAAAGTGAGGTCAAAGTAGCCATCTTTGAAAAGGGCAAGAGGGACCGACCTGTGAAAGTCACCTCCACCCAGGAGAATGCCCCCTGCCCAGGGGGGAGGCATGTCCCGGGCCACAGCTCAGCCAGAGGTGCCCCGACCTGCCTGCTGGAATTTCTAAATTTACAGCAAATGCAGAGAGCAGCTCCCGGTGGCATGGACACACCAGACAGGGGAACAAACAGTTCCTGAGAAAGTTAAACAGTCCCGTCACAGAGGAAGCCTAATTCATAGCCCAAAAGGGAGCTGCACTCCATAGCCACCTCCACCAAGGAGGCAGGCCCGCCCCGGAGCAAGTAGCCTCCCCCAGGCAAGCAACTCTCAGTTGGATAAAACAGGCCAAAGGCGCCCTGCTCTGCTGAGTCCACAGCCTATTCATAGCCAGGCGTTAAAGGCAGCGGCCCCACAGCAGACAGAGGAGCTATGGTTCGTGAGACTCCTCAAGTAGGAATTAAATGAATTAGAGATGAAAAAAAACATCGAAAGAATCAACAAAATTAAGAGTTGGTTCTTTGAAAAAAAATCAACAAGATAGACAGACCCCTGGAAAACCTGACCAAGAAACAAAGGCAGCAGACTCAAATAAACAAGATAAGAGACGAAACAGGTAACATCAATACAGAAATAACCAAAATTCAGAAAATAATAAGGGACTATTTTGCAAACCTTTATGCCAACAAATTCGAGAACTTGGAAGAAATGAATGATTTCCTAGAAAAAATTGATATCCCCAAACTCAACCATGAAGATTTAAACCTTCTAAACAGACCCATATCCAGTATTGAAATAGAAACGGCAATGAATGATCTCTCATCCAAGAAAAGCCCAGGTACAGATGGATTCACTGCAGAATTCTACAAAGCCTTGAAGACAGAACTCACACCAATTTTTCTGAAATTCTTCAATGAAATTGAAAGAGAACGTTCACTACCAGACTCATTCTATGAAGCCAGTATAACCCTCATCCCAAAACCAGATAGGGACTCATCACGGAAAGAGGACTACAGAGCGATTTCCCTGATGAACATACACGCAAAAATTCTCAACAAAATTCTGGCCAATTGATTTCAACATGTTATCAAAAAAATCATACACCACGATCAAACTGGATTCATTCCAGGGATGGAAAGTTGGTTTAATATACGCAAGTCAATTAATGTAATCCACCACATCAACCAGAGCAAGGTAAAGAACCTCTATCTCTGGATGCGGAAAAAGCGTTCGATAAAATCCAGCACCCATTTATGCTTAAAGCCCTGGAAAAACTGGGATTCCAGGGAACATTCCTGAATATAATCAAGACAGTTTATGACAAACCAACAGCAAACATAACTCTAAATGGTGAAAAACTAAAGCCATTCCCTTTAAAATCAGGAACAAGGCAGGGATGTCCACTCTCTCCGCTGCTCTTCAACATAGTACTAGAATTCCTAGCCTGAGCAATTAGGCAAGAAGAAAATATAAAGGGGATCCAAATAGGAAAAGATGAAGTTAAACTTTCTCTCTTCGCAGATGACATGATCCTATACCTAAAGAATCCCATAGACTCTACCCCTAAGCTACTACAGCTGATCCAAAACTTTGGCAAAGTTGCAGGATATAAAATAAACCTTCAAAAATCAACGACCTTTCTCTATGCTAACGACCTGAAGACGGAGGCTGAAATCAGGAAAGCAACTCCTTTTGCAATAGCCCCCCAAAACATAAAATACCTAGGAATAAACTTAACTAAAGAAGTGAAAGACCTCTTTAAGGAGAACTTTAAAAGCTTGAAAAATGAAAGTATGTCAGAACTAAGGAAATGGAAAAACCTCCCATGCTCCTGGATTGGGAGGATTAATATAATCAAAATGGCAATATTGCCTAAGGCCATCTACAAATTCAATTCAATGCCCATTAATATCCCAACACCATTTTTAATGAAATAGAGGAAGCAGTCCAGAAATTCATATGGAACAATAAAAGACCTAGAATAGCAAAAACACTCCTAAGCAGAAAGAACAGTGCTGGAGGAATTACAATACCCAACTTCAAGCTGTATTATAAAGCTATAGTAATAAAAACAGATTGGTATTGGCACTGGAACAGGCCTGAAGAGCAATGGAACAGAATTGAAGACCCAAAAATGAACCCACAGAACTATGCCTACTTAATCTTTGATAAAGGAGCTAAAACAATAGTATGGAAGACAGATAGCCTCTTTAACAAATGGTGCTGGCAAAACTGGCTCAACACATGCAACAAACTAAAACTGGATCCTTATATATCACTCTGCACCAAAATCAATTCCAAATGGATTAAAGACCTTGAAATCAAAACAGACACCCTGAAAACACTAAAGGGAGGAGTAGGAGAAACACTTGGACTCCTTGGAACAGGACGGAACTTCCTTAACAAAGACCCAGAAAGGCTACAAATCAAAGAAAGTTGGACAAATGGGACTGCATCAAACTGCAGAGTTTCTGCATGGCAAAGGACATAGCTTGCAAGATAAACAGAAAGCCCACAGACTGGGATCTTTACCGGCCATTCAACGGACAAAGGCCTCAAATCTAAAATATATGCAGGACTAAAAAAATTACCCTCTTCCAAAACAAAACCGCAAAAAACCAATAGCCCCCTCATCAAGTGGGCTAAAGACTTACAAAGAGACTTCTCTGAGGAGGAAATGAGAATGGCCAGGAGACATATGAAAAAATGCTCTACATCACTGGCCATAAAAGAAATGCAAATCAAAACAACATTGAGATTCCATCTCACCCCAGTAAGAATGTCATATATCAAGAAAACTAACAATAACAATTTTTGGAGGGGATGTGGCCAAAAGGGAACCCTACTTCATTGTTGGTGGGAATGTAAACTGGTTCAGCCACTCTGGCAAGCAGTATGGAGATTCCTCAGAAGGCTAAACATAGAACTCCCCTATGACCCAGCAGCCTCACTTTTGGGTATCTATCCAAAAGACCACAAACAAAATCACAGTAAAGCCACCAGCACAACAATGTTCATCGCAGCACAATTTGTCATAGCTAGAATCTGGAACCAACCCAGATGCCCCTCAGTAGACGAATGGATCAGTAAAATATGGTACATATACACAATGGAATTTTATGCCTCTATGAGAAAGAATGACATTGTCCCATTTGTAAGGAAATGGAAGGACTTGGAAAAAATTATACTAAATTAAGTGAGCCAGACCCAAAGAAACATGGACTCTATGGTCTCCCTTATTGGGAATAATTAGTACAGGTTTAGGCGAGTCATAGCAGAGCATCACAAGGCCCAATAGCTATACCCTTATGAACACCTAAGATGATGCTAAGTGAAATGAACTCCATGTTATGGAGACAATTGTTATATCACAGTTGTAACTACTTTAAACGTCCCATGTGTTTCTGTAGCTTCTATTATTGACGATGTTCTTGTATCACCTTCCTGTGGTTGTACCTACACTTTCTTTGTAATTTTATCTGAGTATATTGGAATTACGTGTATACTGGTATTGGAACTAGGAAATTGAAAGGGAATTCCAAGTTTGGGAGACACTGGGTAAACAAGAGAAACAACTACAAAAGCAATACTTGCAAAACTGTTTGGTGTAAGTGAACTGAACACCTCAGGGCAGGAAAGGGTAAGGGCAGGGGGGAGGGGGTATGAGGTACAAGGTAACAAACAAACAAAAAAGAAAAAAAGAAAGAAAAAAAAAACAAATTAAAGCTCCAAGTTCACCTAAAAAAATCACCAGAATAAGAGTTGAAGGTAATTAAATGATTTAAATATTAATGATATGTAAATTCAATAGGTGCTAATATTAAAGAACTTCCATATGAAGCTTGCCAGTATTAAAGTTTTTAACATTTAAAACTAAATAGAAATGCTCAGGTCACATTTTTATGGGGTTATATATACTATGTATAAAATAGGAAGACTTTGCACACAAAAATTATTTAGCTCTATGAGAGATGTTTTTCAATTTTCCAAGAAAATTGACTCCTGGGATGTTCTGGGATGGGAGAAGCTTCCCAAAGTTCACTTGTTCATGAAATTCAGCTTTTAAAATATGGTGCTGGTGTTCAAAACAAAACAATTTAGGAAAACACTACATTGGACTCCTGGTCTAAGTAGAATCTTCAGAATATATGTTTGTTCTTAAACCTCAGTGGTACACCACAAAGTTTAATATTTTTTAAATCGTCCAAGACAATCTCTAGAAATGCTTTCTGAAATATCCTATTGTTTTATTTTTAAAAATTTTTAAAAATTGTTGTCAATGTGATGTTCAGAAGGGTTACCAATACATAGGTAATCTACTTACATGAGTATATTTCTTATCAAACTTGCTACCTTCTTCCTCATTTTTCTCCTACTTTCCTTCTGCCACAATACACTGTCTCAAGTTGGAAAGTAAGTTTATAACATTGTCTTGTAAGTATTGCTCTTGCATTGGTTCTTCTTTTACCATTTATCTCAAAATTTTGATGTTCCCCTTCCGATCACTAATTCAGAAAACATGAAATATCCTATTTTTGATGAGAAGGCAGTCCTAACTCCTGTTTTGTGAGTAGTCTTTAAGAGCTAACAATGTAAAGAACTATATTAAAAAAAAAACTGTCAAAATAACTTGGACTTTCAGGCAATGTTCACTACATATTTAATGTAAAGACAGTGAATACATTAAAGAATAAAACAGAGAAAATGCCCTGTATTTTGAAAAAGGAATATGCTACTCATTTGAATATCCAAGCAAGTTACATTAAAAGATGCACTGTGACTATTTCCTAAATATTCAAGGGAAAAGACTAACCTCCTACAAGTTCTTTCTTTTCTACCTTTCTCCTTTCCTGTCCCTCTCTCTCTCCTGTATGCATTTGTCTTCAAAATATCATTTATAGAACAAATACTTAATACAGATTTCTTTGTTCATTATCATCAGGTAAGCCTACACAAGAAGTTAGTTGAAAGAGCCAGCTCACCATTTCATTACCTCATGTGTGAGTTGCTAATGTGGGGTTCACAACTTGTGTGAACATAAGGGAACTAAGAACTGTTTAGATTGTGACACATGTCACATTCATAGTTAGATCTTCATATTTTATGAAGTTACAGATTTCCCTCCTCTGTAGCTCTACTTTTTTCTTAGTTTCGCATGTGGAGAAAAGCAACTGTCTAGTAAAGCCAGCTGCCTGCAGTGGGAAACATATCGACTTAATATTTATATTAACAATCAAACGGAAAAGTATAAAGGAAAAAGGATAGTAAATGCTGAAACTTCTGGTATTGTATTGAAAAGTGACTTTATTCCCTAAAAAAAAAAAAAAAAAAAAATTAGGGGCTGGGAATGTGGCCTAGTGGTACAGCACTTGACTAGCATGCATGAAGCCCTGGGTTCGATTCCTCAGCACCACATAAACAGAAAAAGCCAGAAGTGGTGCTGTGGCTCAAGTAGTAGAGTGCTAGCCTTGAGCAAAAAGAAGCCAGGAACAGTGCTCAGGCTCTGAGACAAAGCCCCAGGACTGCCAAAACAACCACTACCACTATCACCACCACAACAACAAAAACAAAACAACAACAACAAAAAACCCCAAAACTCTTAATCAATGAAGAACTTCATGTGAATCAGTTACCAAGTAAGTAATAGTTCCTCATAAACATCTGAAAGTATAGAGTGATGTTTAGTCTAAAATTGATTTTTTTCCTTTAAGGAATTCATAAGTTCTATATCAAAAGCAGATGTTTAGTGTGTTCAGTTGTAATTCACAAGTTAGATAAGGTGAAATATCTTTCTAAATGAATTCTTGTGGGCCCTATATTAGACATTAAAAATGTAAGTCAGTGTTCTGCCAGTCTATTAATCAACTTTGCAACAATACTACTTTATCACACAGGCCCATGCCAGTCTAATCGTTGTACATTCTAAGTGCTAAAGGTGATTCAGTCTATAGCAGATACTCCTTATAAGGATCTCGGAGAAATTATTGGGAATAATAGAAACTGTACAATATAGTTTTTCATCATTAGCAGATTATTTCAGGAAAAAGCATATATGTGTACCTAGTTGATTGGCTATATGCATATTTTGATGACTTCTAATATCATCAAGATATTATGGGGAGAAATGAGAGAGAATGATGAAAGGGTTAACACTGCTCAAGGCCCATTGTTTTAACTGGATGTTGAACTTAAATATCTTTGTATAACTACGTAAATATAATAACAATAATAATAATACTTTGCACATATATTTTGTACATAAAAGATCTTTTCTCAAGACAAATAAAACCTATGGAAAATGTTGAGATATTGCCAACTACATCTTTCCCAATTAAAATATTTATTTTCAACTTTATATTTTTGTCAATTTGTCGAATTCTAATTAAAATATCTGCATTGGGAATTATTCTATTAGAGCAATGAAATTATATTTCAAATTTTTTATTTTGTTCACAGTTTTTAGTTCAATTATTTTTCTATCCATAATTCATATAAAACTTGCATTTGTTTTTCAAGTTAAAATTTAGTTTTCAGATAAGATTTTGAAGTTGTGGTTCAGTTGGATATTTTTCAAAAGATATCACTGCTACCCACTACTTCTACTTCTTGTTTTTCCCCCCTCTGTGAGTTTAGAGCTTGTGACCTCATTTCTGAAAGCAGTAAGGGAGAATAAAAGGACATGAACAAGACTATTCATTGGTAAAGCTAATTTAAAAAAAAAAAAAAGAAAATAAGAAAGGAAGAACCTGCAGAGTAAAGACTCTAGAAGTCAATTTTCAGTGTGATCCTTGTTTGACTTTAAAATCCACTCTTAGGGGACTCCATGCTTTTCACAGTTTAAAAGGATAAAAAGTGCTCTTCAAAACTTCTGTCAACATTCTTATTCCAACACCTATTCAACTACAGAAGTACCTAGTTGCCTTACAGTTGTTAGTTCATAAATATGGAACACAGTTAACATTCCTTTCAATGTTACTAAACCAATCAAACTGGATGCAATTTCCTCTTGTAAGGAAACAAATTCGCAGTGTTTGTCACACCAATTTGTTTGTATTTTACTCATTCCTAAATGCAAATTTGCATTGGGTAATATATTGAAAGCAAAATGAGTGATATGGTGGGAAGAGCTGGATCTTGCTTACTATAGTGAAATGGATTTGAATACACTGCTTATGCATATAACACTAACACCTTTTGACATTATTGTGTCATTTACCACAAAGTGAAAAAAAAATACTCAATCTGTAGAGTTTGCATGAAGAAAAGCCATATTTTTATAATAGAAAGATCAAGTACATTCCCAATGGAGTTCCTATCAGTCACTGGATTCCTGTAACACTGTCCCAAATCTAGTATCAGGAAGAAGCAATAGGATCAAATACCAGTATCTATAGTGAGCATCAGTATTGTATTTTTAAACAACTAATTCCTTCCCTAAATGCCCATAATTGAGGGAATGTTAGGTAAACCAACTTACATATCCAGAAGATAAAACTATGAACAAAGACTATACCTATACCTAAAATTATTGAAATAAGACAGATTGTAATAATGGGGGAACTTATGTTAATGTTAATATAACTAAACACACAACAAGTGGACCCACTTTTTTGTGTGTGTATTTTAACATTTGTATCTCATGAATTTTGAAGACAAAGGAGCTTTTTTTTTTAAAGTTTTTATTATAAAACTGATGTACATAGAGGTTACAGTTTCATACGTTAGGCATTGGATACATTTCTTGTACTCTTTGTTACCTTCTTTAAGTTGTACAAAAGAGTTTGAATTCAACATGTCAGTGTGAGTACAATATTATATCTCATATCTCTCTCATATCTCCCAAGCTCACTCACCTCTTAAATTTACTTGGTTCAATTTTCACGTATGTACCTTGAATATCATGACTTAATTCACCTACTCTTCCTTGCTCCATTAGTCTGCTCACCTTGTTCCCAAATTTGCACATTCCAAAGCCATGATTCACAGAACTAATAAGCATATTGCACTAACTTAAATGCTTGATGAAGATTATTAATAAAGGATATATCTGGAACATATTTGGTGGTTTCTTTATTAATCTTTTTACTTGCTGAAGCTATGTAGAAAATGATAATCAGAATTTTCTGAGTTTTAGTGGTGATTTTTAGCACTTACTATTTCTTAACACCCTAGGAAATAAATTATTCTCTAATCCTTAATTTGTTCCCTATGAGTTGGAGATACTAATGTCCACCTATTTCAGAAAAAAAGTATTCTCAAGAATAAATGAAATTAATCATAAAAATTGCAAAGCATCCAGCAGTGAATCTGGCCCATAATTGGAACTCAATAATTGGTAGTTTTATAGAGGGAAATAAACATGAAGGAAGTATACTACCCAACATCAAAGTGAAGGTAGTCTTCGAAAAAATTTCTAATTAAATGTTTACCATCAATAAAGCATAGTTGTAGATCGGAAAGATTAAAAACTGATTCATAGTCAAGGTTCACTTGAAATAACATTTGCATAACAATGATGTACAAATATCTATGTGGATGAGGCAGATAAGTATGATACAGACATAGCCTTTTGCCCTACGGTAGAACACTGTGAAGTAGGTGGACATACATAAATCATAATTACATGACAGAGAAGAATCACAATTTAGATAAGTACAACTATGACAAAAGGAGAAGACATTGCATTAAATCTGATGGGAGGTTTGTGAAACAACCTAAAACTCAGATGAGAGATAATTTGAAAAAATGGTTAGGATTGATATTTATCTATAGGAAGAAAAATAAGCAGGACAGAGGTAACAAAAGAGCAAATGCCTCCCAGGAGAAAAGTGCAAGTACAGTAACAAGGAGACAGAGTAAAGTGAGAGCAGAATGAAAGGAAAACAAGAGAGAAGAGGGAAATTAAGAGAAATAGAAGATATTGGGAGAGAAAAGAGAAGCATTTGCAACATTGTTACATGGTAATGAAGCTATTATTATTTTCATGAATTTGACCTCTAATATGCCGAAGAAATCACTTTTAAATATCACATAGTTGACTAATATATTGCAGTTTCCTTCTGAAAGACAATCTTTGCTATTCCAAAATATTCCTACGTGAGAAATACAAAATTTATTCAACAATTACATATCAAGGCAGAAAGACAGACATTTTACAATTATTATTTGATATGCATTTTTATGATGAAAATGAGTTAAGGTAAATTCTTCTGGAGTCAGATTCATGGGACTACATCCTTATAATGAGTCTCTGATAAGGTGACTAAGAAACATCTCACAGCAAACCAAACAGGCTTCTAAGATTGTACTACAGAAAACACAGGAGTGGTCCCTCTAACCATCACTTGAATCACTAGTGCATAATAAACACTTTAAAACTCTACTGAAGTTTTCTAAGTAAAGTTGTATGAAAGCTAAGGTATTTTTAATAGTGATACCTGTAGACTGGATATGCAAGAGGGTAATACAGCAGTCCTCTACCATGAACAATGATTTCTGCTCCAAAAACTGTGTGTCACTTGTATAAAAATACAAATCCCAGTACTTTAAATATAACAGTATTAATAACACTTTGTCTACCACACAGAAGTAAAAACAAGTTAGAAGGTTTTGTTTCCTAAAATCTGTGCAAAATATGAGTAAAAATTTCATAATCTTCTTCATTATATGGTCATTATGATGGTATTTAGTTTTTTGTAAAATTTCTCTTACTGGTGAATTTCTTAGTATGTGAAGGATGGCCAAATTATTAACATTCACAAATCTGAGATGGACTTGCTCTTCCTAATAAAAAAAATACTATGAAGATAAGCCATTGTAAACAGTAATGAGCACATATTATACTTGAAATAACATACAAAGCATACATAAAATTCTCAAGAGAGCATCTGTGACCTGTGGAATAAATACATTGCATTCCCATGGTCATCCGTCTCAAGATGGTACCCATTCGGCCTGAGAAATTCAATTGCAAACTGTCTAGCAAGCCTATCAACAAATATCATGCACACAATAGCAGATACTAGCTCATACTACATACAAACTCACCTTCATAAATACTTCTTACATTATCTCATCTTCGAAATAAAAAATACAGAGAAAGTGCCTAATTTTAAAAGTATTCAGGTTAAGATAGTTGGGTCAGAATCCATATTAAGACATTATATACATATAATAAGTCCATCATTTTACTTTAATTTCATAATAAGTGTTAAAATGAAATATATATTAAATCTTTCATTTAGTCCTTAGTGTCTATACAACTTATTTATGGCCAGGCCTATCTGACAATTAAGTTGCCTTCTATTTATCTCCGCGAAACCACAAATATATAATACAAATTCAACCACTTCATCTTTAATTAGGTCTGCTACTATTTTAACACATTTTAGTTTCTACTTATGAATATTTTAACACTTACAATCTGCACCATTCATTTAGCATTTATGACACTGAGATACTTGCATAGGTCTCTCTCCCTTTGAGCTTTAACTTGGGACACCAAGTTTAAAAATCATAAAGCAGAGCTTTTCTATTGCCCAGCAATTCCAGTCCTGGGCATTTATCAAATAGACCATAAACAAGGCCACAGTAAAACTACCAGAACAACCATGTCCACTTAGCATTATTGACCATAGCCAAGATATGGAATCAACCCATAATCCCCTCAGTGAATGAATGGATCAAGAAAATGGTATGTATGTATGTACCTACGTACGTACGTATGTACGTATGTACGTATGTATGTATGTATGTATGTATAAATTCTATGCTTCCAACAGAAAGAATTACATTGCTCCATTCATAAAGAAATGTAAGGACTTGGGCTGGGATGTAGCTCAGTGGCAAAGCACTTGCCGAGCAAGTGCAACGTCCTGGGTTTGATCCCCAGTACCAAAAAAGAAAACACAAAAAAATACAGTTAAAAAAAAAACCCAACCAAGAAATGTAAAGAATTGCAAAAACTAAGTTAAGTGAAGTAAGCCAGATACCAAGAAACATAGGTTGTATGAATTTCCTCATTTTTCATAATTAGAATGTGTCCACCTATAAATCTACAAGTAAATACACTGGATCATAAAAATTAGAAATTACACTTGGACATGATGAATTATACCTGATTCTAACATTCACACAGTGAAATCAAAGGAGGATATTCTCAAGAAAAGGCTCACAGAGGCTAAATAGCTATGTTCATAAGATAATATAAAATGATGTTCCTTGAAATGAATTCCAAGAAATGGAAACAAGAGATTTTTTTGTTATTTTGCCTAATATGTTTTATTTGTTTTCTCCTTTGTAAGTTTTTGATTTCTGTACATTTTATCTTATGTTTAAGTTTATCTGTTTCAGTGGGGGTAAGGGAGGACATAGAAGTGGTGGGACAAAGTCTAAACAAGTGCATCAGTGATACTCACTAGATGGCATGTTCCAAATGAACTATACAACTTGTGTGGAGGAGGATGTAGAGGGAAAAAATGAGACACATGAGAGAAGAAATGTACTCAAAAAGAGTTTTCAAAAAGAAATGTACTCATTACCTAACTTACATAACTGTACCCCTCTCTATCTCATCTTTACAATGACAATAAAGCATTTTTAAAAATAATAAACCAGCATTTTATAGTATATTGACATGTAATTGGGATTGATATTCATTGATGAGCTGCTACCAATTTATTCCAAATGAAAATAAATCACAGTCATATATAGTAAAGATATAACTTTTCATCAAATATTTCCTTTATGTAAATATATATATATATATATATATATGCAATGGTAAATGGTAATGCAAATCTATTTATCACAAACTGTGATAACATTTTTTAGAACTAATGTTGCACAATCTTAAGAAATTGAAGTAGAAAGTAATTAAAAAAATTTTTCATCTAAAAGTGCTCAAGATATTGACAGGTAGGATAGAGAAGAGACTATAAAATTAAAGATGATATATACGCACACAAATATTTTACACGTAGATAGAGGGGGCAAAAATATAAAGGAAAGTATGAAGATATTGAATACAATGGGAATTCTAATGCCTTTGTGAAATCTTGGAGTTGGCTCTAAACCTAGGGACTTCAATATAAAGCAATGTAACTCATTTACTACTATGATTCAATGAAGACATATAACTTTGTGGATTTTTTTTAAACTTAAAAGTAGAGTTTTCAGAGGTTATAAAAACTACTAGGCATAGCATACAGCAATACTAAAAGAGGCTCTTTTTTTTTCCCCAGTGTATAAGTTGAAATGTTAGCAACTCTTCACAAAAATCTATCAGTAGCATTTTCCTGAATACATGATTTTCTTTCTTTTTCTTTATTTTTTTCTTTCTGCCAGTCTTAAGCTTGAACTCAGCACCTGGGCACTGTCTCTTGCTTCCCTTTGCTCAAGGCTAGCACTCTATCACTTGAGCCACAAAGCCACTTCTGGCTTTTTCTGCTTATGTGGTGCTGAGGAATTGAACCCAGGACTTCATTCATGCTAGGCAAGCACTCTAACCCACATTCCCAACCCAAACACATCATTTTTTATGACCAATAACTTTCTTGTCCAAGAAATTGATGTATCTAAGAATTTGTTATTCACATACATCACATGAAAAGACCTTTGTATATTAAAACAATTATGTCATATAAATAAATATTAAATAGTTTAGGGAACTGAAATAGCCTGTCTAAGCAGTATTGTTGCAAAATATGTGACAAACTGGTCTACAGTCCTTTTCAAAGTATATTTGGTAATTTATTATGCATATTGTTCAAAATGGTGCAAATTATTTCTAAGACCATTTCAAGTGACAAAATAAAACTATCTGTTCACAATTCTTCCTTCAATAATTTAAAATAACTTATTGTGAGTTGGATATAATGTATTATAATTATCTCTTCATCAGCTTTGCAATATGTTTTGGCAAATAGAAGTGACTGGATATGTTGAAACAAATCCAACAGAGCCTTAGGTATCCCTTTGTAGTTCAACTTGTATATGTAAATATTATTTGTTGGGCCCTTAGATGAGAAGCAAATGGAGACCTGCACCCGCCAAACCATGTGAAACATTGCCACCCAACCAACATGAAGGTATTTGAATGATAAATAAATTTAGGTAGTGCTTAGTATTGTGATTTGGACCTTTGATTATGTTGCATTACTCAGCAGACTGATAAATTAAGTAAGTCTAATTATAAAAATAAAATTTCAAAATTAAGTTCCTTCAGAAGTTTAATAAGCCTGTCATAATTTTGGTAAAACAAGGTTACAGCTTTAATGTAAAATCCAGTTTCAGAAAGGAAAGACAGCATATCTTTCCTTTCACACAACACACACACAAACACACACTCACACACACAAGCAAATGACACAACTCCTGACTTATTTATGAATAAGTCTATGTAGAAATATATATTTTTTTCGGTAAGTAGGGATTTTTATGAATATATGGTGAAGTAGCCCACACAGGTACCCCCTTTTTTTTTTAAGATATCAAACCTGTCACTGAAAAAAATCTTCAAAAGACACTATACATGTCTACTTAAAAAAATAATAATAAGGGAAAGGCAATAGGATTGTGATTTGAAGTGAGATGGGACAGGAAATTCCACAGGACTCTTATCTCTAATTATTTAGCTAAAAGCCAGAAAGCCTGCCTTCTGGGGAAAAAAGCTAAGAAATAGCACTCAGGCTCTGAATTCAAGTTCAAATATCAGTACTGGCACACAAAAAGTTAACAAAAGTAAAACAACCTACCCAATAAATAAACAACAAACAAACAAACATAAAGAGGACAAAGCCTGATCAGACAATCTCTGAAAGAGAAATCAAGGCAAAGAGAGTCATAACTATTCATTGTACCAAAAATCATTTTTTGTTTAATATTTCTCATGATTTTCTAGACTAGAGGATTAGGAGTTTATAAGAAATACACAGTAAGCATCATTTACATCTTCCTTATTGCCTTAGCCAAAGAGAATAATGGGCATTCTGAAGAAAGAGAATTTATGCTTTCTACAATGGAAGCTCTTTTTAAACTAGAACTAATAGATGAAGTCAGTATATATTTGAAAGAAATTAACATCAAGTCTTCCAATGGATTTTCAATTCTTTCAAATTTAAAACACTTCAGTTCACAAACACTTTTATTGCTTTAGAAAACTCCAGTATTTGTAGAAGGCTACCATGACGTTAGATGAGTATAAGTTTTAAATTCTGGTTTCTTTATATAATACAATTTGGGGGATAGAATAGATCTGTGAATTTTCAAACTGTTACAAGTCAGTTATTTCTCAAAATCAATTGTTTCTTTCTATGCTTGTAATCAAAACAGACAAATATGAGTTTTAGCCACCAATGTTGTAAATTACTAAGTAATGTTTTAATGAGAACATATGAAATTTATGTTAGCAAATGATTACTATAATATGAATCAAACCTGGAGATAGACACTGGGGGAGAATGGGAGAATTTGATAACCAAATAGTATTAAGACAAAAGTAGTTGATCAGTATTGACATGAAAAGAAATATAAATAATAGAACAGGATGTGAATTTCTTGGTTGATTGTTACACTGGGTTAATATATTTCTCCCCCTTAAAAGATAATGGAAATGTGAGATTTATTATTCATTTGATTTTGCAATACTAGTTAATTGTGTTAAAAATAAAGAAAATTTCTTGTGCTAGAAATGCAAATGGAACCTCAAACATGAGAATAATAATTCCAGGAATTAATGATTCTCTCCTTATATTTGACAAGGCTTGGTGTGAAAGTCTTAGTTCTGCAAGCTATTTAGTGGGACCTTTCTATTCCTTTCCAACTGCTTGTCACTGAAAACAATAAATGATCTAACATTCTGTCTGATAGACTTGACTGGGCTTGAGAGAGAAATCCGTGCTTTTTGAGAAGTGTTAAATGAGAATAAATAAGAAGTGAAAATACAGAGATAAATAAAATGCTATGACATGAGCTTTTCTTGGATGGGAGATCACTTATTGCCATTTCTATTTCAATACTGGATATGGGTCTGTGTCGAAGTTTTAAAACTTCATGGTTGAGTTTGGGGATATGAATTTTTTCTAGGAAATCATCCATTTCTTCCCTAGAATAGCAAAAACAATCCTAAGCAGAAAGAACAGTGCTGGAGGAATTACAATACCCAACTCGAAGCTGTATTATAAAGCTATAGTAAACAACAACAACAACAACAACAACAACAACAAAACAGCTTGGTATTAGCACTGGAACAGGCCTGAAGAGCAATGGAACAGAATTGAAGACCCAGAAATGAACCCATAGAACTATGCCTACTTAATCTTTGATAAAGGAGCTAAAACAATAGTCTGAAAAAAAGATCGCCTCTTTAACAAATGGCGCTGGCAAAATTGGTTCAACACATGCAACAAACTAAAACTAGATCCTTATATATCACCCTGCACCAAAATCAATTCCAAATGGATCAAAGACCTCGAAATCAAAACAGACACATTGAAAACACTAAAGGAAGGAGTAGGAGAAACACTTGGGCTCCTTGGCACAGGATGGAGCTACCTTAACAAAGACCCAGAAAGGCTACAAATCAAAGAAAGGATGGACAAATGGGACTGCATCAAACTGTAGAGCTTCTTCAGGGCAAAGGACATAGCTCTCATGATAAACAGAAAGCCTACAGATTTGGAGAAGATCTTTACTGGCCATTCAACGGACAAAGCCTCATATCTAAAATATAAGCAGAACTAAAAAATTTACGTTCCTCCAAAACACAACCGCAAAGAATCCAGTGGGCTAAAGACTCAAAAAGAGACTTCTCTGTTGAGGAAATGAGAATGGCCAAGGGACATATGAAAAAGTGCTCTACATCAGTGGCAATAAAAGAAATGTAAATCAGGGCTGGGGATATAGCCTAGTGGCAAGAGTGCCTGCCTCGAATACACGAGGCCCTAGGTTCGATTCCCCAGCACCACATATACAGAAAATGGCCAGAGGCGGCGCTGTGGCTCAAGTGGCGGAGTGCTAGCCTTGAGTGGGAAGAAGCCAGGGACAGTGCTCAGTCCCTGAGTCCAAGGCCCAGGACTGGCCAAAAAAAAAAAAAAAAAAAGAAATGTAAATCAAAACAACATTGAGATTCCATCTCACCCCAGTAAGAATGTCCTATATCAAGAAAACTAACAATAAGAATTGTTGGAGGGGATGTGGCCAAAAGGGAACCTTACTTCATTGTTGGTAGGAATGTAAACTGGCTCAGCCACTCTGGAAAGCAGTATTGAGATTCCTCAGAGGGCTAAACATAGAGCTCCCCTACGACCCAGCAGCCCCACTTTTGGGTATCTATCCAAAAGACCACAAACAAAATCACACTAAAGCCACCAGCACAACAATGTTCATCACAGCTCAATTTTTCATAGCTAGAATCTGGAACCAACCCAGATGCCCCTCAGTAGACGAATGGATCAGGAAAATGTGATACATATACACAATGGAATTTTATGCCTCTATCAGAAAGAATGACATTGCCCCATTTATAAGGAAATAGAAGGACTTGGAAAAAGTTATGCTAAGTGAAGTGAGCCAGACCCAAAGAAACATGGACTCTATGGTCTCCATTATAGGGAATAATTAGCACAGGTTTAGGCAAGTCACCGCAGAGGACCACAAGAGCCCAATAGCTATACCCTTATGAACATATAAGATGATGCTAAGTGAAATGAACTCCATGTTATGGAAACGATTGTTGTATCACAGTTGTAACTACTTTCAACGTGCCATGTGTAACTGTAGCTTCTATTATTGATGATCTTCTTGTATCACCTTCCTGTGGTTGTATCTACACTATATCTGTATCTTATCTGAGTATATTGGAAACAGTGTATGCTGGTATTAGAACTATGAAATTGAAAGGGAATACCAAAATCTAGAGGCACATGGTAAAAAAAAAAAAGACAAACAAGTACAAAAGCAATACTTGCAAAACTGTTTGGTGTAAATGAACTGAACAACATGGGGGGGGGGAATGGAAAGGGAGAGGGGGGTGGCGGAATGAGGGACGACGTAACAAACACTACAAGAAATGTATCCAATGCCTAATTATGAAACTGTAACCTCAAATAAAAAAAAAATAATGCTGTGACAGAAAGCACAATATGGGAAAGAATCTAAGGAGGAGAAGAATATTAGTAGAACGTGGTATATGTCATACACAGGAATGCAATGCTTCTGTTGTCACTGTATTTGATTTTGGTACCCTGTGTAGTGTGTGTGCATGTGTGTGTGTGTGTGTGTGTGTGTGTGTGTGTGTGTATGTGTTTGAATCAGAGAAGGGAAGGGATCATCAAAATGGTGATACAAAGGATAAAGGGCAAACCAATGTAACAGCAATATTTACAAGACAACCAACTGTCCTTGGGGGCGAGGGAGGGGGAGTTGGGGAGAAGAGAAGGTGAAAGAAAAATGATAAAGTAACAAGTTTGACAGGAAATGTACCCACTGCCTTACAAATGAAACTGTAGCCCCTTTGTACATCATCTTTGCAATATTTTTTTAATCCTTTTCATCACCTTTGAACATTTCCTCCTGATTGTATAACATGTAGAAATGGCTCTGTGTGTTAGCTTGTTATCTCCAGCAGAGATATTCAATAAATTGTGAACACTTAATTTTCTGAACGAAAAATAGAAAGTGGCCTTTTGGATTATAGCAAACCTTGGGACAAATAAAAAACAAAAACAAAAACAGAATGTAGTTACAAATGCCTAAAGCCAAATGGGAATTCCTTATGATATCAGGGGCAACTTCAACCCTCCAAATGAAACTCAGTTCTTCTATTGAAATAATTAAATATAAACTAAGTCATCAAGTATATATATGTATGCAACATTGCCTTTTGGTTCATCCAAACTATTCCTCTCACAGGACTCTGTTTTCTGGGGGCAGGGTAATGTATGTAGATTTTAGTTGATGGCAGAGAAGTAAGTCCTCAATGTCATAAATTCAACTGATCTCTTGATGTAGATTAAAATATAGAATACATTGTGCTGTTTGATTTCTTTTTCAAGCCACAGAGACTGCCCCTCCTCTTAATTTATTCCCCCTAAAATGGTTGGAATTTATTGGCTATTAATTAAAGTTCCAGACAATGCATCTATGGATTATTTTCCATTGCTCCATTTCTATTAACAATGACAATTCAAGGGCAGATACTAATTATTATTCTGACACTGTTTTACTTTTATGGTTAGCTTTGAGAGCAATTCCATACAATGCCCCCAATTCCCATGTCAGATACTCTACTTTTAATTTCCTAATTTAATGAACTAATGAATTTCAGGATAGACTCTGACTTTAAAAGTAGCTTCCCACCAAAAAGATTAATTTCACTTTTCAAAAGAACATTTTCAAGTAAGATATATTTATGAAGAATGAATACAAAAATTTTAAATATTAAGGAACAGCACTAAATGGTGGTTTTAAAAATCACATATCCACTATCTATACTTCACTAATCCTGGCGTATTACTAATCAGGAAAGACTTTCTAGGAGCTGTTCTTCATTCTACAGAACACACATGAACAAGAATACCTCATCTTCAAGTAAGCAACACTTTTATTGCTGGGGTTTTAAGAACCTTAAGAATATTTGTGTTTTAGGTAAGTATAGGAGTCTTGTTTTTATAGTACAGTCATTTTTTTTGCTGATGTCAATACTCGATTAAACAACAAGCATTTTCCTATCATCCTCACATTTCTTTTCCTTTTTTTTTTTTTTTTTTTTGCCAGTCCTGGGCCTTGGACTCAGGGCCTGAGCACTGTCCCTGGCTTCTCTTTGCTCAAGGCAAGCACTCTGCCACTCGAGTCACAGCTCCTCTTCTGGCCATTTTCTGTATATGTGGTGCTGGGGAATCGAACCCAGGGCTTCAAGTATACAAGGCAAGTGCTCTTGCCACTAGGCCATATCCCCAGGCCCCTCACATTTCTTAACAAACAAAAGAGAAGTAATTCTAAATCACTACCAACAAAATGACCTGGTCTTATTTAAATTTCCTACAAATCATTTAATGGAATGACTAATAAATCCTAGAAGTGTTTGAGGAAAAGAGTGAATAAAGTTATTAAGCATCAAAACTATTACTTTTATCAAATATTTATCGTTTAAAATGTACATATATGATAAAATATATTTATACTATAAACTAAAATAACAAATCAATGCAAAAAAACCTATTAAAATTAACTATGCTCAAATTTTTGGATTAGAGTAGGTACAATCAAATTCTCTTTTTCTCTCTTTTTTTCTTTTGGGGGTGGGCAAGATCTTTCCTTACATCCTAGACTGGGAATAATATCATTATAAATTTACCTTAGCTGCTTGACTAGTGGCATTAATCAGCATGAGGCATCATGCTTAGCACTAATGTTCAATACTTTTTCTTTGTGTTCTTTTAAAAACTGTAATGGTAATGTAGAGAGGGTTACAGTTACATAAGTAAGGTAATGAGTACATTTCTTTGAGAACAGTGTTACTTGCTCCCTCTTTTTCTTACTTTCCTTCCTCCACCCCATGGACTCCCCACCTTTTCAAGTTGTAAAGTTCATTTCCAGCATAGTGTCCTGTGAGTATTGCTATTGAATTGGTTCAGGCTTGTCCCTTTTGTCTCATGATTTTGTGATTTCCCCTTCCCTTCCCTAAATCAGATAAACAAGATACAAGGTAGCAAAAAAACAAAAAAACAAACAAACAAAAAAAAAAAACAGTGACAGGGGATAAACAAAAGGAACAGAAAGAAAAAAAGAACTGCAAACAGTACACCAAAAACAAAAATGCTTATTTCCATATTTGGAGTTCATTTCAATTAACATCTTTTTATATGGTCATATGTACATATCTATTTTGATCCTCTGCTGGTACTATCCTAATCATATTATTACAAATGAGCAAAACCATGGAGCCTATGTTTCTTTGGGTCTGGCTTATTTCCCTGAGTTACTCAACATTTTAATGTAAGAAAATGTAAACAAAGGTACTCTATGGTACAAGTAAATAGTTTTTATATTGCCACATTTTTAAATTCACCATATATTGAATGTAAGTGTACAATGTCAATGACTTCTTATTGATTGATCATGAAATCTACTAAAACATAATAGTGTATGAGTGGAGAATATATATTTCCTAGAATAATTTGCAATTGTGTTCAATTAATTAATTTGTTTAATCATATGGCATTAAGCCAACTTCATGAGATTGAATCGAGACAGTTTGGCTATTCTTGGCCCTGACAGCTGAGACATGCTTATTTTGCTCCTCTATCCTCCTGTTGACTATGTGGATTATAGCTATAACGACTGGTGAAGCAGAAATAATCCTAGATCTTACAATGATCCTTAAGGTTGAGAGGTAAATGCCAGGAAGATGTAAGAAGATGTCACCATTGTCTTATTTGACATAGAAAGTCTTCCTAAGGATTTAGCATGCAGAATAAGTAACTTAACTTTCTGTAGCCTGATTTTCTTGGACTTCTACGTTATATGCAGCTGAACCTAGTGTCCACCAATGATATATGTGAACGCTAATTTAAAAAAAAATAGTCATGTGGAGGCTGGGAATGTGGCTTAGCGATAGAGTGCTTGCCTAGCATGCATGAATCCCTGGGTTAGATTCCTCAGCATAATATGGTGGAAAAGCCAGAAGTGGTGCTGTGGCTCAAGGAGTAGAGTGCTAACCTTGAGCAAAAAAGAAAGAAGCGAGGGACAGTGCTTAGGCCCTGAGTTCAAGCCCACAACTGGAAAAATGATAGTCATGAGTGCAGAATGTAATTAACTTTTTCACATGTAAAGTAATGAATGCATTGTACTGATTTATTACTAAATATTACTTTCAGTCTTTCTAAGTCAAATTTTAAATTAATTTAAGGGGTCTTGTTTTACCAAACTGAATTCTGAAAGTTTTCATGTAGAATCATTTTAAACTTTGACTTATTCCTGGATTTTGTCCTTTCTCTACTGCTTTGTAATTGCTTATTTAGAGTATGAATATTTTCATCATCTGTAAAATTGGGATGGTAACTCTTTCTGTAGGAAGCTATGAAAATGAAGGATAAGAGCTAGCTCACAATGGGTTTCTAAGGAATATCAGCTAATGGCAATGTCTTTGCCACTGACCTGCTTAAGTTTTGGGTTCCTAATTCTTTCCCATAGTTTACTAACTGCAAGCACATATGATAGAACAAATCTCTTTCAGTGGCACATTACAGTAACAAATTTACACCGAAAGTGTGCTTGTTGTCTTGATATGTCATGAGTAAATGATATTTGAGTTTTAACCAGAAATCATTTCAAATGTTGACAATTGTTTGAATTTAAGGATTAAGAGTTATAAAAAAATGTTGAGAGATGAAGAGAGAGAGAGAAAGTGTGTGTGCATGTGTGTGTGTGAGAGAGAGAGAGTTAACATACTTCATTATAGCTGGAATTTTGTGTGTTCTCTCTGTTCTTAGAGTTGATCCCAATTCTTATTAGAACCTATATTGTAAGTCAATGCAATTACATTATTGGCTTTTAAAAACATCTCACATAATAAATCAAAATTGGAATAAAATCTAGATTATATCATCAGAGAAAATACATGTCTTCTGTGAATGGATGAATGCAC